>NC_136068.1:1069289219-1069624219 GCF_964261635.1 Lissotriton helveticus | reverse complement strand
ACCCCAAAAACGAAATTGCCTTAAACCCTAAAAATACCCCCAAACCCACCCTGAACCCTATTAAAAAACCTGCACTCCAAAAACTATCCCGGAACCCTAAAAATATCTCCTGCACCCCAAAACCCACCCTAAAATCTAAAAAATACTCCTGTACCCCAAAACCTAAATACCCCTTAACCCTTAAACTACCCCATCATCCCAAAACCCACCCTGAACCCTAATACCCCCGCACCTCAAAACCTAAAAAAAACCTTAACCCTAAAAATACCCTGTGCACCCCAAAACCACCCCTATAATCTAAAAATACCATACTCTCAAAAATACAATGTGCACCCCATAAACCAAAGCCACCCTCAACCCTTAAAATACCCCTGAACCCCAAAACATAACCTTACACCCCCAAACTAAAACCATATACTTACCTCAAACTTAAATATTAAAAACATGTTTTTACCATTCATGCTTTTACAACACATTTTCGTTGCAAAAGCATGCGTGGTAGCAGCATATAAAATGTAATGCCATGCGTTATTATAGTATTGCCCAGTAATGGTACTTCGTTATAATGGTATGCGGTGTGAAGGTATGCAGAATCAAAGATTCGTTGTAAAGGTGGTGTAACTTCTAGATGTACTCTCTACCCTTCGAGGGATGCATCGGTTGTTATTGTGAAACCTGGTGAGTCCACTAAGAACGATACGCCAGCCGCTATGTTTGAGATGTGAGTCCACCATAGGAGCGCTTCTTTCATTTGAGGTGTTGTCCTGATAACATCTTCGAAGGACCCGGAGATCCTCAGCCACTGCTTGTCGAGCTCCTCTTGCAAGGGTCTCATTTGCAGATGACAGTTGGGAACTAGGGGAATGCAATAGGACGTTCCCAGAAGTGATTTGTACTTGCGGAATGAAATGGACTTTCTTGTGAGCAGTAAAGTTGCCAACTTGTGAATCTTTTGTTGTCTTTCTTGCTAGGCAAAGGTCTTTGCCTGACGAGTGTCCACGGTTGCCCCTAAGAATGTTCTCACCTTTGAGGGGATTAACTGAGGCTTTGGGAGATTTATTGAGAGACCCAAGGAGTGTAAGAGAGAAAGACATCAGAGTGTGACTGCTTGCAACTGTAAAAGATTTCGCCTTTATGAGGGAAGATTTTAATTGCAGCCTGAAGTAGATGAGCCTAGGACCTTGGTGAACACTCAGGGTGCTGAACGAAGGCCAAAAGGTAGGGCTTTGAATAGGAAATGCCTGCAAGCCACTTCGAAGTGTAAGAATTTCCTGTGTCTGAGGTGAATAGGGATGTGAAAATAGGAATCCTGAAGGTCTAGGGTCGCCTTGAAATCTTCCTGATATATCAATTGAAGCACTTCTTGAAGAGACAACATTAGGAAGGATTGCTTTTTTTAGAAATTTGTTGAGGCAACAAAGGTCTAAAATGGGACACCAATCGCCCAATTTCTTTCTTTGTTTATGAGGAAAAACCTTGAATGGAACCCTGTTCCTCGCAGTAAATTTGTTGCCACTTCGATCGCTCCCTTCTTTAACATTTTTATTTAGGACAAACGTTTTTAGATGAGCAGGAGGACCACCTCTGGGAGGGTAGTTCGGAGGAATCTTTAAGAATTCTAAAGTGTGACCATTGGAAACTATGTCCAAAACCTATCTGTCCGTTGTTTGTGCAGACCATTTGGAGAAGAAAAACGAAATTCTTCCACCAACCTTGACTGAATTAGTGAGAACAGTCGCCGGCAGTGGGCGGTTGTCACTGCTTCTTGAGTTCTCTGCCTCTATGGAGTCTTTCCTCTAATGTTTGTAGGAGGCGGCAGGAGGTTGTTTGAACAACTGTTGCGACGATGGGTACCTTGGTTAACCCTGGCATGGTTGGCACGGTTTGTAATCCCCATGCTCCACGAAAGGGCAGTTTCTCAAACTGTTTAGTACCACGGGCCTTTGCAGTGTCTGTGTCCTTTTTGATGGTCGGAAGGGCTTCTTCTATGTGATGTCCAAAAAGGGATTCACCATCATTAGGCATGTCAATTATCTTAGTCTGAACCTCTTGTCTAAAAGTAGTAGCCTTTAGCCAGCCCTGACGCCTCAGGTGCGCAGCTCCAGCCAGTTGACGAAATCCAGTGGAAGAAATATCCACTGCGCAATATATCTCAGCCAAGATCCTATCTCCCTCCCGCAGGATTTGGAGAGCATCAGATTTGGATTCTTACGGTATAATTTCTATATACGTGTCAGACCACATTTGGAGGACGTATCTGCCTAAAATAGCAAGAGAATTGGCAGTTCTAACCGTAGTTGCTGCCATGGTTGAGAATTGTTTTAACAATGTAGTCGAGTTGTCTTCCTTCTAAATACGGTGGGGCGGACAATTTTGAAGCAGGATTTCTAGCACGACGCTGAACTGCTTGCGAAACGACAGAATCCGGCTTAGGTTACCCGACAAGGTAGCCAGGCGAGTTATCCCGAGCCTTATATTTCTTCTCCACTTTAGGTAAGACTGCCAGAATAGACGCTGGTGTCATGACCTGTAAGCCCTATTGCCATATCAAGTATACTATAGGAATAGAACGAACCGGTCTCTTTGTTCTTTGAAATCATACAGGAAACAATCAGCCTGCTTAGTCACCATGGGGAGCTGAAACCTCTTTGCAGCTCCCTCCATGAGGGTATGGAAGCTACTAATATCTTCGTGTGATGAATCTATCGGAGGTGGAGTGGAAAGCGATGGTTTCTGGATCTGATAGTCATCCCATTCGTTGGGACGGGATACTTCATCCAACGCTCCCACTTCTCTCTCATCAGTGGTATGAACCTCCTGGTCCGAATATTGCGTTGATGCAGGTACTGGGGTAACTGGAGGGGAGGGTCTAATTAGCAATGAGGGTTGTGTAATGGGCGTTTGAGGAACTGAAGATGTCTGCTCTGAAGGAGGGAATCAGCAGTAGTTATCCTCTACCAAATGCTGTACATTTGAAACCAGAGAAACAGGCATTTGGATTGTTTGTTCAGTTTGCCTTCCTGGTTGGTGACTTCTGGATAATATACATAGTCCTCCTTATCCTGGCATTTAATGAGGTCAGAGGGACAGTGAGCCACCTGGAACATTCCCTTGTCTTCAGATTCCTCCTGATCTGCTCCATAATCAAACATTTTCTCTAGGAGACACCTTACTTGGAGATGTGTGAAAAGGCAGCATAACCTCCTGTGAGGGTCTTTTTTTCCTTGGAAGCAGCTATATTCGTTGACGGGACTAACAGACTACGATGTCAAGCAAAACTACCAATGAGGAGGTCATAGATTAAGTTTGTCAACAGTTCTTCCGTCGAGAATCTTGATGTCGATATGGATCTGCATCCGAATTCTTCGGTTCCGTCGACGAGGCTAGCGTTGACGAGGACACCATTGAATAGAGAGACCTGACTTTGAGAGCCACCGACAGTCGGGGCGGCGACATGATTTCCGTCGACGAAGGTCTATTCTATTTCGTCGACGGGGAAGACAAAGTTGTAATCGTAGATGGTCTCACCTTTACAGATACGAACGTCGACTGAAATGATGCAGACGACATGATCATCGTAGTCTTAGGAGACAAAAATGTCGTAGTCGTGGCGACAGATTTTGGCCAACGGACCATCTTTTTTGTGAGGTAAACTTGTCTCAGAAAGAGACCTGGACGCCAGCTTCATTTTTGAAGTAGTTTGAGACGGTGTAGAGGGCACGTACTGGCCCTTAAGAGAGGCTAGTTATTTTTTAGAAGATGAAGGCTGATATTCAAGTTTTGAGGGGTGGTGATGCTTTAACACCCTAGCAGCCTTAGGAAACACCATCTCCGCCTCAATAGATCTGGTCTTAGAAGCTGCAGTGAGTGAGGAAGAACAATAGTTACTTACCTGTAATCTGTGGTTCTCCAGTATTGGTGTCTTTCATAGATTCACATGCCTGAATCATTCCCCGTCGTCGGAGTGGGAGTCCCACAGTACATAAAAAGCAATAATATGCCATAAATACCAATAAAAACAAACCAGGAAGTAAAGTAGCCAAAGCTACAGTATGAAAAACTTCCACATCTATGACTATCCTAGTCATTTTGTATAGTCCAAACTACAGCCAATCAGGCGCCAGGTGAAGGTAAACCAAATTAGCCTAAAAGCCTCTGAGGGGAGGTGGGCGGGTTGCATGTGAATCTATGAAAGACACCAATACTGGAGAACCACAGATTACAGGTAAGTAACTATTGTTCTTGTCCAGTATTAGGGGTGTCTTTCATAGATTCACATGCCTGAATCAGAGTAGCTAGCAGTACATATCTGTGCTAGGCAGATGCCAATGGTTGTAAAGCTTGTCAGCATATAAGTCATAAAACAGTGTAAACTGAAAATACACATACCATTTAAGCAGAGGAGAATGCAATCATGTAAACATGTGTAAAAATCATAACATATAAAGCGTCTGACAGCAGTAATGGAGGTGGGAAACAGAGGCTCACCTTATTTGAAAAGATTTCGTAGAACTGCACGACCCACAGAAGTATCAGCTTCACTGGTTGCCTCCAGACAGTAATGCTTGGTAAAAGTATGGCGACTGGCCCAAGTAGCCGCTCTGCAGATCTGCTGAAGAGGAACTCCAGCAAATAAAGCCGTAGACAATGACATTGCTCTTGTGGAATGAGCTCTAGGAGCTGCTTGCAACGGTTGTCCTGCTTGCATATGGCAAAAGGCAATGGCAGAAGATATCCATCTCGCAATAGTCTGTTTTGAAACTGCCTGCCCTTTATGAATAGCACCGTAGGTGATAAACAGTTGGTCAGAAGGGCGAAAGGCGGATGTCCTCTGTAGATAGAATTTAAGACATCTCTTAACATCCAGCGTATGCAACGCCCTTTCCGCCGGTGTTTGCGGGTTAGGAAAATATGACTTCAGAATTATTGGTTCGTTGAGGTGAAAATCCGAAGGTACTTTAGGAATGTACTTCGGATTAGTGCGGAGTATCACAGAGTCACTTGTAAACTGCAGGAAAGGATGGTGAACTGTAAAGGCCGGAAGATCATACTCTTCTGGAGGATGTTAAAGCCAGCAGCAGTGCTACCTTCCACAAGAGATATTTGAGATCGGTCTTGTGGATGGGTTTGAAAGGATGACGCATGAGTTGTGCCAGGACAACGTTAAGATGCCACACCGGAGGTGGTCGTCGTACTGGAGGGAACATCCTAAAAAGGCCTTTAAAGAATTGTTGTATAATCCTCGCAGAGTATAAGGAATTAGTACCATCCTGCCGATATCTTGAGATCGCCGCCAGGAAAACATCCAGGGTTGCGTGGGACAGGCCTGATTTTGCTAATTGTAGGAAGAAAGGTAGAATCTCTTCCGGCGTTGCTGAAAAAGGGTGAACCCCGTTTGCGCGACACCAGATGCAAAAACGCTTCCATTTTAGACTGTATGTCTTTATGGTAGCGGGTGCCCTTGCCCTGGCCAGAACCTCCTTGCATTCCTCCGGGATGTTTAGGTGGGCGAACTCACGGTACTCAGGCGCCAAGCCGCTAATCTCAGTGATGTCGGATCTGGATGATAGACCTGACCGTTCTGCATGCTGAGTAAGTTCGGGATTGGATTCAACTGAATCGGTTCGCACTCTGACAGAAGAAGTTCTGTAAACCAATACTGGCGCGGCCATCTGGGGGCAATCAGGATCAATCTGCACGGTTCCTTTTTCATTTTCCGCAGAACCCTGGGGACTAGTGGAATCGGTGGAAAAGCGTACGCATATGTCAGAGACCAATCTATCGAAAACGCATTCCCCTGAGAGTCTTTGTGGGGATGCCAGCTTGCAAAGAATTGGCATTTGCTGTTGGTCTTTGTCGCAAATAGATCTAGGTCTGGACGACCCCACAGGCGAAAGATGCGTTCCACTGTCTGCGGATGTAGTTCTCACTCGTGAGTGGAGACTGTCGTCCTGCTGAGTGTGTCTGCCAAGACATTCTCTATTCCTGGAACATGCACTGCTTGAAGATTTACATTGTGCTTTAAGGCCCATGCCCATAATTCTTGGGCTTCCTGGGATAGGAGAAGAGATCGTGTTCCTCCCTGCTTGTTGACGAAATGCATGCTTGTTGTCTGTTCTTATCAACACATTGGCATCCTGAAGGAGTGCATGAAACGCCTTGAGTGCTAGAAATATGGCTCTCAGCTCTAGACGGTTGATGTGCCATCGCTTTTGTGGAGCAGTCCACTTACCGCTGATTGTGAGACCCTGAAGATGCGCTCCCCAGCCCTCGAGAGACGCATCCGTAGTGATGGTGAGACTTGGTGCCTCTTGAAGAAATGCACACTCCTGCTGGAGATGTCGTTTTTGTGTCCACCAGCGTAGAGAGTTTTGCATGAGCGGTGTGATCCTGATAAGATCTTCGAACGTTACGGAGACCTGTAACCACTGCAGGTTTAGCTCTTCCTGGCGAGGTCTCATTCTGAGGCGACAGTTTGGTAGTAATGGGATGCAAGAAGATACCATCCCAGAAAAGACTTGTATAGCCGAACAGAAACTGACTTTTTTTTATAACAGATTCTGCGCCATGTTTTTGATCTTCATTTGTCTCTCCTCCGAGACAAAAGCTTGTAGTTTCTGGGTGTCCAATGTTGCTCCCAAGAAAGCTTGACTTTGAGAAGGTCTCAATTGGGATTTTGAGATTGATGGAAAGACCCAGAGATTGGAACAGGTGTAGACACTGTTGTAGATGAGATTGCACGACTTCGAGAATTGGCCTCTAAAAGGCAGTCGTCTAAGTATGGGAAAATTTGAATTCCCTCCAGCCGGAGGTGCGCCGCTACTGGAGCCAGAACCTTGGTAAAAACTCTTGGCGCTGACCGTAGTCCGAAAGGAAGAACTCTGAATTGGTAATCCCTGCCAGCCACCCTGAAGCGCAGGAATTTTCTGTGACGAGGTAGAATGGGAATATGGAAATATGCATCTTAGAGATCTAAGGTGACCATGTAATCTCCCGCTCCCAAAAGATGTAATATTTCCTGAAGCGATAACATCCTGAAAGTTATTTTCCTTAAGTACTTGTTTAGAGCACGAAGATCTAGAATCGGGCGCCACTCTCCGTTTTTCTTCCTTATTAGAAAAAAATCTGGAGTAAAACACCATTCCCCTCATCTTCTGAGGTACGCTCTCGATCGCTCCTTTTTGCATCATCAATCTGATTTGGGCAAATAGCTCCTTCAGGTGAGCTGGAGGTGGTCCTTTCGGGGAAACATTTGGAGGAAATTTCTCGAATTCTAGGGCATGACCCCTGGCCACAATATCCAGGACCCATTTGTCTGATGTTATTGACTGCCAATTTGAGTAGAATTTTGATATTCGCCCTCCAATTTTTCCTTGAGAGCAGGGCAGTGGTGGTGGCAGGTGAAAAGTCTCATTGGCGCTTATCTTTTCCGCAGTAATTCGCTTTTCCCCTGTTCTGGGCATAAGTAGGCTTTCTCTGGCCGTAAGATTGATAACGTTGAGCATGGTATCGTTGATTGTTTTGTCTGTAAGAGGATTGTTGGTTATATCCACCTCTGTTGGAGGACGATCCTCGTCCTCTCGCTCCTCGAAAGGGCGGCTTGCGGAATTGGAGGGTGTCTAAGGATTTTGCTGTTTCTGTATCCTTTGTCTGTAAGGCGTCCTCCACCTGAGGGCCAAACAGATATTCGCCATCATATGGCATGTCCAGCACCTTACTTTGGACTTCTTGTCTAAAGGAAGTAGAACGTAGCCAACCCTGTCTACGAAGAACCGCAGCCCCCGCTAGCTGTCGAAAGCCTGTTGAGGCTACATCCACTGCTGAATCAATCTCTTCTGAGATTCTTTGGCCTTCTTGCAGTATCTTGAGCGCTTCAGCCTTAGAAGGTTCAGGTAGGAGGTCAATGAATGGTGCAATGTCTGACCACATCTGTCGGTCATACCTTCCTAAGATGGCCAATGAATTTGCCGCTCGAACTGTCGTAGCCGCCATAGTGGAGACACGTTTCCCTATCGAATCTAGGCGTTTGCCATCTCTGTCTGGCGGGGCTGTAAGCGGAAAAGGGTTCCGAGCCCTCTTTTGAGCTGCCTGGACAATCACAGAGTCAAGCTTCGGCTGTCCGATAAGGCACGCAGGAGATTTGTCCGGTGCTCTGTACTTCTTTTCCAAACGTGGCAGGACTGGAGGAATGGATGCCGGGGTTGCCATGACTGATACCCTCCTGCCAAATAAAGTCAATGATGGGTATAGACTTAATCTGTTTCCTGGGCTGATCCTTAAAGTCATATGGGAAACAGTCTTGTTCCTTATGCTCCATATCGATGTGAAAACGTTTAGTTGCACGTTCGATTAAAAGGTGGAAGCTAACCACGTCCACTGGTGGTGAAATTGAGACTGCTTGATGCGAAGGGGAAGGTGTTTGAACCTGATATTCATCCCACTCCGACTCATCCTGTACCTCTCCTTCTCTTTGCTCCTCCTCATCGGAAGACTGAGGATCTACTTCCTCCACCTGAGACTGCGGAGTAGGTGAAGCAGGATTTGTTGGTTGTAAAACTGGCACCGGTACTTCAGTGGCCGGAGTAGCAGTCCGTAGTTTCAGAAGGTGGAAACATTCTATAATAATCGTCCAACATGTATTGTAGGTTGGTTAGTAAAGCAACTGGTACTTGCGCGACAGATACACTGTCCATCTGTCCATCTGGGGCGCCATCTGTACAGGTGGTTGTTCATCCTCCTGTTTGTCTTCTTGCAACTTGATATTCCGCTCAGGACTAGTGGCCGCTCAGAAGGACTAGTGGCCGCTCCGAATGTATGAACCACGTCATCCTCACTGTCCGAGTCTAAAAGTCGGTCAGGCACCTGCGATGATGGCTTTAGTGTAAAGAACACCGTCGACGGTGACCATACCTGCAACGCAGTGCAAGATGACAATTGCGGCGTCGGCGGTGTGTTTTCCGCTGCTTCAGTAGCAGGCATCAAAGGCTCCATCGACGGTATCGTCGATGGGACGGACTTCGTCGACGGGACGGACTTCGTCGACAGAATGTTCGTCGTCGACGGTACAACCTTCGTCGACGGTGGTAACTTTGTCGGCGGAATGGAGCTCGCCGACGAAACAGTCGATGGCATCTTCTTAGTCGACGGTAGAGCTTTCAGAGGAGCCGACGACGAGGTGTCGACGACGGCCGTCGTCAAGAGAGGTCTTACTGTTACATAGACCATGGTAGGTGAAGAAGCTGTCGTCGTCATAATCATCGTTGGTTTAGGAGATGAGAAGGTCATCGTCGACGTGGATGATGCGTCGACGGAGGTCTCTTCGTCGACGATAATGAAGTTTCCTGAGGTGAAACCTTGTCAGTTGTCTGAGGCAAACTCTTGGTGGACCGTTTTTGAGGTACAGAAGAAACCTCCAAGCACTTGCCTGAGGGGGCAGCCTTAGAAGTGGAAGGCTTGTCAGAACCTTTAGAAGGTTGATGCTTCTTAGCAACCTTAGCCCCAGGAGATGACAATACCTCAGACGCAGGCCTCTTTCTAGACGCGGAAGTGGAACCAGAGGCAATACTGCCAACCTCAGACACAGGATTATCAGAATCCTTAAGCCTTTGTAGCCACAAAAGCAACCGACCCTCTCTGTCTCTGAGAGGGTTTTGAGGAAAGGTTCTGCAGATCTTACAGTCCTTGACTTGGTGATCTGGATAGAGACAATAAATATATTTTTTGTGGGGGTCCTCTTTAAAAAGCCGGAGCTTACCACAAGAGTCACAGGCTCTAAACAGAGACTTCTTTGAAGACATTCTTGAAGAAATGATCCAAAAGGAAGATAAGTTGAAAAAGCTGAGCAGAGCTCAGGGAGACTCCCTTCACACGACGTGCGGTAGAAAATCTGAGAGCCTGAGCCTCTGGGGAGAACATTCTGGTGGGTGCTGGCGCCTGATTGGCTGTAGTTTGGACTATACAAAATGACTAGGATAGTCATAGATTTGGAAGTTTTTCATACCGTAGCTTTGGCTACTTTACTTCCTGGTTTGTTTTTATTGGTATTTACTACATATTTATGGCATATTATTGCTTTTTATGTACTGTGGGACTCCCACTCAGACGACGGGGAATGATTCAGGCATGTGAATCTATGAAAGACACCCCTAATACTGGAGAATCACTCTCATCAGATAAAGGATTGTCCTTGGTTTTAAGCTTTTATAGCCACAGAAGAAGAAGTCCTTTTCTATCTCTCAAAGTTTTTTGAGAAAAGGTTCTACAAATCTTGCCGTCTCTCACCTGGTATTCAGGGTGAAGGCAATAAGGAAAATGCTACTTACCCAGAATGCATCTGTTCTTGTCATGTAGAGCTGTAGAATCTAATGGTTTGCATAAGAACAACATCCAGTGTTGGGTCTGGATGTTTGGACGTTGTTTTTCTGGAAGAAGTTTTCCCTAGTCACGAGGTAGCGGACTCCTCCCTTAGGTGATTATGCGCATGGTCATCGACTCCATCTTCTGATTGTTTTCCGCAGAGGGTATGAGAATTGAGTGGTAGTAAAGAATAGATGACCATGCGCAAGTATGTGGAATAAAACAGAACTACAGCAATTACAGGTACCCGGGGAGGTGGGTGGGCACATGAGATTCTACAGCTCTGCATTCCAAGAACAGATGCATACTGGGTAAGTTGCATTTACCGTTCGAGGCATGTGAGCTGTAGATCACATGCTTTGCATAGACTATACAGCAGTCTCCCCGAAGCGGTGGCTATCCTATAACTGTTGGAGTTGTATGAAATAACGTTTTAAGTACTGCTTGACCCACATTAGCTTGTTGTCTTACTAACACATCTACACAATAGGGTTTAGTAAATGTGTGTGGTGTAGACCATGTTGCAGCTTTGCAGATATCAGTAATAGGGATATTCCTGAGAAAGCCATAGTAGCCCCCAACTTGCCAGTGGAATGTGCTCTAAGGTTAATGTGAGAGTCATTTTGGCTTTTTGATAAGAATACACTTGACAATCCACATAGCAATTCCTGATTTGGAGATATGATTGCCTTTGTGAGGTGGTGCAAAATCTACAAAGAGTTGTTTGGTTTTATGAAATGATTTTGTTCTTTCAGTGTAATACAAACAAGCTCTTCTGACATCTAAGGTATGTAAAGCTGGTTCTGCAACAGAGTCAAGTTGAGGGAAAAATACAGGCAATTCAACCAACTGATTGATGTGAAATGCAGACACAAGCTTAGGTAGGAATTTAGGGTTTGTACGAAAAACCACTTTATCTTTATGTAAATGGAAAAAGGGTTCTTCTATGGTTTGTGCCTGTAGTTCACCCACTCTCCTTAATTAAGTGATTGTAATGAGGAAAGCTGTTTTCCAAGTAAGGTAGAAAACAAGTTACTTACCTGTAACTTTGGCTCCCCAGTATTGGTAACTTTCATAGATTCCCATGCTTTTGCATCATTCCCCGTCGTCGGAATGGGAGTCTCTGTAACAAAAATACCATAGCAGTAGGTACAATAGAGAAAGAAAAGGCCTAGGGCTCATTCCCTTTTGTAGCATATCACCCTCTTTTTGTAAAAGAGACCAAACTAAGCATCAGCCAATCAGAAGAGCCTCACCCCATAGAACCCTCCTCAAGGAACCTCAGAGCCTCAGATTTTCGTAGCCGTTGTGTAACAGTCACCATATCTGCTGTAGGCTGAGCTTTCCTCGGGGAGGTGGGTGGGCGCATGGGAATCTATGAAAGTTACCAATACTGGGGAACCAAAGTTACAGGTAAGTAACTTGTTTTCTTGCCCCAGTATTGGAACTTTCATAGATTCCCATGCTTTTGTATCAGAGTAGCAAGCAGTTAGCAATAAAAAAAAAACCACATTTTGTGTAATAAATACATTGTAATAGCCAACATGATATAAAGATACACAATGTACAAAATAACGGAAGGTGGGATAGAAAGGAAAGCTCATCAATTATTGGAAGAGGTTCCTCAGGACAGCCTGGCCCACTGCCGCATCCTCTTGCTGTAAGGATTCCAAGCAGTAATGCTTAGTAAAGGTGGGGATGCTGCTCCAGGTAGCAGCTCTGCAAATGTCCTTAATCTGCACCCCCGCAAAGAGGGCTTCTGAAGAAGCCACTGACCTTGTGAAATGTGCCCGAACCCTGCCAGTCAGTGGTTTCCCTGCTGCAGTATGGCAATGTAGAATGGCACTTGTAATCCATCTTGCTATCCCCTGTTTTGACAGTGGGAGACCTTTGCTTGGACCACCAAAAGCAACAAACAATTGAGGATTTCCGAAATCCTTTGGTATGATCCAAATAGTATTTTAAACATCGTTGTACATCCAAAAAATGCAGCGACCTCTCCGCTGGTGTAGCCGGTTGAGGAAAGAACGCTTTCAGAATAACCGGCTCGTTCAAGTGCAAGTCCGAGGGTACCTTGGGTATGAACCTAGGGTTAGTTCTCAGGATAACAGTGTCCCTTTTAAATTGTAGGGAAGGCTCCTGGATTGAAAGAGCCTGCAATTCTCCAATACGTCTTGCCGATGTGAGGGCAAGGAGAGCCAATTTACATGAAAGGAACTTCATGTCAGAATGATGAATTTGTTCAAATGGGCTTTTCATGAGTTGAGTGAGGACTAGATTTAGGTGCCAAGTAGGAGGCGAAGGCCTCACTGGTGGATAGACCCGGAACAAGCCCTTAAGAAATTGTTTAACAATCCTGGAAGACCACAACGAAGATCCAGACCTAGACCGTCTGTATCTCGAAATGGCTGCCAAATGAACCTTTATGGAAGAATGGGCCAGCCCCGACTTAGCCAGAGACAGAAGATAAGGTAGAAGCTGATGAGGCTTTGAAGCAAAGGGGTCAACTCCTTCTCTCCTGCACCAAATACAAAATCTCTTCAATTTAAGGCAGTAAGTCCTGTTCGTGGAAGGAGCCCTCGCCTGGGAGAGGACTTCCTTAATTTCGTTTGAGATGGGGAGATTCATAAATTCTCGCTGCTCAGGAGCCATGCTGTCAGGTGTAACGACTGTGGATCTGGGTGCCAAACCTGTCCTTCGGACATTGTGAGGAGATCTGGAATAGTCCTCAAGGGAAGAGGAGTAGCTAGCGACAACAGATGGAGCTCCGTGTACCAGAACTGTCTCGGCCAAGCAGGGGCTATCTAGATCATCCTGCATGGTTCCACCTTGATCTTCCTGATGAGCCGCGGGATCAGAGAGATGGGGGAAAGGCATAGACAAATGTCCTTGACCAGGCTATCGAAAGCGCATTCCCCAATGATCCTCGGTGGTGAAGCCTGCTTGCATAAGGCCGGCATTTCTTGTTGGTCGGTGTGGCAAAGAGATCCACTGCTGGTCTGCACCACTGGCTGAAGACTTCTTCTAGAACTCGCTGGTTCAACTCCCACTCGTGACTGACTGAGGATAACCTGCTCAACCTGTCTGCGTTCTCGTTTAGAACTCCTTGCAAGTGTTCTGCCTTCAGCGATATCCCGTGAAAGATCGCCCATTCCCAGATCTGTTGAGCTTCCTGCGACAACGGAAGAGATCGGTTTCCTCCCTTGTTCACATAATGCATGGGCGTGGTGTTGTCCGTTCTGATGAGCACTTGTGAACTTCCTAGGCGAGGAAGAAAGGCTTGTAGAGCCAGTTTTATCGCTCTTAGTTCCCAGAGATTGATGTGGAGCTGTCGATCGTGAGGAGACCAATGGCCACTGACATGTAGGTCTTGCATCACTGCTCCCCAACCCTCAAATGACGCGTCCGTTGTTACTACTTGAGGAGACGGATCACTTACGAAGGATAGACCTTGGGACAAGTTTCTCTGATCTGTCCACCATAAGGCCGCTCTTCTCATCATTGGAGTGACGGTCACCCTGTCGTCGAATGATCCGTGAATCTGTTTCCATTGAATGTCTAGTTGTTCCTGCAGAGGATGCATTCTCAGTCTGCAGTGAGGAATCAGAGGTATGGATGATGAAATTACCCCCAGCAGAGATTTGTAGCGGCGTACTGAAAGACACCTTTTTTGTAAGTCCCGAACCAAAATCTGTAGTTTTTCCCTCCTTTCCAGGGTTGGGAAAGCCTTTGAGAGTTTTGAGTCCAGGATGGCTCCCAGGAAACGTGCCTTTCTGGACGGAACCAGGGATGATTTGTCTGTTTAAAGTGAGTCCCAGATTTTGAAACAAGTTTGTACAAGTCTGAACAGCGTACCGCGCTGCTTCCCTGGACGAGGCCTTCAGCAACCAGTCGTCCAGGTAGGGGAAGACTTGAAAATGGTTGCTTCGCAGGAATGCTGCTACTGGCGCCAGCACCTTCGTGAAGATCTTCGGGGCTGAGCGAAGACCAAAGGGTAAAACCCTGAATTGAAAGTGGCTCTTGGCTACTGTGAATCGTAGAAACCTTCTGTGTGCTGGGTGAATCGGTATATGAAAGTACGCATCCTCGAGATCGAGCGTGGCCATGAAATCCCCCGGATTGATGAGCCGCAAGATGTCTTGAAGAGAGACCATCCGGAAACATAGGGTGATGAGATAGGTGTTGAGCTCCCTGAGATCTAAAATGGGGCACCATTTCTCCAGCGTCTTCTTTACCAGGAAGAACCTGGAATAGAACCCATGTCCTCTTTGGTCGGAGGGAACCGGCTCTATAGTACCCTTCTGGAGCATCTGATGAACTTCGAGCTGCAGAAGACGCAGGTGTTTCAATGGAATGGCTGCAGGGGGCTTGGGAGGTGGGATTTGCGTAAATTCCAAGGTATGGCCTTTCCGAATGATGTTGAGCACCCAACAGTCCGATGTTATCTTGGACTAATTCCGAAGGTATTTGGTTACCCTGCCTCCAACTGATGACTTCTTGGAGGAGGGAACAGTAGGAAGAGCCAGGAGGCCGCTATTGTCGCTTGGACGTATCACGTCCCCGGTGAGCCCGTTTCCCCTTGTTGTAAGGCCTGGAGTAATTGGAGGATTGGCCATGCCTTTGTTGATAAGGCTGGCGGTATTGCTGGGATCCTGAGCCGTAGGATGAATATCGCTGTTGCTGATAGGATCCTCTGTAGTTCGTACCTCTGCCTCTGGACCCTTTAAAAGGAGTCTTGCAGTACTGAAGCGTACCCAAAGATCTGGCGGTCTCCGTGTCTTTTTTGATGTCTTGGAGAGTATCGTCAATTAGCTTTCCGAATAGTGCTTCCCCATCAAAGGGAAGATCTAGGACCTTATTTTGGATCTCAGGTCGAAACCAGGTCGCCTTCAGCCACCCCTGGCGACCGAGGACTGCAGCCCCAGCCAACGAACGAAACGCCGGCGTGGCAATGTCCATGGCGCAGTCAATGATCTCCATTGAGGTCGCCTCCCCCTCTTGTAAGATCTTTTTTGCCTCTGATTTCGATTCTGGAGGAAGCTGATCCAGGAACGGAGCAACATCACACCAAAGCTGGCGGTCATATCTGCCCAATATTGCCAGGGCATTGGCACCAGAAGACTCGCCATCGACAAGAATCTCTTCCCAGCATTGTCCAATCTCTGTCCTTCCTTGTCCGGAGGAGTTGTCAAGGGAGCAGAGGGGTTGCGGGATTTCCTCTGCGCCGCTTGCAAAATAACGGAGTCCGGTTTTGGGTGGCCTGTTAAGGCAGCTGGCCCATCGTCAGGTGCTTTGTACTTTTTATTTAGACGCCGTAGTACAGGGACCACCGTTGGTGGGTTTTTCATAGCCTTAAGGCCTTCGTCCCACAGATGTTGCACTATAGGTATGGACCTTGTCGTCTTCCGATAAGATTCCTTGAAGTCATACAAGAAACATTCTGTGGCCACCGCAAGCATAGCCAACTTGAACCTGCCAGCCGCTCTTTCCATCAGCTGATGAAAAACCCCTACGTCCGCTGGTGGAGAATCCACCGGATCCGGACATGGGGATGGAGGGTCCGGAATGATTTAGTCATCCCATTCAGTAGCTTGATCAGTTTCATGATCCGAATCACGATCCTCATCCGAGGAATCTTCATGGCCGCCTGCAGGTGTGGAAGGCTCTTGCGGAATAGTTGCCCGTGGCTGAGGGGACGCCTGAGCAGGTAATTCAGGAGCAGCCGCTGAGGCAGGAGCCGAGACATGTGCTGCTGGCGCAACTGGAGCCGGAACCGGCCTTGTAGCTTTAGATTTGTAGTCCTGCAGCATCTTATGGAGGTCCTACAGGAAAGAGGATGGTACCGTAACCATGTCTTGACCTGAATAATGCTGTGATTGGGCAGCCTGATGATGATGATAACCACCTTCCAGGTCATACCCTCCTTCAGAGTCCGTCTCTTGACATTTGACCAGAAGTTGAGAGGGACTATTAACGTAGCCATATGAGTCCTGATCATCCTCATCTGACTTCATCAAATAAAAACCAAAAGGTGATGATGGACGGAGCATTGACAATACAAACACTCACCCCCAGTCAACTGATCTGGGTTTAATCCATCACCGTTCTTTAGCTCACTCAGCCACCCCAGTTCAGACATGGCCATATGCAAATCAGTCTGACCCTGTGCCTCATGGGAACAGTCCAGCCCGAACTGCCAAGCCAGGTATTCCCTGGACCGGAATCAAGCTTCCCAGGACCGGTTTCTGGCATTACAGCAGTCTTCAGACGGGCTTGCTTGACTCCAGTGGCAAAGTGAGCAAGGGACTCACGTCTGAGCATACCCTGCCAACTTAGGGCGAACAAAGAAAAACCAAAGGTGGTGCTGGACGGAGCGTTAACAATACAAACACTCACCCCCAGTCAACTGATCTGGGTTTAATCCATCACCGTTCTTTAGCTCTCTCCGCCACCCCAGTTCAGACATGGCCATATGCAAATCAGTCTGACCCTGTGCCTCATAGGAACAGTCCAGCCCGAACTGCCAAGCCATGTCTTCCCTGGACTGGAATCTAGCTTCCCAGGACCGGTTTCTGGATATGGTAAGAAGATGCAGCCTGATGGATGTATAGGCCAATGCGGACTGCTGCAAATGCAATAGGTAGCACAGTATCTTCTGTATGGAAGCATCAAGGTGGTTGATGTGATTGTTATTGTGTGAGAAAGTGCCATCTTTCTTGCATTGGTATGCCCCCACTTTTTGCTGATGTGCTTTGACTGAGTGTGCCTTAGGCTCCTGCCAACCAGGTGCCCCGGGCCTGTGTTACTTCCCTAAAACGGTGTTGAAACTAAAACCCAATTGGCACCTCTGGTCACCTGTCAACCCCTAGTAAATGGTACCCTAGGTACCCAGGGCCTGGTGACCAGAGGAGACCCCTAAGGGCTGCAGCACTTATTGTGCCACCCTTAGGGGCCCTGTACCCTGGCACCCACACACTGCCTTGGCAGACGGAGTGTCTAGGTACAGAATCAAACAGTCAACATGCCACATATCGAATATGCACCTCTCTAGCTGGGTGCCCTATGCCAGTGGTGTGGGCACAGGGGCATGAGCCCTGTACCCCTACAGTACCCAGGGCCATTCCTGGGCACTGTAAGGGCAGTGATGCCATTAAGAGTATATGGTGCTGGGAGGTTGTCATTACGAACTCCACAGAACCATAATGGCTACACAGAAGACTGACAAGTTTGATATCAAACTTCTCAGCACATTAAACCCACCCTGATGCCAGTGTGGGATTTAATGTAAAATGCACTACAGAGGGCATCTTAGAGATGCCCCCTGAAACCTAACCTACAATCCACGTCTTTTCTGAGAGGATGCCTAGGCTGCCACACAGCAGGCATGTTGCTGGACCCCTGGGAGGAGAGCCCTTTCTCTCCTGGGCCTGCAACAATGCACATCCTGGGACGAGGTGCCAAGCCTCCTCCCCCAGGATGGGCAGGGGAAGCTTCAAAGGCATTCCGAATTTTTGTGAGCTACTCCAGACCATTTGCTGTACTCAGCAACTGGCCCCCACCAGTTCTAACCCCCACTCTGGCGGGAAGACTGGCGGGAAACCCTATGTCAGGAAGGGGGGTGTGCCAGCCTGTGCCAACCCCACCCTTCAGGTGGGAGAGGAGAGGTGAAGCACAACCCAGGGGCTACGGCAACCCCGGAGGACCTGCCTGCCTTGAACCTTCCAAAAGACTGGGACTCCCATGAGCAGTGGTTCTGCTCCAACAGTAATACCCCTTGTGCAAGCCAGGAACCACAAATCCAGCCCACACTGCACCAGCCAAGCCCGGCCTGTGCCTGAGTGACCCAAGAACACGAGGACGTCCCCCCGGCGACTGGTACCCGAAGTCCAGTGCCCATAGACCCTCCTCAACGAACCAGACGATGCCTGCAGCCTCAGAACCAGGCTCCCCCCCCCCCAACCGCGACCAGCTGAGGGTAAGATTTCCCGACACCAAAAGACACCACTGCATCCAGCGCCCTGTGCCCTCCTTTGGGGTACGTACCTCTTCTCCAAGATCCCAACTTACCTCTCGAAGTGGTGGTCGCACCTGAAGAATCTCCGTCCCCGGGCCTGCTGCCTTTGTTCACTTTTTAACTTTCCCATTGGATAACATTGAGCGCCAGACTGCTCAAAAGCACCCTGCAACCGGCCGCCAGAGTGCCGCTGGAAGTACAACAACTACCCTACTCTACTTCCCTACTTGCCCAGAGTAAGTGACCAGGAGCCCAGCTCCCACAGCCGCGTGGCCTGCTTGCTTGAAGCCACCAACCAGAGGCCCCCTACCCTCCATTGGATTGCATTGGGCCTACTCTCTCTGTACCCGGCTGCCCCTGTGCCGCTGAGGGTGTAACTACTGTACCTTTCCGACCCTGGGAGGCCCCTGAGCCTATGCCCAGAACCTTAACGCCACCAGTCGAGTACTCACCTAAAAGCTGATAACTCACTTTCCTTCCATAGTCTAACATTGACTGGTTTTCACTGAAATTACTTCTAAGTGTGGCGTTTTGAAACTTTAAAATATTCATCTAAAATCAGCCGAATAACGAATTACGACATACTCACCTGTGATCAGGAGAGAAGCCAGTACTGTACCTTTTAGCCCAGTACTGAACCGCAAAAGTAATCCCAACTGTACTTACCAGTAACTTGAATTTTCTTCCATAGGAAACCATTGACTGTTTTTCTGCGAAATTTCTTCCAAGTGACGATTTTTGCAACCTATAAATATTCTTTAAAAATCGTACCAAATACTAATACGCAATTACTTACCTGTTTTAGGCAGAGGTCCCAGTGCTGAACCTAGGAGTCCAGTACTGGATTACAAAAGTAACGAGAACCTACTTTACCTGTGAGTTGAATTTCCTTCCATAGGATAACATGGCTAGTTTTTCACTGAAAAGTTTGTCAACTTTGAAAATACATTGATATTCTTTAAAAATCACAACTGTAACCAAAACGCTTTTACTTAACTGTTTACAGCTTAGGTCCCGGGACTGAATCCAGGATCCAGTCCTGTGGTTAGAAAATTAATCCATAAAGTAATCAACTGCATTTATGTAGAAAAACCCATTTAGCTCAATGTTAAATTGTTTAGAATTGTGTTGCCTATTGCAACCACTGTAGCGATTGTATTTTCAAAGTATATTGCCTCTCTGAAAAGTAACTACCTGAAGTCACTCATATTGAGCAAAGTACATTTTGATACCTGTTGGTTCTAAAATAAAAACGAATAGTTTACCTGTCGGTGTAGTTTTGCAGCTTGAAGATCTTTCTGTATTCACTATGCTGTGCATATTCCGCAATCTGGTGGTTGGGTCCGGAATCGTAGTCTCTTTTCTCTTTTTTTTTTGTCGTAGCCCAGGTGGGCGTCGACGTCCCACCATTTGGTGTACCTTCGGTGACGTCGGCGTGCTTCCAGCGGAAGCTACCACCCTTGGGCGCCATCTTCGGATTCTTTTTTCTGTCTCTTTTTCGTCTTTGTAGTGAATCCATGGCTATGTTTGTTAATCGTTTTTCAACGTTAGTATTTCCACGTATCACGTAATTGTTCCAACCTGCTTTCTTTTCCATCTGTTTCCCCCCTCTTTTCCAGCCTCATCTTTCTGGCGGAGGCGGGTGGGTTCGCTAGTGAATCCAGAAAGATCTTCAAGCTGCAAAACTACCCCGACAGGTAAGAAACTATTCGTTTTGCAGCGTGAATCTTTCTGGATTCACTATGCTGTGCATAGATTTTGTAGCGGTTTTCGTTACTTTTGTGGTGGTTGGGTGGAAGATGAGCGTTGGTTGTTGAAAATATGTTGAAGCACGTTTTGCCCTACTTGTGCTTCTTTGTTCATCTGTACATCCACGCAATAGTGCTTAGTGAAAGTGTGCACTGAAGCCCATGTTGCCGCCAGGCATATGTCCTGAATTGGTGTGTTGGCCAGAAAGGCAATTGTTGCTCCTTTCTTCCTGGTGGAGTGGGCCTGTGCCCCTCCTGTTAGCTCCTGGCCAGCTTGTTTGTGGCAGAATTGAATGGTCTGTGCGATCCAACGAGCTATGGTGTTTTTAGTTACTGGTTTGCCCATGTAACTGTTTGCGAAGGACACGAAGAACTGTTTTGTCTTCCTGTGCTCCTTCGTTCTTTCAATGTAGTGCATCACAGCCCTTCTTGCGTCTAGGGTGTGGAGCGACCTCTCAGCGCTTGTGGTGGGGTTTTGGAAGAAGCTAGGGATCTGAATACTCTGATTCATGTGGAACCTTGACACCACCTTTGGCATGAAGTGAGGGTCAGTTCTCATCACGACCCTGTCACTGTGTATCTGGATGTAGGGTTCCTGCAGTGTGAGAGCCTGCAGCTCACTCACCCTTCGTAGCAAGGTGATTGCTACCAGAAAAGCCGTCTTCATTGTCAACATTTGCAGTGATGCTTTATGGATGGGTTCGAAAGGTGCTTTCATGAGCTCCGTCAGTACCACATTTAAGTTCCAGGCCGGCGGCGACATTCTTTTAGGCGGCGCTATTCTTTTAGCTCCTTCCAGGAATCTTTTTACGACTTGGGATGTGAAGAAGCTTCTCCCTGTTTCTCCTCTTGTGTATGCCACAATCGCTGCCAGGTGCACCCTCAGCGAGGATGAGCTTAGTTTAGCTTTAATTAGGTGCGTGAGGTACCTTAGCACCGTGGATTCCTTGGTCAGTTTCCTTTGGAGCGGTTTCTTGCAACACCATTGAGTGAATCTTTTCCATTTTTCCCCATAGCACTTGCGTGTGCTGGGCCTTCTTGCCTCTCGCAGCACCCGCAGGGTGCTCTCTGGTAGTTTTAGGTGTGCGAATTCTAAGTCCTCAGGAGCCAGGCTGAGAGGTTGAGGCTCTCTGGCTCTGGGTGTAGAACTTCTCCGTTTTCCATGGAGAGTAGGTCTCTTCTTTTTGAGAACTTGTGGGGTGGCCCCTGCGCCATCTCCATTATCTGAGAGAACCAGGTCTGTCTGGCCCATTGTGGTGCCACAAGGATGAGCGTCATGTTGCTCTTCATGCATTTGTTGAGAACCCTGGGGATCAGTGGTATCGGGGGGAAAAGCGTAGGCAAATGTTTTTGACCAGCTTATCCATAGGGCATTCCCCTGGGACAGTGCATCTGGTTGCCTGGATGCAAAGTATTGGCATTTTGCATTCCAGTGTGTTGCAAATAGGTCTATTGTTGGGGTGCCCCATTTCCTAAATAGACTCTGTTTCCTGACTGTTGAGTTCCCACTCGTGGGACGCTGAAGTCTGCCTGCTGAGCCAATCCGCTTCTACATTGTCCTTCCCTGGCAGGTGTATGGCTAGCAAGTCTATTTTTAGTGGTATAGCCCATTTCCAGATCTCCTGTGCCAAGTTTGACAGAGGGAACGATTGAGTTCCCCCCTGTTTGTTTATATAAAACATCGTTGTGGTGTTGTCTGCTTGTATTAGCACCTTCTGGTTGTACAGGTGTTTCTGAAAGGCCTTGAGGGCTAGCAACACAGTTTTCAGTTCCAGGTAGTTGATGTGCCCGACTGCATCTGTAGGGCTCCACAGACCTCTCACTCTGAGCCTGTTCATGTGTGCGCCCCACCCCTTCTGGGATGCGTCTGTGGTGATGGTCACTGTTGGGTCCGGTGGTGTTAGAGGTTTCCCTTCTGTTATTCTCTCCTTGGTCCACCACCTTATCTCTTCCTGCACCCTGTGCGTTACAACCACTAGATCCTCCCAACTTCCTGTAGCTTGTGACCATTGTTGTTGCAGCCACTCTTGGAGTGGTCTCATTTGCAGGCGTACATTGGGGACCAGGTGTATGCATGATGCCATCATCCCCAAGATCTTGCTCACAGTCCTCACTGTCAGAGCTCGCCCCTTCTGGTAGTGACGTTTCTCCCTCAGACTGAGCGTTCTCTTCTCGCTCGGTAGGACTCTGCATTGGACGGTGTCGATCTGGGCTCCCAGGAAGATCTTCACCTGCTCTGGTTCCATCGAGCATTTTCCCGTGTATGGAGAACCCCAGGTTTGTTAGCGTTCTTGTTACCTGTTCTGCATGCTCTTTGCATGTCCTGTAACAGCTTGCCTTTACCAGCCAGTCGTCGAGGTAGGGGTACACGTGTATCCCCATTCTTCTTAGATGAGCGGCCACTGCTGCAAGGCATTTGGTGAACACCCTTGGTGCGGACTTTAGGCCGAACGCCAGGGTCGTGAATTGGTAGTGATCCTGGTTTACTGTGAACCTTAGCATGTGCTTGTGCTGCCTGTTCATGGGGATGTGCAGGTACGCATCTTTGAGGTCTATTGTAGACAGGAAGTCCCCTGCTTTTATTTGTGGGATGACCTCTTGTGGGGACGTCATTTTGAATTTTTGAGTTTTGACGTATTTGTTCAGGAACCGTAGGTCCAGGATGGCTCTTAGACTTCCGTCCACTTTTGGCACTAGGAAGTAGTTTGAGTACACTCCCTTGTTCCGTTCTTTGAAAGGAACTCGTTCGATGGCCGCTTTGAGGAGCAGTTCTTGGGCTTCCTCTTGTAGTAGTTGCAGCTCTTTTCCAGAGTGCTGTCTTTTCTTTGGTTTTCTGTTTGGTGGCTTCTTTTCTAATTCTATGCAGTATCCGTACTGCACGATATTGAGTATCCACTTGTCTGTTATTTTGCTCCACTCCTGGAGAAAAAATCTTAATCTTCCTCCTACCGGTGTTACATGTTCCTTTGTGTCTTGTCCGTGTAGCCCTCTCCTCTTTGTTTTCCCGTGCTCCTCCCCGGGAGGGTTTGGGTGGTGGGGCACCTTCCTTCGTCTGAAGTCACTTAGAGGGGGGTTGTTCACCGCCTCTCCTTCTTTGGCCTCGTCCATTTCCTCTTGACCAAAAGGACTGGGCCCTGCTTTGGTAGTTCCAGCCTTGCCTCTGCTGGCCCTGGTGGCCCTGGTTGTCACTCTGTTGCCCCTGGTGGAAACTTTGGTGAGAATCTCCTCGCTGATTTCCACCTCTGCCGTTCTACCTCCGTGTAGGAGTGCCCCTTCTCATCCCTCTGAACTGCAGGGCCCCCATGGACCTTGCCGTCTCGTTGTCTTTCTTCAGTTGGGTGAGCTGATCATCAACTGGGGCTCCAAACAGTGTTCCACCGTTGAAGGGTGTGTTCAGGATGTTGTTCTGAACCTCAGCCTTGAATCCTGAGATCCTGAGCCAGGCTTGCCTTCTTTCTGTGATGCCTATAGCCATCAGTCTGCTGGATGTTTCTGCCCCATCCAAGGCTGTCTTCAGGCACGAATTGGAGACGCTCTTCCCCTCTTCCACAAGGTGTGATGCCCTCTCACGGTATTGTTCCAGAAGGTGCTTGAGCAACTGTCCCATCTCCTCCCAGTGCTGGTATTGATGCCTATTCAGGAGGGCGTTGGAATTCGCCATCCGCCAGTGCGTTGCGGCGTTCCTCTCAATCTTCCTGCCAGTTAGATCCATCCTCCTGCTTTCCTTGTCAGGTGGGGGTCCAGACGTTGTTGGGACGTTTGCCCTTTTCCTGGCTGTTGCAGCGATTATAGAATCTGCTGTGACGGATCCCTTGATGTAAGCTGGGTCTTGGGAGGAGAATTTGTATTTCTTCTCCGTCCTCAGCGTTACTGATCTGCACGTAGCCGGGTCCTTGAAGGCTTCCTTCCCCTGGTCTGTGATACTCTTGAGCATGGGCAGGAACTGGCTTCTTGTCTGTATGGGGAGCAATGTCTCGAGCAGGAAGTCTGCTTCTGGCTTCTCTTCCATCTTAACCCCATAGGCTGCTGCCGCCTTTCTTACCACCTCATTGTATGCCCCAATGTCATCCGGTGGTGAAGGCCTCGAGGGGTATGTTTCCACCGCCTCCTCTGGGTTTTCGGCCTCGATGTCCTGCCATTCCTGGTCTTGGGCCGTCGAGGAACCTGAGCCGTAGCTTGACTGCTGTTCCCCGTAATCCCCTTCTGTATAGTAGAGGTCTTCCTCCTCTTCGTGCTCCGAAGGTTCTGGGGTTTTCGGCAGCTCTTCGACGTCAAACTCCTCGGGCTCCTGTACCTCAGCGACGGTCGTTGCCGGCTTCGAGGGGATCTTGTAGTTTCTTATTTTTTCATCGAAATCCTTCCTTCTCTGAAGGATGTTCTCCATTTCGGCCTCGAGCCTCTTTCTCTTTCTCTGCATCTCTGCGGCCTGTTCGTTGTCGAGCGTTTCGGACGCCCTTTTCGGCAGCGCCGTCGAAGCTTTCTTTGGCTCCTTTTCTTTCGACGTCGAAGTTGAAGTCGAGGTCGAAGTCCCTCTTTCGGGTGCTTGCTTCGATGACCTTTGCTTTTCGATGGTCTTCTGCCGCCGGGAGTCCTTCTCGGAGGATCCGCTGGGCTCTTTTTCAGAGGATGCAGCTTCGGTCGTCGATTTGTTAGACGCCGGTGCTCCTTTCGAGGCTTTGGGCTCAGACTTTCGAGAGTCTGCCTCTGGTTTTCGAGGCCCTGTGGGAGTTTTCGGGGTCGTAGACTCTCCTACCTTTTCAGTCTTTTTCTTATCGGTCTCAGCGACCGTGAAGTCATCTAGGCCTTCGGCAATGTTGTCCTCGTCGTCTGTGGAGAGGCCAAGTTCATAAAGCGTCGGGGCTTGGCCCTTGCCCTGCATCGTGTGATGAGCCGTCCTCTGTCTCTCGAACTCGGAGGGTCTTCGGCTTGAAGACGGAGCAGGCGTTGCAGTCTCTGCTCTCGTGGTCGATAGGTAGGCAGAGGTTGCAGACTGGGTGCTGGTCCTTCTGTGCGAACTTGTGGTGGCAGTTCTTGCAGAATTTAAAGGGCGTCTTGTACATCCCTGCGCTCAGGGGGCCCCCTGTGTGTGCATTCCTCGAAGTACGTCGAAGATTGAGATTTTCTCCTTTCTTCGTCGTCTCCTCTCTAAAGGTCCTCTTCTCCCGATCTTCTCAGGTCTTCCCGGTTGAAGATTTGCAGTATTTTCTCCTTTCCTTCTCCAAAACGTCTGGAGCTTCACGCGATGATCCAGACCCAACGGCGGAAACAAGAATCTGAAGTTGGCGCCCAAGGGTGGTAGCTTCCGCCGGAAGCACGCCGACGTCACCGAAGGTACACCAAATGGTGGGACGTCGACGCCCACCTGGGCTACGACAAAAAAAAAAAAACAGAAAAAAGACTACGATTCCGGACCCAACCACCAGATTGCGGAATATGCACAGCATAGTGAATCCAGAAAGATTCACGCTGCAAAACTATATCTTTTGATATAAAAACAATTGGCCTAGAGTTCAGTTCTTGTGTGTGTGAAAGCTTTTGCTGACTGAGTGTGTACAACAAATGCTTTACACTGTCCTCTGATACGGCCTTACTGCTCGACCAAGCTACCACTTTGGAGAGTAAGGTCATATCTGACTTTAACCGGTTATACCTCTGGGGATTGGGGACTCTATACACACTGTGCCTTACTTTGGTCTAGTATATATAGAGCCACTTTCTTACATATTGCAATAGATAACAAAACGCTTCCATTTAGCTGCGTAGCAGGCCCTTGTGGTAGGCTTTCTGGCCTCTCTAATAATGTTCATACAGTCTGGTGGAAGGTTGAGATAACCAAACTGTATGACTTCAGGAGCCAGATCGCAAGGTTCAGCTGTTTGGGATCTGGGTGTTTGATTTCTCTATGGCTCTATGTGAGGAGACTGGGAGTTAAATGTAATTTTTGGTGTAGTACCAGAGAGAGTTCGAGTTCCGCTAGGAGATCAATGTTGCTGTGAATAGCCCACTTCCAGATGTTCTGGGCTAAGTGGGACAGTTGGAGAGAGTGTGTGCCCCCTGTTTTTGTATGTAATACATAGCTGTCATGTTGTCGGTACGGACTAACACAGCTTTGCCAGATAGGTGATCTTGAAAGGCTTTGAGAGCTAGAAAGATTGCCATGAGCTCTAAGTGATTGATTTTTTTTTGTTTGAATATGTTTATTGCATTTTATGTCATTTAACATCATTACACATGTGAAAAAATAAGGTTGACTATGCCGTATTCCAGAATATTCATCACAGATCACTTCAGTTATACATAAACATGAAGGAGTTCGGCCGTAAGGATCAATTTAAGAGCAACGTAGTTAAAGCAGCATGTCAGTGTCATTAGTTACAGACGTATCAAAGAGAGAACAATGATCAACAGTGGCAGTGATAAATCAAGTGCTGTGTCCCAATATCACATCAGAGATTTGTTCAGTTCGGAGCACAGGTAATGCTATGGCTACGGATTAAGGTAATTTGAGCACATCAGTAATGCAACATATATCCAAAGCTTTATATCAGAACCAACAAATGTAAAGAACAATCTGAAAATTACGGAAACAAGAGACTGGGCGGTGTCGAACAGCGATGTCGAAGTACGTGTGATGCTCCTGGGGTAGGCGGGGAACAGGGATGCATGGTGTTATATCAATAGTGAGGATCAAACTACAAGGCCGGCCAAGTGCGCAGCGGGCCGGGGGGGGGGGGGGGGGGGGGGGGGGAAGAGAGGGAATAGGGGGAAGAAAAGCTCAGCCAGAATTATGCGAAGAGAGCCACTAGTGTCTAAACGATGCCACTCTGCAGGCACGCCTGGTGGTATGCCGTCAAGGTCCAGTCCAGTCCAGCGCAATGGGATACTTGCGGAGCCCCGCTGTCTCTTCTCTGTGTAGCGCTACACTTGCCGCCCTTGCCCAGTTATCAAACGAATCACGCCAATGTATCGCCTGGGGGGGTGCACTATTCTTCCAGCGCTTAGTAATGAGGCGTTTCGCAGTTATTAGCCCCAGGTCCCAGAACCTCGCCTGGACTTTCATCTGTTTCTTTCTTTTGAACAAGCCCAATAAGCAAGCTTCCCATGTATGCGGCAAGCTGCCTCCTGTCGCTTTTGCGAAGGTACCTGATGCTGTGGTCCAGTATGTGTGTAGTGAAGGGCATGTCCAGAGTGCATGTAAGAGTTGTGAGTCCACAAGTCCGCATCTGGGGCACACTGAGGTATTAAGTCCAAAGTATCGATTGAGCTTATCTGGAGACAGATAGGCACTGTGCACGATAGAATATTGTATGATCTTGAAGCGTGTATTTCGCGGTATATTGAGTGACCCGGCTAGTATCGGCGCCCATTCTCGGTCAGTCCAGTCCCGGCCTCTATCGGCTGTCCATTTGTCTCGCAGCCGCTGTGACGAGAACTGTGTGTGTGTGTGCAATGCCTGGGCGAGCCAATGCACTATGTGAGAGCAGTTTCCCATCACATGTAGGTATTGAATGAGCAGATGTGTTGGCGGTTCCTCTGGAGTTCCCCAGGCCCGCGTCAGTGTATGCAGTAGCGTCGCATGTGTCAGGAATTGCCCAGCTGGTAGGCCTGTGTTGTCCGCTAGAGTCGCAAAAGAAAGCAGTGCACCATCTGCAAAGAAGTCTCCCAGGCTCTCCAAATCAACTGCCGCCCAGCTGCCCAGCGCAGTTTCCGTGAGAGTGCCTCCCTCCCAGGGTGTACCCAGTAGTGGCAGGTTGGGTGCATACGGCGTGGTAGTGTTTGTAAGTTTCAGACTCCTCACGTAGCACTTTCTCGCCACCGCGAGGTGTAGTTGATCAGGGCAGCGGGTCTTAGTTAAGGGATGAAACAGTGCGTGTATCTGCGGAACCGTCATGACTGCGTCATCCGAGGCAGTATCCCCCAGGTTTTTCCCACTCAGCCAGTAAGTGACCCACTGCAACTGCGCTGCCAGGTAATAAAGCTCGTGGGTAGGGACAGACAACCCTCCGCTATAAGTTGCAGCACAGTCTTCAACGCAACTCTGGGGCGCCCCGTGTTCCAGATCAATCGTCTGGTTAGAGTTTCCAGTTCCCGGAAGATGAGAGTAGGGACATATACCGGTAGATTTGCATAAAAGTACAGCAGCCTGGGCAGGGCAACCATCTTTGCCAGTGTAATGCGACTGGGGACGTTCAACAGGAGAGAGTTCCAAAAGGACACTTGAGCTGTAAGTGACGAAATTGTTCTTGTGAGGTTACCTTCCAACAGATCAGCCGGTTCACGGTAAACCTGAATCCCCAGATATATAAAAACGGTTGGGTACCAGAGGAGTCGCTCACCCGTTACCGTAATGTCACACTCCGGGGTGTCCACGGCGAAAGAGTATACACCCGATTTCGCCCAATTAACACCTGATTTCGCCCAATTAACACGAAGTCCCGACATCTCCAAAAGTGCTAAATATGGCAGTGAGCGCGCATGGAAAGCGAGTCAGGTCTTTAACGTAGATCGTCAGCATACAGTGACACTGAATGTACCCCGTCAACCAAGTGGATACCCCAATCCGCGCCGGAAGCGTGCAACTGCGCCGCCAAGGGTTCCATCATGAGCGCAAAAGTCAGGGGGGAGAGGGAGCAACCCTGTCTGGTGCCTCTTCGAACACGGACCGGGTCAGAGAAAAGTCTGCCTGTGCGTACATGCAGCACAGGGTCAGAGTAAAGGAGCTCCACCATACGAAGATAGGCAGCACCCAGATCAAACTTCTCCAGTACTTGCATGAGGTAGGGTCATTCCACTGAATCGAACGCTTTCTCAAGATCTAGAATCACACATCCCGAGCGAGGCCATCGGGATACGGCCAGACTGCACGCGAAATAGCAGTCTAAGATTATAAGACGTGCTGCGGGTGGGTACAAATCCGTTCTGATCGGCGTGTACCAGTGCAGGGACCAGAGGCACAATCTCTGGGCCAGCGCAGATGCTAGGATCTTGTAGTCCGTATTAAGGAGGGCAAGCGGCCTGTAAGATACCATATTAAGCCCGTCCTTGCCGGGCTTCAAAAGCGATATCACGTTCGCCTCATTCAGAGTGGGTGGGAGAGCAGCATCCCCTATCACCGCCGTATAGGTCTGTAAAAGCTCAGGGATGAGGATAGTAGAGTAGGCCTTATAAAAATCCACAGGCAGGCCATCAGGGCCTGGGGTTTTACCGTTGGAAAGGGAGAATATAACAGTCCGAAGTTCCTCTGCCGCGAGTGGCGCGCCCAGTTCCTCGCGTTGTGCATTAGTGACCGTTGGCAGCGGTAATTCCGAAAGGTACCCGGAGATATCCTCCCCAGTGGCTCGTAAACGGGACCCGTAAAAGCCTTGTCTATGGCCCTCTGTGTGTATACCACTGTATCTTGTGCGGTGCAGATTGACAGCACCGATCGCGTTTGTGTGTCTCGTATCAGCCAAGTCAACAGCTTGCCTGGCTTGTCCCCAGTGTGGTGCATGCGTGCCGAGTGTGCAGCATAGTTTAAGTTCTTCAGTCTATCCAGAAGTTGTGCATGCTGCTGGCAGGCATTCACTAACCTCGTATCGTCATCCTCCGCTGCCTCCTGCTCGCCGACCAGCAGTGCGGATTCTACTCTCGTCAGTTCCCTATCTACCTGGCGTCTCATTCCCGCCTTCGTGCATAGACAATGACCACGTGTGACCACTTTAAACTCATCCCACTCAACCTGTGGGGAGGATGCAGTGTCAGCATTTTCCTCAAAATATTGTAAAATGCGAGTAGAGTGATTACCGGAATGGGGCGTCTAGTAAGACATCCGGTTGGAGTCGCCACGTGGGGATCGGTGGGTGCGGGCGTTCCCAGGCAAAGTCAAGAGTATGAGGGTTGTGGTCCGAGTGAGTACGACCCAGATAGCAGGAGTCTGTGACAAGGGGTAGTAGGTCACTAGTTAACATGAATCTGTCAAGTCTGACGAGCAGTGCGTGTGCGCCCGAGTAATACGAATAAATCCTCATATTGGGGTTGCGACTACACCAGGCATCGTGGAGATCTCACTGTAACGCCCAGTCAGCAAACGCTCGCGATACTCAGACCATCGGTGCGCTTGCCAGTGGGGGAAATGAGCGGTCTTAGTGTGACATCCAGGACACAATTATAGTCGCCCCCAAGCAATAGTGGGACGCCCGGCCATGGCGCTAATGCTGTCGATAATCGTGTAAGAAAACACCCTTGATCAGTGCTAGGAGCATAAACAGAGGCTATGACTACCTGTTGTCCATCTAGTCTACCCTGAAGTAATACATATCTTCCCTCAGTATCTATTTTACTTTGAGTGAGGGCAAAGGGGACCCCTGGGCGAATCCATATCAGAGATCCACGCGCATATGCTGAGAAACCTGTGGCATACAGTTGCCCCCTCCACCGGCGGCGCAGTATGTGTGTCTCCTGGTCTGTCAAGTGTGTCTCTTGCAGCAGTGCTATCTGTACCTGGTGTCGCTTGAGATACGAGTATACCTGGTAACGGCGTGAGGGAGTATGCATACCACGCACGTTCCAGGTGCAAAATTTAACTGTAGCCATTGCAACTCCACCGCTCCACACCCCGCCCCCACCATTCACCCACAACATCCCAGCCAGCAGCGCCACAGATCAGATTGTCATACCATGCCCAGTACATCACCCGCATAGTCCCACCTCCCCGCAAGTACACATCAGGGGGAAAGTAAAAGATCACCAGTCTCATAAACATGAAAAACAACCACAATACCAAAAGGTCGACAGGTAAACTTGCTGTCGTCCAAACGCTCTAGTGAGCACTCATAGTTCGTAAGTTCAAGGGGGGGTTCACTGAGTTTGTAGTATTAAGTGTGCAAAGGGTTCATGCAATCAGGGTGAGGGTGCTATCTTCCCACCACAGGCAGTCATTGTTATACAGCCCATCGATAGCGAGAGTGCCCAGTGCATGGGTTAGCCAGTTCGAGCAAGTCAGGAGCCAAGTTATCGGGAGGGGCGCTGGGCGGAGCGCAAGTAGGCACTCACCTCTGGGGATGTACGTCCACCCCCGCATACAATCCCAGGATTCACCAGTAGCAGGAGCATCCATGTCAGGGCACAAGTGTTAGGTTCGGTACTCAGGCCCGCAGATATCAAATCCGAACCTCGCTGCTGTGCCAGTGTAGCACCTCCAGCAGCGACCTATGGACCCTGTAGCACATTGGTTGCAAATGCACCTGTGTGGCTCAACAGTAGATCGTTGAAACTAAAACAAAATCAATGGACCAAGTCAGCGGTCTGTGGTGTAACATCTGGGAGGCCCCCTGACACCTGGGAGTCTGTCAATCCGTAAAGGTACTCATCATCGCTCACCAGACCTTCATGACTAGCTCCTGGGGTAGTGACCTCTGTTAGCGAGCCACTAATCTCCGCCACCATGCGGAGGGCCTCTTGTTGTTCATTATGTCGATGTTCAGGAGTAGGGCCCACATCTGTTTCTGCATGCATCGAATTCGCCGTTGAGGGCCTCCTGCACTGGCGCCGTCGGGCTCCTCTGTCACGGCTCATCCTCGGGGGCATCCTGCCAGGTTCGTTGTCAATGCCCGAGTCGAGCCAAGCCTCAGCCGCTTCCGGGGTGTTGAAAAAGTGTGTCTTGTCTTGAGCCACGACTCGTAAGCGAGCAGGGAACAGCAAGGAATATTTGAGAGCCAGGCGGCGGAGTCGTTGTTTCACTGCCAAAAATGAGTGTCGCTGACGCTGCACTTGTATAGTCTAGTCCGGGAAGAACATAATTTTTGCATTGTCAACCCTAACTTCGGATAGCTTCCTAACTTCACGTAGAATGGCGTCGCGATCACGATAGTTCAAGACGCGGATTAGCAGCGGCCTCGGGTTTGAACCCTCAGGGGGAGGACGGGCCGGCACACGGTGGGCTCGTTCCTCAACAAAGTGCTGCGAGAGGGTGCCTTCCGGGAGAATGGCTCCGAGCCACCGCTCCACATGTTCCGGTGCATCCCTAGGTTCCCATCTCTCCGGCAGGCCCACTATGCAGATGTTGTTCGTTCTCGCCCGCCCTTCCGCATACTCTGCGCGATCTTCCAGGAACTCCACCCTGTTAACAAGGTCTTGAACAGGTTTGTCCATCTGAGTGATCTTGGGAGACAGTTCTGTCATTGCAGTGTCCAGGGTAGTCGTCCGTTCAGAGAGCTTTTTGTGGTCAGCTCGGAGGTGCGTCGGATCTATGGCCACGCTGTCAATTTTAGACTCTAAGGAATTGCGGGTCAGTTGCATCGACTCCTCCAGTCTTTCTATTGCCGCCAACATTGTGTCCAGTTTAGAGGTTGTTTGGTCCTGGTCAGCCTGCTTTGCCATCTTCCCCTTCACCTGAGCGCCGCCGGTTCCAGCTCTCGTTTTAGGACCCACAGACATGGGAGGCTCCGCAGTCTGGAGTCAAGGGTGCGTTTCGGATAATCTTCTTACACAGCCCGGGATGGAACGGCCCACTGAGGGGACGACGCAGTCCAACTGCAAAGGAGCTTAAGTCCACTGTGTCCTGCAGGAACGCCTCAGATATGCTCACAGCGGGACCGGCCGTTGCCGGAAGGCGAATCAATCTCGAGCCGATCTCGCCATGTCCCAGACGCTAGAAAGGGTCAACGGTGCCGCCGATCAGAGAGTAGATGTCTGGTGTAAATATCCTGTGCAGGGGGATGGGGGGTGTTACAATCCAGGAGGGGCGGCTCTATCCGCCAGGTGCACACCCGTCTGTCTCAATAGGCAGTGTCCGCAACGCACCAGAGAGATCAATCAGTGACCTTTACCGTTTCTTCTCTCGCCTCTTAAGACATGCGCCAGCTCCCACTTTTATCTCGTAGCCCGATCCGCATTCGGGTCCGCGTTTACCACAGTCGTGAGGGAGATCGTAGCATGTATGGGCAAGTACCACAGCAGAGCCACAACAACTTCAAGGTCCGTCTCTGCCACCGCAGGACTATGATTTAGTGGATGTGGTGCTCAGTGCGCGTCCACGTCTCACTGGCAGGGTAGGTCTTTGGTATATACTTGGACTCAGGTCGGGGTCGGGGTCCGCGCATGGAATTCCCCCAAAAATGTATCAGCGCCAGAGTTGGGCAAGCGGTAGGGTGAGGCGGAGAGAGATTCCCAACCTCATCCCCCTAGTCGTGTCGCCGTCTGTGTCGCCAGCATATGCGGGAGCCTAGTCCCGAACTCCCTCGCTCATCAATCAGGGGGGAGCCAGGTGAAACACGCTCCACGCCTCGTCGCCTTCAGCTCAAACCACAGGCGGTCACGGGCCTCCGACGCGGTGGGGAAGGCAGCAGGCGCCCACCGCTGTGTGCAGCATCCAACAAGTCTCCAGCCGAGGCGTCGTGGCGCTCAGCGACTTCCGCCCTGCCTCGTCTCCGCAGGGTCCAGCAGACAGGTCGCATCCCCGGCTTCAAGCAGCCGTCGACGCCGACCGGAAGTGATCTCAGACGGGGGCGCCTCACCTTCAATCCAGCGGCGCAGTGCAGGGCAAGTGGTCAGGTCCAGCTCCCGCCAGGTAAGGGAAACGTAACTCAGGCTCTCCCGCTGTAAGCTACAGGCAAAAACCAGCAGCCTCAATGCCGTAGCAATCTGCAGTTAGTGGCTTGTTTGCGAACCTCTCCGCATGGCAGTCGGTGGGGGGCCCATCTCATCATGCCTCCATTAGTGTCTCCCCTGTCCTCCGATATGGGCACCGGGGTGGGTCAGGGTCCGCCGATACCTTTGAGGTACTGTTCGCCGCCTCAGGGCCTAGCAGACTGGTTGGGTCCCCGACCTCAGGTGCCTCCCCACGCCGGCCGGAAGCGTCTGCTGGCGGGGCATCCAGGACTTCTCACCGCCGGAGCGGCACGGTAGGAGCAAACAGTCCCAAACTTCTGCAGCCGAGAGTTGAGTGCTTCAGAGGCACTCGCTGACAATTTCAGGCCAAAACGGATGTTTTTGGCTTGAGAAATGGCCTGTGGTAGGGGAGCTTCTTACGGAGCTCTATCCAGGCACGTCCACCACCATTGCGTGCTCAGCCACGCCCCCCCATGAGCTCTAAGTGATTGATGTGTCTGGTGACTCCACAGCCCTTGCACTGTGTGTTGTTGAAGATGAGTTATTCAGTCAGTAAGGGATGCATCCGCTGTTAACACGGTCTGTGGAATCGGGTCTATGAACGGCCGAATCACCACTGCAGAGAGCAAGGAGTACGGCCGCTTACCAACACTAGATTGGTTAATAGACCTTGAGATTGGTTCCATTGACTGGCTAAACACTCTTGAAGTGAACGCATGTGTACACTGGAGTGGGAACAATCATGATGCAAGATGCCATCATTCCCAGCAGTTGCATAAACACTCGAGCTGGAAGTGACTGAGTGGGTTGAAATTTGAGACCGAGAGCCTGAATATTTCGAATTTCTGGCTGCATTGGGTTACGCTAGAGCCTTCTGAGTGATTTTAACACATTGACTGAGAACCCTAGCGGTTGAAGCAGCTGAATGGTTATTGAAATGTGCTTGCGACATTGCTGATATGTGCTGGCTTTGATGAGGCAGTCGTCCAGATAGGAAAAGACATGTATGCTTTGTCTTCTGAGAAGCGCAGCTACTACCCCCAGACATTTTGTGAAGACTCTGGGGCAGTGTTGACTCCGAATGGGAGCACTTTGATCTGGTAGTGTTGACCTGCTACCACAAACCTGAGAAATTTGCAGTGGGCCGGATGAATTGGAATATGAAAGTAGGAGTCTTAAATCTAGGGTAGAAAGAAAATCGCCTTTTTGCAAAAGCTGTAGTATTTGTTGGTGTTACCATGTGGAAGTGGTCTGACTATGCAAACATTGAGTTCTCTGAGATCCAATATGGGTCTGAAAAAGCAGTCCTTTTTTGGAATTAGAAATTAAAAGGAGTACATGCCCAACCCTTGGTGTTGTGGTGTTTCGGGTTCTATGGCTTGTTTTAGTGGCAGGGATTGTACTTTCTGTTTGAGAAGGTCTAGGTGATCCGGTGAAAGTATGTGTGGTTTTGAGGGAATGTTTGGAGGAGTATTGGTTAACTCCAGGCAGTAATCAGAATGGATAATTTGGAGAACCCATTTGTCAGTTGTTATGGACTGCCACTTTGGTAGAAATTGTGACAGTCGTCCCCCCACGGGTGTTAAGTGGTCGGGGGGGGAGGGGGGGGAGGAACTATGGGCAAGTCACTGTTTTGTATTGGATGGCGAGGAACGTGCATTGGAACCTCTGCCCTTACGGTTTCCTCCGTAATTGCCTCAGAAGAAACCCTTGGAACCTGTTGCTGGTTATTGCCCTCATAGGTGGAGGGAGTGCGAGGACGTAGTTTTGGATCCTGCTCGATAAAAGGACCGACGTATGGAACCACGCCCTTGTGGAGAGTGAAGTGTCCCCATGGATTTAGCCACTCCAGTATCCTTCATTTTATCCAATGAAGTATCTACCACCGGCCTAAAAAGGTGTTCCTTGTCGAAGGGTGTGTTTAGTATGGACGTTTGAACTTCCGGTTTAAACCCTGATATGCACAGCCATGCGTGTCTTCTTAAAAGAACACTAGTGTTTACCGCTCTGGCAAATGTATCAGCAGCATCTAGGGAGCATCTAATTAGGCTGTTAGAAATTAACTTCCCCACCTAAACTAGGTCTTGCGCTTTGGATTTGTGTTCTTGAGGGAGAAACTGGATGAGTTGTTCCATTTCATTCCAGTGTGCGCGGTCATAGCATGCTAGCAACGCCTGTGTATTGGAAATACACCAGAAGTTAGCAGCCTGGGAGGCTATCCTTTTCCCTGAAGCATTAGAAACTACTAGTAAATCTAATGGTAGTTGATCTTTTATGTAGACTGGATTTGATGGGGCAGGCTTGTATTTTTTTATCTACCCTCGGGGTAAGAATACGTGCTCTAACAGGATCCTTAAAAATGTCATCAACATGTCGGGTCATGAAAAGAAAAAAAAAATCAGGGCTGCAACATTTCAAACAGAACAGATTAATTCAAATCGTTATATTCAAATGAGCCTCAAATCGAAAAAGTCTTATTTTGTTCTTAAAAAGCCACAGCCAACGCGTTTCGTCCTGTCACGCAGGATTTCTTCAGCGCGTTTGTATTTCGCAATTAGCGAGAATTGGTAATTTGTAGTAGCCTTGTGAAATTATCTCCACACAATATTAACAGTAATCTCATCTATATTTTCAGAGTGTACATCCATAATAGGATTTGCATCACAGATCCATCAAAATTCAATTAAGAGTTGGATGTTAGTAACATCCGTCAGAAAACAGGATGTAATAATCATGACGATATAGACCAAGTGCTGGTAAATTAGAAACAGCACGTTGTACTTCGTAATCGCTATCCAGCCTAACGTGGTTTTTGTCGACCTGCGTCCACCTATGGTTTGTCTTTCAACATTTGTGGAGACGTGAGATTTGTAGGATCTCAAAATGGAAATCCTCTTCAAGGGATTCTCTGTGTAGTGGGACTCCATGGAAAGTAGCAGCCCTACTTAAATAGACAAATCCTACACTGTCATCTGGTGGAGAGGGTCTGATATATGTCCGGATCGTTGTCAGTGGGAGAGTCAGTATTCTAGTCATCCCACATGTCTCCAGGATGATCGTCCTCATTATTATCATCATCCCCCTGATTGTCAGGTGTGTGTGGTGGTGGGTGCTCAGGTGAATTGGCACAGGTATAGTATAGGGTGGTGAAGGAAGAGGAAGAGGAGGAGGGGAAGGATTTTCCCGACAGTTCTCTTCTTCAATGGTATGTGGTATTCCTCTTCTGTAGTAGCACCTCTTTTTAAAGTCACTTTAGTGGTGATATGTCCAGTCTTTGGGTGTATAACCAGGATTTTTTGTTTCAGATCCGGTTTGTCGAGCGGATCACCGAAAACATGTTTTTTGGTGACCTCTGTGTCTCCGCGTGTTTTGGCTCCGAATGTTTCGGCACCGATTATTTCTTGGCTCCGAAGTTTGTTTTGGTGGAGACGGAGGATGTTCAGTGCCAAACTTTTTCATCGGCTCCGAAATCTTTGGCTCGGTGCCAGATTTGGCATAGGGCTTTTCAGAGCCGGAGGGCTTTTTACTGTGCTTTGGTGCAGAGCCCGAAGGTGGGGCTTCAGAAGCTTGTTCTCAGCACCCACCAGGGCCCAAGGGCGCAGTATGGTGCTGAGCCTTTTTCTTCGATGGAAGTGGAAGGTGGGGCGAGGTAGGTGCTATACTCATGGTACGTTGTCCCTGCGCGATGTCTTCATCCTCCACGGAGCAGTCTTCTGAAACGAATATGTCTTCCTGTTCCTCATCTGCTCAGATGGGCTCGTTGCCTTCCTCCTCTTCTGCTTGAGGTCCGAAGAGGTCCAGAATGGAACCTGCTTGTTGTCTCCGCAATCGTCGGGCCCGACGACGTGACATGCAAAGAGTCTTTTTGGAGCGGAAAGATCTGCACGTGTCGCAGTGGTCTTCTCTATGGTCGGGTGACAAACACAAATTGCACACCTCGTTGAGTCAGTGCGCGGGCATTTCCCATGGCACCAGGGGCAGAACTTGAAAGGAGTTCCTTCCATCGACTGCAAGTCGAACCAGTGGCTAGGCCAGACGGCCTACCAACAGCTATCCAGTCGAAATTTTCGTTAGGACCCACAATCCGCGAGGAAAGGGGATCACGAACAGAAATAATACCGTCGAGTGTGAATGTGATACGCGCCGAGAAGGATCGACGTCAAACTGGAGCGCAGTGAGGTACATCCAAACCCGATGGCGGAAAAAAACAATCTGAAGATGGAGTCGATGACCATGCACACCATCACCTAAGGGAGCAGTCCCCTACCTCATGACTAGGGAAAACTTCTTCCAGAAAAACAAAGTGCAAACATCCAGACCCAACACTAGATGGTAATCTTATGCAAAGCATGTGATCTACAGCTCACATGCCTCAAACATACACTTCTTGTGGGGATCATCTCAGTGAAGTCTTAATTTTCCACAAGAATCACAATGCCCGAAGAGACAGCTTTTCGAAGAAAAAGACATGTTGATTGAAGATCTGGAAGATTTCAGAAGGCCAAGAGAAAGAGCTTACATGTATAAACAAAAGAATGAGGGATTAATCACTCATTTATTTTGCACTCAAGGCACAATTAATTACCCCGATATGAATTATTTTCAAAAGTCACTAAGAGCAATTCAGTAAGATACATATACTATTCTGCAGGACAGTGGGATACAAAGACAAAAATTCATAACAAAAAAATCAAACTTAATATACATACGACAAACAAATACATACATCACTGATATAACATCACTATAAGACATATACTCAATATATACAATCCAAACACAAACCCTAATATCTACAACTACTGGTGCACACTCCTTAATCTAAAAGATGCACTATGAGGTAATATTCTTAGTTATTAAACCTTTCTCTTATTCCCTAATCAGCGCCCAAACTAATATATCCCAAAAATGAAATTCATTGGACTCCTCAATTGTCTGTCGAAGAGAAAGAGCTCAGGGAGACTCCCTTCACACGACGTGCGGTAGAAATTCTGAGAGTCTGGAGCCTCTGTGGAGAGGGTTCTAGAGGGTGCGGTTGTCCAATTGGCTGGAGTTTGGGCCATGCCTATTGACAAGGACGAGATATTAAAGTGAATGGTTTTTCTCCATTAACTTTAATGTTAGACTAATTACTTACTGCTTTCTATGAGCCGTGAGACTCTCACTTAAACGACTGGGAATGATTCAAGCATGTGAATCTATGAAAGATACCCCAATACTGGAGAAACGAAGTTCCAAAACATGAAAGCGTTCTATTGGACCTGGTCCTTTTTGCAGGGTTATCCCCAAACGTTTTGCCTTGCTCCAGATTTTTTTCTGACCCCATTGTTGGCTTTAGAACTCTCAACTTTACCACTTATTATTCAGTGTAAAGTACATGTGCTCTCATTTAAACATGGTAGGATTGACTTGCACCCAATTCCCATATTTAATTTACCTTCAAGTCCCTTGTATAGTGGAAGCTCCCAATTTCAGTCTAGTGCAGTGCTGCTCAGTTTGATTCATGCTTCAGTGACTATGTTAAGACATTCATTTTCTCCATGCGAGACTGATTTGTAAATAATGTTTACTTTTATATATTACTGAAGAAACCTCAGTAAGATATACTGTGACGACCTTGAAATTATAAACCAAGGGGTAGAAAAATCTCAAGATCTACTTTTGTCCTGAAGATGGTCTCATTGATGTATTGCGACGGAGACCGAAACATCGACATATAACCCCTTCTTCTCTTTAGTTATTGCTTATTGATTTACTTTGAGTCTTGGACCTTTGTATAGAACAGACTCATATTGTATGGAGATGGGCAGCTAAGCATGGATGACTAGGATAACTTTATATTTGTTTAGATTGTGTTTTCTGTTCTCCACGTATGAGAGAATGGTTTGTTTGAACCTCTTTTTTGTACTTTGAATATAAATCAAATTATATTTGTCACACCCGGTTATTGCAATTTATTTACTGATCGAAATGTGCAAATCTCAACTGAATTAATTTCTTTGGTGTCATATTGTCATTACATTTAAGATTACGTTATGTGTAGAAAATACTATTTTTCAATGAATCCCTTGTAGGCACTTTTAGAATGTGGGTATTTCTATGTGCTTATGACGCTTTGTACTTTGCAGCCTGACTCCCATCCACATCTACAGCAGAGTGACAGATAGGCTTTGTGCATAATTTCCAGACAGCCATCACACAGAGAGGTTGGGGTGTAATAAAGGTTACACCTACATACTTAATGACCAGTTGAGAGAGGGAGACGGGGGCACACTCACATTTGTATAGGCTGTGTCTTGCACTCATACAAAGGGCTTGTTTTCCTCCTACTGATGTCTGGAGCCATGGCTGGGGTGGAAATGAGGTATTGTGCACTTCTAGGAGGTTACCTTCGCATATAAAACATTTTGAGTACAAGTACAGAGGCTCTGACCCCTATGATTTTAGACACTGCGTTGGACCTGTAACCTAACACTGCTGGCTCTACATGCTGCACATTGCCTAAAACTGAAGTGCATCCAGGAGGAAGAGCCATTTGGACTACTAGCTTTGCTGTGTTGGCCAACTGCATGTGGACTGTGGGGCTGCAGGAGGGACTACCACTTTGCAAAGTCTTATGTGCTGGCCTGTAGCCTTTATACCAGCCTTTGTTCGCCCACTGCTCTCCAGGGGCTAGTAGGTTTGCCTCCCCTTTCTGGTCAGGGGCTCAGAAGTAGTCCTGCACTATCCACGACGTATGAGACCCTCAGAGCAGCCTCCTTTGGATTCCTGGGACTCAGCATGTAGTAAGCGCAGTTCCTTGCCCCTAGCAGTTGCGGCTCAGCACATGTTGAGCGCTTTTGGAGGAGTGGGGACTGCTTATGCTTACTTTGTTTCAAGCCAGTGCATGGAGTGTTTTTCTCACTGTGCAGAGCAGCGCAGGACAAACACTTTGCTCTGCGGGCGTCCAATTTGTGGGCGAATTTGTGCAAGGACAGTGTCCTGAATTCCTGTACTCCAGGCCGCCTAAACCTGCAAGTAACTGCCTGTAGCACCTAGTCAGAGTAGCACTTGAAGCGCGTTGCCCAGCAACCCCAGAGAACCGAGGAGGCAGTCGCACCACTCTTGAAGGAAAGCAGACGCAGCACCATTCTGGAGGGATACTGTGTTTTTTAGACACTGCAGCAATCCAGAGTGAAGGGCCGAGAAGGGAAAAATACGGCCCGACGACAGCTGCACCACACACCCATGGGCAGCTGTGTGTTGAGTGCTCCGATTGAGAGAGGCCTGAACAAGGCCTCCCGCAGGATTTTGCAGTTTGCGCCCCCACCAGTTTTTGGCACGTACCTCAGGGTCACGTGTCTTGCATTTTGGAGCCAAGCTCTGACTTGCGGAACTGCCAAATCGGGTGGTCTTCCCTACAAGAGGTTCTTGACCATGTTAACACTGGGCTGCGCGGGTCAATGAGACCACACCAGGACTAAATCTTGTCAGACCTACCATTTCTCCCATTTGAAACTGCTGGATGCGGTTTTACTGAAGTTACCTTAAGGATCCTAACAGAGGTGCAGGTGCATCTAAGCCCAAGGGTTAATTTAGGCCTTAGTGTGATACTTATTGATGAAATGAAATGTCCTGAAAAGATTTGTGGAAAAAACTAACTTATCTCCAAGAGTACATGTATGAGTGTTGTCAGTTTGGTCCTGTTTGGATTATAACATAGAAAATTACCTAATACAGTTTAATAGTAGCCCAGGTGCTCTAGGCCCTATGTTTTGACTTCAATTGAAGTGATCCACCCAAACAGCCTGCAGGACTCAAAACGTACATATTGATCCATGTTGTTTTGCTCTATGATTTGTGTGCAATATATTTAATTTTTTTCTATAATTGTGTGGAGTCTCTGTTGTGGAATATTTATTGTGTTACTAGTGTGAGTGTGTTGCACAAATGCTTTAAACATTGCCTCTGGGATAAGCCCGACTGCTCTGGCTAAGCTACCAAGGGGGTGAGCAGTGGTTATCTTAGGTGAGTAACTCCCTTAGCAGGACTAGAATGGTCGATTCTGTCTGGCTTAGGTGCATACCCTAGCCAACCAGAAACCCGTTTTCTAACGCATGCCCTGTTTTGACCTTCTACCATGGAAGTGCTTAATGGGGCACTTTTAAGGGAATCTTCTCCTGAAGAGAAGGCATCACACTCTGAAGGAGGATATTCTCTTTTCCCATTAGATATCCCAACCTAGTCTCTCTAGCCTTGAAAGTTTCTTTTAGAAATGTCACAACTGGACGCTTTATGCACAGGATAAAGGCAATACATACACTGGCAATGAGGATAATTAGCGCAAATCTTCTAATGCCCACAAGATGATCAGAATTTGAAGAGATTTCTTCACTCAGTCACCCATGGTGGCATATGACTTGCAGGTAAATGGTGTCCCTGGCTCAGAAAATAACTATTTCCATTAAAAAGAATTCACAGTACTGTGGAGGCTGAAGATGGGGCCGTTTTTGTCTCCGTGCAAATCAAGAAAAGTAAGTCTTGAGTTCACTAAAAGGGTTAGAGCACAGTTGTGCCAGGTGACTTCCTCAAACAGAACATGCAGTAGAAATCTGTGCTATGGAGGCTTATGGGTGGAGTAGGAGAGCGTATGCTACCACCTCAATGAAACAGTTTTGTTTTCTGACTTTTGAAGGCTCCCTCAGGCTCGAGTTTGCTTTCTGCGGTACTTATTTTTGGAGGAGGGGCAGCAGGGGGTGACATGTATGCGGCCCAGCACACCATGCACTATAGACCTAAAGACCTACACTCTGTGCATGCCCTCAAAGTGTGTGAGATATTTCGGGGGTGACCAACTCAAGCACCCACATTGAACCCTCCAGCCACCCCACACCCTCCAGCCAACCCCCGCTCCCTCCAGCCAACCCCTCCCACTTTCCCCCCTTCATAGCGCTACAAACACTGGGCAAGCCACCTTACTCTTTGACATCCCGTCCCTGAGGTTCAGAGCCTTTACAGCTCCTCCAATGCGCCCACTGCTCTCAGTGCCCACATGGATCCTCAGTAGCAAACACCACCTTGGACATTTTGGCAGGCTTTGGCTCCTGTTTCAGTCACACCCGCTCACTGTCCAGGACCTAAGCCACACCAGATGCAGTTTTTCCACCTCCTGGTAGGGGAGGGGGGTGAGTAAGTATGGATGGGTGAGTGGTGTTTACCACTCAACTACACATGGAATAAATGTGACTGGAGTTTTAAGACAAGTATAATTTTGCACCAACAAAAATATTTTCCTGCTATGCACATTAAAATCAAAAAGGGTGTCTATACCTGTTCTAATTACACCTACCTGCTAGGAAGAACTCTTGCTTACCCTTTTTAGGCAGCAACTCTTGTTTGCAATAAAAAATAAATACATTTAAATCTTGCCAAAGGCTGAGCTATTGGCTTTTTCCAAAACTAGTTTTATTCCCTGTGTTTTTATACTATCTATACAGGTTACAGTAATTCAAAGTAAATTGTACATTTCCTTCGCATGGATAAGAATAATTTCCCTGCGAATCGTATGAAAACTTAAAAGGGTTTATATACGGTTTCTCCTTATGTCATACTTTATTATTAAAAATACAAATAAAGTAATCATTGCTTATAAAGTTTAACGCAACCATATGGCTCCACATTTATGTGGATTTTTTTTATTCTGTCCCATACGTTTGCAAAAAACAATAAAATATAACCATTACACTAGCTTGCCACGGCCAGACCAATAAATGTTTTGGTAGGGTAGACTCCCTCCACGTAACAGTGCCGGTTTGTGCTGATCCAGTCTAGCCTCCAACATCTTTAATAACGGATTTAACTAAATTTCTGAAAGCCTGGGCTTTAAGTCATGTAGTTAATGATATGCAAATTGGCGGAAATTACTCACCACATTCTTCCGTGGCCGCCCTCGAGGTCGCTTACCCCTCTTACGATTCTGAAGTTCCTTCTCTTGTTCCCTTTAAAATAAAAAAATCTTAGTCAAGCATAGTCTACTGCAGAATCACCCTAGCATGCACTAAAGAAAACTTGATAAATCGCTTCAAAGAATGTCACTAAACCAGCAACCTTCACAACACAAATTTTTATGCCATCACCGCGGTCACACACCATCTGCACCAAATAAGGTTGCATGGTGAGTGCACTAATAAAGTCTCACTGCAACCTATAACCCTGGGTCAATGCAGGCTTTATCAAAAGAGGTCCCCACCAAAAACATGAAAGATTTCAAAGACTGACCTTCTGCATCAAGAATACCTCACACACACATCCAATGTATCAAGAAAGACTTCCTTCAAATAAAAGGAATGGATCACAGGGAGTCTGGGACAGAAAACTCCCACAACCCGTTTGATCAGTTCCTGTGTAGGGAACTAAGCCCTGCAAAATATGTGGGGCACTGTTTTTATAAGGACAAGTGTGGGAATGCGGAGGTAGGAAATTGGGGAATCCATGCATATTCTGAAAGTTTGTCACTGAAATGTGAGGTGCATGCATGATTTAAGGCAAGGTTTGCTGGGCACAGTAGGCAAGTAAAAGTAGTGTGAGCCATACAAGGCACAAAATCATACACTCCTCCATGAGTCCAGTTATCAGAACTGGTCTGGGTTTGCTTTGTTTCCCAAGGTGGAGACAGGCCAAGAGCACAATTAATGTAGCTATTCAGCATGGCAATTTAGACAAAATTGGGATTTGCCTCCTCCCTGCTGGCCCACATGCAACAACTATGCCCAGAATAATCAAAACTACTTCTCATTTGTGATGGGGATGCTTTAGTCCCCAGTGAATCAGAACTGAGGCTTTAGGTTGGTACCTGATGTCAGGATGGGCTAAACCCCCACCCATTACTTCATAAAAATATTCCTGCCTGTCAATGGGCTTTGTGCCCCTGAGACGGGTCAAAGGAAGTCGGAATGCTGACAACCTACCTAACATGGAAAGGTGATACTAGCTTCAGCAGAAAAGCAGCTTGAGTTTTCAACACTAGCTTGTCTAGGGTAGAATGTCTTATACACTTACTGTACTAAGAAGGTACAGCTCACTTGCATGACAAGCTGAAGTGACCACCATGAAAGCCTTTTTTCTGGTCGCGAATAGCCATTGAACAGCTGTGCGTTGGTTCAAATATGGTACACAGAAAAAAAATAATAATCAAATTAAAATTTACACTGTGTAATGACAAATGGCTTCAGTGGAAACATGTTATGAACCTTTATGAGGTCTCAACCAGATATAAATAAAGAAGGCTGATCCAGCAACCTAAAAAGAAAATACCCCAAAAATAGGCCAAGAGAGCTGGCAAAAAGTAATTAACAGTGCCTAGCGCGAGTCCTCGCTGGGCCTACGTAAAAATACTTCTGACAGCTTAACCTTTACTCAGATAACGCACCAAGCCACAAACCTGTCTCAGCACCAGGAGTATAATGAATTCGTACATGGACACCTGCCTGACAGAATCACATCAATAACTTCAGGAGGAAGATCAAAGGAGACTAGCAGCAATCACTCAATCTCACGAGTGGAGATGCAGGACCTTCCCCTGTTTCTGCCACAATAGATTCTCCCGATGTTGCAGCTTGATCGGAGGACAGATTATCATGCCAATGAGTTCTTGGTACCAGACCCTCCTGGCTCAATCAAAAGTAATTGGGAAATCAACTTCAGAACTTGAGCAAAGGGGGAAGGATGAGCAAAGGGGGAAGGATGAGCAAGGGGGGAAGGATGAGCAAGGGGGGAAGGATGAGCAAGGGGGGAAGGATGAGCAAGGGGGGGAAGGATGAGCAAGGGGGGGAAGGATGAGCAAGGGGGGGAAGGATGAGCAAGGGGGGGAAGGATGAGCAAGGGGGGGAAGGATGAGCAAGGGGGGGAAGGATGAGCAAGGGGGGGAAGGATGAGCAAGGGGGGGAAGGATGAGCAAGGGGGGGAAGGATGAGCAAGGGGGGGAAGGATGAGCAAGGGGGGAAGGATGAGCAAGGGGGGAAGGATGAGCAAGGGGGGAAGGATGAGCAAGGGGGGAAGGATGAGCAAGGGGGGAAGGATGAGCAAGGGGGGAAGGATGAGCAAGGGGGGAAGGATGAGCAAGGGGGGAAGGATGAGCAAGGGGGGGGAAGGATGAGCAAGGGGGGGAAGGATGAGCAAGGGGGGGAAGGATGAGCAAGGGGGGGAAGGATGAGCAAGGGGGGGAAGGATGAGCAAGGGGGGAAAGGATGAGCAAGGGGGGGAAGGATGAGCAAGGGGGGAAGGATGAGCAAGGGGGGAAGGATGAGCAAGGGGGGAAGGATGAGCAAGGGGGGAAGGATGAGCAAGGGGGGAAGGATGAGCAAGGGGGGAAGGATGAGCAAGGGGGGAAGGATGAGCAAGGGGGGAAGGATGAGCAAGGGGGGGAAGGATGAGCAAGGGGGGAAGGATGAGCAAGGGGGGAAGGATGAGCAAAGGGGGAAGGATGAGCAAAGGGGGAAGGATGAGCAAAGGCATAAAGGAGGCCAGAGCTCCACTCAAACAAAACAAGTCTGCAAGAGAAAGCCTTCTCGAGAACTCTAGTATGCAAAACTGGCAGTGGCGAATCAATCGGGCAAGGGTTCTCCCTAAAAGGCTGCAGCTACCTCTAGGTGTAACAGCAATTTGTCTACCGCTAAGCATCAGTAACTCAGATTGGCTGCCTTACTATTTGGAGCACCCTCCCTGGGGGTGGTTCACGACGAAAGAAATGCCCTAGCAAATCAGCCGCTTCCAGGGGTGAAGAGCCCCCTTGAACAGTACAAAAGACCCTTCTCCACCCTGCTTGTTGCAGTTCCAGTTGTGAGTGATGTTCTCTGCGAGTACCTTTACTTGCCTTCCCTTGATGGATGGTAGAATGCGTTTCAAAGCCAAACGAATCACCAACAAACTGAATGTGCCATTTGCTATATTGGAAAAGCAGGAGGCCAAGAGCCCCAACAGCCTCAACGTATTCCTTACTGAGATCTAGGAAAGAGGCTGAAACATTAGAATCATAGCCCGAATGTCCTAGGCTCTCCACTCCAAGTATGAAATAATAATACTGCCCAGTATCCGAGATAGCTCTGATGAAAGGGAGCATCTGGAAAGGAGTCAAGTGTGACATTGCGATCTTCCTAACATCTTTGGGGTTCCCCATCACCTTGCCAGACATCTGATGGTAGTCGACAACTGCCTGGGACGAGCCCACCTTCAACAGCTAGTCTACAAGGTTTGGAAACACTTGTACACCACACATCCAACAATGCTCTGTGACCACCGCCACCCCTTTCATAAAGACCAATGGGGCATTGGTGGGGCCAAACGGTGACACCACAAACTGGAAATACTCTTTGCACAATGAACAGCAGGTAACTTCAGCAGGCCTGTAGAGAAAAAAAATATGGAAATAGGCATCGTGCAGGTGCATTTGCATCTCAAACTGGTCTTTTGGCAGGAACATGTTGAGAGGGCATAGATCTAAAATACAACCAATGCCTCTGTCCTCCTTCAGCACAAGGAAGTAGTGGTAGTAACACCCAGTTCCTACTTCCGAGGTCAGAACTCACTCTTTGGCTCCTTTGGCCAGAAAAGCCTGCACTTCCTGCTGCAAAAATGCCAGAGTTGCTGCAAATATTTATTGCCCCTTGCGGGCTGTACAAGGACTCTGCCTGTTTGTTGTGCGTCACCAGTCTTGTGACCTTTAGTTATAGGGGAGTTTAGGTTTCAAAGACAGGCAACATTCATAAGATATCAAGCCTGTGTCAAAAAGGCTTTGAAACGTGAGATCGGTCCTCTAAAAAATGGCTGTGGACAAAAAGGGCCCTTCATAGCATTTTTTACTGGTGCCCTTCACTGAATCAATAGACTGAAGTGCAACTGCGTTCTAACGCTCCAAATGGATACAAACGCTACAGATTGTTATTGATTAAAGATGAAATGTGTGGTCTTTAAATCTACAGTTTAGGTTTACTTTATTGTGAAAATGGGCGGTTTAAAGTAACATTTAACAGCACTTTGAGTATGAGAAATAAGTTATTAGTAAAATTTTTACAAAAGCAGTGCGGACTATCAAAGTGTGAAGTGTTTGTTGCCTGTGGTGAGGGCTTTGAACATCAGATTATGACTGTACGGCATTTGCATGCATTCCTATGACTTGTAGGTAGAGACAGGGTGCTAGGATGGAAGGAATTGACACAGGGCTGCCCTTGGAAAATCAATGAGGGCCTCGTAGAGGAGGAGCTGCCAATTTCTGCTACAGGAAGACTGAACGACAGCCAGGTGTAAAATATCACACTTCACTGTGGGTGCTCCAGAATAGAGCTATCCCCAGTGCTACCTGCCCAAAGAAACATAACTATACACAAATTTACATAAAAAGACCGTTCTAATTTATCCCACTGTGATCAGATGAAAATAGCATACAACATTCCTTTCAGACTGGCATGCCCAATAAGACAGACATGCAGTCCTACGTTTTCGGCAATGTCCCCTTGCCATTCACTTTACGCACACTACACGGTGTTCTAATCGAGATCAAGCTGAGCAGCTTGCTCCATTACTCGAGAGTATGTGAAATATGAATGGTACTCAGGGCCAAGTATTAATTGGTGTATAGCATTTTCTTGTGGACTGTTATCTTGCCTCCTTTAGAATTTCCATGGTTTGTAGAGGCAGATTGATGTGTCTAAATTCTATTTATTCAGGCGCCAAGCTGCTAAAGGTAGTGTTGCTGGCTCTGGGTGAAAGATCTGACCCTGGTGCATTGTTAGCAGGTCCTTTTCTGCTTTTCTGCTCTGATCCTGAACATCTCCCCTTTGAATAGTTCTAGGAGAGTGGAATACCATGTCTGACCTGGCCATAGTGGAGCAATAAGAATTATATTTGTTCCTGCATCTTTTGCTTTTTGTAACACTCTTTGCAGCAGGGGTATCGGTGGAAAGGCGTAAGCAAATTATCTGTGACCAGTTGAGAGAGAGAGAGTGCATTTCCCTTTGCTAGGTGGTGTGGAAACCTCAAGGCAAAGGATTGGCATTTTGTTATGCACTGTTGCAAACAGATACTGTACTTTTTTGATCTTCAATTCCCATTCGTGGAAGCAGTTCTGTCTGCTCAGCTGGTCCGCTGTGATGTTGTCTACTCCTGGTAGATTGACAGTTTGTAAGTTGATTTTGTGAATTATTGCCCATTGCCAGATTTCCTGTGCAAGTTTGCTCAAGGGGAAGGATGTTGTCCCTCCTTGCTTGTTCATTTAACAATTTTGTTCTGGCTTCAGTAATTTTCTTGTTTTGATGGGTTTGCAGGTGTTACATAAATGAGCTCTATGCAATACCCATACATCAAATGTAATATCCAATTGTCTGTTATCCTTTCCCATTCTCTTTGGAAGAAAAATATCCACCCCCCCCCCACAGGTCTTTAGTGTGGGTCTTAGTTTGAGGATAAGTCAGTTTGATCCATTTACTCTCCCTCTAGAGGATTGGCCTCTCCCTCTAGAGGATTGACCTCTCCCTCTAGAGGATTGACCTCTCCCTCAACTCACTCTCCGTAGTGATGTGATAGCTACTAAGAAGGCAGTCTTTAGTGTGAGCATGTGCAGTGTAACTTTGTGCATGGGCTCGAATGGTGCCTTCATCAATTGGGTCAGCACTACATTGAGGTTCCATGCTGGTGCTGACATTCTGTTTGGGGGTGCGATTCTCTTTGCCCGTTCTAGAAATGTCTTTAAGACTTAGGAGGTAAAGAAACTTTTCCCCGTTTCTCCTCTGGCGTAAGCCACAATCGCCGCGAAGTGTACCCTTGGGGACGTGGAGCTTAGTTTGCAGTAGATGTGTTAAGTATTTTAGTACTGTTGACTCCCTTGTGATCTTGTGAGCCAGGCTGAGGCTCACTGGTTCTGGGTGTAGTACCCTTCCGTTCTGCATGGTTAACAGGTCCCTTCTCTTTGGGAATTTGTGTACTGGTGCCTGCGCCATCTCCACAATTTGCGAGAACCATGACTGTCAGGCCCACTGAGGTGCTATTAGTATCAGTGACATGTTGCTGATCCTGCACTTGCTGAGTACCCTGTGTATCAGTGGGATCAGGGGAAAAGCGTATGCAAATGTCTTTGACCAACTTATCTATAGGGCATTCCCTTGGGACCGGTGGTCTGGTTGTGAAGTGTTGGCATTATGCATTTTGGTATGTTGCAAATAGGTCTATCTGTGGTGTACCCCACTTCCGGAATACCTTATTTAATTTCTGTTGGTTGATCTCCCACTCGTGTGATGCTGACGTCTGTCTGCTGAGTGAGTCTGCCTCCTCGTTGTCCTTCCCTGGGAGATGTATTGCTAGTAGGTCTATCTTTAGCGGGATGGCCCATGTCCATATCTCCTGCACTACTGACTGTGTTCCTCCCTACTTGTTGATGAAGAACATGCTTGTGGTGTTGTCTGTCTGGATCTACACCCTGTTTACGTACAGCTGCTTCTGAAAAGCTTTCAGGGCTAGGAACACGGTTTTTAGTTCCAGGTAATTGATGTGCTTGACCGCATCCTGTTGCGACCACAGCCCTCTCACCTTGAGCTTGTGCATATGCACGCCCCACCCAGCTGGGATACATCCGTTGTGATGGTCCCTGTTGGAGTTGGTTGTGTGAATGGTTTCCCCTGTGATATGTTTTGTTTGTTCCAACACGCTATTTCCTGATGCAATGTGTGTGTTTCAACCACTAGATCTTCCAAACTCCCGGTTGCCTGTGACCATTGCTGTTGTATCCATTCCTGGAATGGCCTCATGTGTAGTTGAATATTTTGGACTAGGTGAATGCAAGACGCCTTCATTCCCATTAGCTTGCTCACCGTTCTCACAGTCAGAACTTGCCCCTTGCGGTAATGATGCGTTTCCTTCAGTATCCCCAAAGTTCTCTTCCTGCTGGGGAACACTTTGGCCTGTATAGTGTATATCTGCCCGTAAGAATATCTTGATTTGCTCTGGCTCTATTGACAATTTCTCCCAATAAATCGAGAAACCCAGCACTGTCAGTGTTCGTATGACCTGCTGGATGTGTAGTTTGCATTGACCGTACGAACTTGCCTTTATGAGCCAGCCGTCGAGATGGGGGTATACACGTATCCCTTGCCTTCATAGGTGTGCTGCAACAGCTGCTAGACATTTTGTAAACACCCTTGGTGCGGACTTCAGTCCGAATGCCAGTACTGTGAACTGGTAGTGGCTTTGGTTGATCACAAACCTTAGTAGGTCGCTTGTGTTTGTGGTTGATGGGGATGTGTAAGTATGCGTCCTTTAAATCTACTGTAGCCATGAAGTCTCCTTGCTGTATTTGTGGTATTACCTCTTGTAAGGAGGTCATCTTGAAATTTTGATTCTTACAAATTTGTTCAGGAACCTTAGATATAGGACAGGCCTTTGTGTTTCGTCCACCTTTGGCACCAGAAAGTAGGTTGAGTAAACCCCCTTGTTCCTTTGGTTTTGCGGTACCACTTCTATTGCCTCCTTGCTGAGCAGTTCTTGCGCCTCTAGCTGCAAGAGCGAGAGCTCCTTTTGAGTGTGCCTTTCTTCTTGGTCCTCTGTTTGGAGATGGTCTTTCTAATTCTTTACAGTATCCATATTGTAAGAGGTTTAGTATCCATTTGTTCGATGTGACCTTCCTCCATTCCTGGATGAAGTCTCATTCTTCCCCCTACCGGTGTTGAGTGTTCGTGGTACAGTTTGTTGTTGAATGTTTGGCTGCATTTTTTCTTTTTGTCTTTCAGCCCACCCTGTAGTGAATGAGCCACTTTAGTGGTCTGATGATCTGTGATGACCCTCTATCACCACCATTGTGTACTGATTTTAGTGTGCTATGTTACGTTAGCCTTAATATAGGATGTTCTTGCATTACAATAATCTTGCCAAAGAATAGAAGGTATGGGATGTAGAGGTGCAGAGTTGTTGATGATGGTGCACACATGTGCTCCATAGTGGATACTGAGGGATTAAGTGCATAGTGTTATTTGAGTTAGGTGAATTATGACTTTAGCCTATTGGCTTTGACGTGGTCTAATATTATTCTGCTTTCCAAGTAGTAGAGGCCTATGCTTGAGCAACTCCATATTCTAAACTGCAGCCATCTTCTGAGCCTCTGTAGGTGAGAGGTTATATTTCAGATTACATGTGTTGTCCACCTGTAGTGAACCAGACAGGACCGGTTCTTATAGGGTGGAATGTGCGCTCTTCGTGCCGAGGCAGAGCAAAACGCTTGGCCAGCTGCTTGTTGTGCTCTTGGTACGAGGTGGTACAGGAATCCAGTGAGAACTGTGGGCGGAGTTAGCTAGAAACTTCGATGGAGAGCTGCATTATATATTAGAGAAAGGGGGTCCGAGAGAGGCAGAGATTATGAGATTCTGAGATGCTGGAGAGATGCTGAGATGCTGGTCTGGTGTTTTGGCGGTCTGATGATACATCACGGTGCAGACGTGCAGTCATGTTTGTGCAACAGAGAGTCCTGACCCAACCAGAGAGAGGGAAAGAGAGACAGACCCTTCTTCAGATGACAAGGCGCCTAAGATTATGGTGAGGTGTTCCATGTATATCTAACTTTATCTAACTATGCTTTTATTTTCAGGCTCTATGTATATGTATGTGTTGGTGATTGCTACTAATGTTTACTGTGATGTTTAGTTATTTCTTTCTTTTGTCATCCTATTATCATGTAATAAAGAAACCCTAGAGCATATCATTTGTTTGCATTCCTTGTGAGGGAAGGTCGGGACCCTTTTTTACCAAGTACTTACAGAGGAATGGGCGATTCCCCTCTAATGGGTAATTGTTGATACGGGAGGGAAATCGGCTCCCATCAGGGATGTTTAAATTACATTGCTAGGAGGAGCATGTGCTGTGTACCCTCTTAGATTAGGAGGTGTTGTGAATTTCTGCGTACCATCTCGGATGGGGAGGTGTTGTGACTTGTTATTTGCGAGCTCCTCGGCAATGGTCTTATATGTTGCCAGTGTTTATTCCTTTCTTGGGTAAGTATTGTGAAATGTGGTGTCTTTCTTTAACCTGAGAAAGGATGTGGTAAGTAATGACCTGGTGACTGACAGAAGCACCAAAAAATACAGAGAAGTAGGTCATTACACACCCAGAGGTGTTGCTAGGGTGGGGGCCTGATGCATGGCCGAGTCACTTGGTTGAGGGCGGTTGCCTTCCCCCCGTGTTTGTCCTCTGCCGTTTCCACGCCCTCGAAAGGACTGTCCCCGGGGTTAGTATTGACAGTTTTGCTGCTGGCTTTGGTTGTTCCCTTGGTAGCCTTGCTGGAACGTTTGGTGCGATCAGCACATTACCTCCCCTTCCACCACCTGGCCTCCTTGTGGGTGTGCCTCATCTCATCCCCCTGAACTACAGCGCTTCCATGGACCTTGCTGTTTCGTTGTCCTTCTTAAGCGGTGTCAACTTGTCGTCCACTGGTGGCCAAACAGGTGCTCCCCATTAAAGGGTGTATTTAAGATGTTACTTTGTACCTCTGGCTTGAATCCCGAAATTCTCAGCCATTCGTTTCTTCTCTCAGTCACTCCTATCCTCATTAGCCTGCTAGATGTTTCTGCAGCAAACAGTGCCGAATTTAGGCATGTGTTCGCCAAGTTCTTTCCTTCCTCTGCCAGGTGAGCAGCTCTTTGTTGGCATTCATCTGGTAGGTGCTTCAGGAGCTGCCCCACTTCATCCCAGTGTTGGTATGCGTGCCTGTTGAGCAGGGCGTTGGAATTCGCAATGCGCCACTGTATAGCTGCATTTCTCTCCACCTTTCTCCCTGTGAGATCCATCCTCCTACTCTCCTTGTTTGGAGGTGGTCCGGCATTTGTGGGAACATTTGCCCTTTTCCTAGCTGTTGCTGCAATTATGGAGTCGGCTGGCACTGACCCCTGGATGTATGCAGGGTCCTTTGAAGAATGTTTGTAGTTCTCGGTTCTAGGTGTCACAGCTTTGCATAATGCTGGTTCCTTAAAGGCCTCTCTTCCCTGGTCCAGCACACTAGGGAGCATGGGCAGGAATTGGTTCCTGGTCTGTTGAGGCAGTAGGGTTTACAGGAAGAAACATGCCTTGGGCTTCTCCTCCATTTTCACTCAAGTCTGTGCAGCCTTCTGCACGACCATATTGTAGATCCCTATGCCGTCTGGCGGCGAACGCCTCGAACTGTATCTACGCCGTCTTCCGGCGATTCGGCGTATAGATCTTGCCATTCCACGTCTTGTGCCTCCAAGGACGTAGAGTCCCGGTAGGATTGCAGATCTTCGTCGCCGTCTTCCTCAAAACAGTCCTCTTCTCCCAGTTCCTCAACTGGTTCGGGCATTTTCGGCAGTTCCGCGTCTTCGTCGCCCCAGTCAACCTCGAGTTTCGGCGGGATGGTGTATCGACTCATCTTCTCGTCAAAGTCCTTCTTCCGCAGTAGGATGCTCGCCATTTCGGCCTCGAGCCTCCTCTTCTTCCTCTCCATCTCGGTGGCATGTTCGGCATCAAGGGCTGGAGCGCTTCTCTTCGAGGACATCGTCGGTCCGCTGAGGTGTCCTTTTCAAGGGCAACCGACATCTTGGAGGGTCTACGCCGATTGGAGTCCCTTTCGAAAGATCCGCTCGGCTGACTGTCCCTGGAGGCGGTTGCTTTCGGCGAAAGTTTTGCCGGTGAAGCTCCCTACGAGGACTTGGCTTCACTTCTACGAGTGTCGCTTGGGGCTTTTGCTTCACTCTTTCGGGTATTGCTTGGATGTTTAGGGGTGGACTCACACCCCCCCCCCCCCCCCCCTTACCTCCTTCGGCGTCTTCATGTGGACCTAGACGACCGTGCAGTCTTCCGGTCCTTTGGCAAGGTTGTCCTCTTCTCCACTGGAGAGGCCCAAATCTCAGAGCGATGGAGCTGGCCTTACCCCTGCATGTTGTAGTTTGCCCTTCTCTGCCTCTCCCTTACTCGGAGGGTCTTGGGTGTAAACGCAGAGCAGGCGTTGCAGTCCTCTCTTCTGTGGTCGAGCAGCAGGCGGAGGTTGTAGACTGGATGCTGATCCTTCTGGGCGTACTTGTGGTGGCAATTAGTGCAAAACTTTAAGTGTTTGTCCATCCCCGCGCTCAGGGAGCCCATTGCGAGCGCATTCCCCGAAAGTCGAGGTTTCGTCCGTTAAACTTCTCCCTCGTCGTTCCGGGTACCTGACCTGTAGTCCGGTGTAGTTGAAAAACTGGATTCTTTGTCGAATATCTTCTATTTGGCTTGAATTCCTCTTCCAAACTCTGGAACTCCTCGGCAACGATCCAGACTCAACGGCGGAACAAAGAATCTGAAGATGGCGACTAAAGGTGGGAGCTTCCGCCGGAAGCGCATAGACGTCACGAAGGACACCAAATGGTGGGATGTCGACGCCCACCTGGGCCACGAAAAAACAAAAAAAACAAAATGAGAAAAAAAATACTCAATTACGGACCCAACCACTAGATGGCAGAATAATGCACAGCATAGTGAATGCAGAAAGATTGATGCTGCAAAACTAGTTCTATTGCATGCTTTTGAAGCAGTGAGAGAATTTCCTGTTTTAAGAGCGTGAGATGTTCTGCGGACATTGGTCGCTGTTTGGGTGGTATGGTGGGTGGGGTTGCTGTAAGTTCCAGGCAGTAACCATACTGGATCATTTGTCTTACCCACTTGTCTGTAGTGATGGAAGGGGTGTGGGAGGAGTGAGTGTTGCTGTTACCTCAGCTTCTACCTTTGGGGATATTTTAGAGGAGGATATCGGGGGAGTGGTGTGGCTCACTGGTTAGAGGCGGCAGACCCGGGAGCAGAGGACGGCCCGGGACCAGGGTTCAATTCCCGACGCGGCAGGGTCTTGGACCAGGGTCAACGGACTCGATAATTCTCGCCTCGGTGCCAACTCTAACTAGGGATCACACTCGGCAACTCTGAGCATTAGCTTGCCTCATCTCCACAACGGCCCCCCACATACGCCGGGGATGCCTGGTTTCACCTTGGAGATACCCAGTAGGGACCATCTCACAGGGAAAGCCAGGACGGGTTACCCAGTGGTCTACAGCGCAGAGATACTCCTTCGGGAGTCTATTCTAGCGCTTTAGAAACAATCAATCAATCAAATAACAGTTGGGGGATATTTGTGTGGTGTTTTTACAGGAAGAGGAAGAAGTATCTTCTCAGATGTTTTTGGATGCTCCTTGTTGGACAGGCCCCATGAAGGGCTCGCTCCCTCCCCGCATGACAGGGCCCTGGTACCGGCCTTCCAGGTACTACCCGCAGAAGCAACCCCCAACCCGTCCCCCATGGGACGTCTGCTCCTGGGAATCCCGGTGTCCCTGGCCTGGGCCACCGTCAGCACCCTTGCCCGGACCAGCCGCCATCTTAGACACTGCGCCACGAGGCCGCGTGGCCTCAGCTCGACCCCAACCCCGGGCCTGGCCAGGTCCCGACATCCCGGCACCACCATCCACCCAGGAGGTGAACGGACCACTTGGCAGGTCAATGGGAGTAAGAAGTGTCGATGGCTCTCTCCCGCCAGGTGCCGATCACCCCCAGCCTCCTCGGGCGCTGGCTCCACCCCCCTGCTGGGTGTCTGGACTCCCTCATCCCGGACCTCCCGACCTCCAAGAGCGAGGGTCCGGACATCAAAGAGTGCCAGACCTATAACTGAGGCAGCCCCAGAACAGGAAGGCAGTTGTATCCTGGAGTCGAGAGACACCGCGACGAACTCATCCTTGACGGACTGCCGGCGCTGCCGCAGCCCTGCCTTGTGAACTATTGTCCTGCCTGCTGGCGCTGCCGCGGCCTTCTGCAACCTTCATCCTCGTGGGACCTGCTGGCGCTGCCGCGGCCCGTTGTAACCTTCATCCTCGTGGGACCTGCTGGCGCTGCCGCGGCCCGTTGTAACCTTCATCCTCGTTGGGACCTGCTGGCGCTGCCGCGGCCCGTTGCCACCTACGACCTCTTCGGGACCTGCTGGCGCTGTCGCGGTCTGACCCGTCCGAACACCGAGCTCGAGGATTGTGAGCTATCACCGTTCCACCGCCGTACCTACGGGTACCAAGACTGTCCCGCTACCCCCTTCCCTAATAGAGACTAGAATTGAGAGGATCATCGTGTCCAGATCTCATTGTATCGTACTACCTTACTTCAAGAACTGCCTATAAAAGGTGTTAATCTGATCTTCGTGTGGTGTCCATCTGTGGGGGAGGAAGTTACTTGTCTGTACGATCGCTGGGGACGGCCCTCACCGGAGGCCTCTCCCCTTGTGCTCGGCCGACCCTCCAGGTCGCCGTCTAACATTGGTGGCCAGCGGCGCGATCCGAACCAACGCGTACCGTACAGATAGTAACTCACCCTACGACTAAACCACAATGACGACCAAAGAGAGCGGATCGGCAGAAAAGTTCCAGATGGAAAAACTGGAGGAATACAGCCACCGAGAGCTAAAACAATTTTGCATGGACTTAGGCATTGCTACCACCGGGCTAAGCACAAAAGAAGACTTCAAAAACACCCTAGAGGCCTGGACAGAGACGAATACCGCCACACCCCGGGACCTCGAAGCCCCGGAAGTCAACACCACCCTGACGGAAGAACGGAGAACAGGTCCCTCCCGAGAAGAGATCCAGGAGCGGGAAAAAAATAGACTACACGAGCTAGACTTGGCACGGCTCAAATTAGACGGAGAATTGAAGCTGGCGGAACAGAAAATAAACTTAGAACACTTACGGCTCAGAGAAGAGCGAGAGGAAAAACAGAGACAGAGGGATCTCGAAGAAAAAAGACTGGCATACGAACACGAGTGCAAACTAGCAGAGATAGAAATACGCAAACTGAACACAAACCTAGGGGTGCCCGAGCCACCGCGCTCCCTGGGTACTACCGAACAGAAGGTCCACATCCCCAAGGATGTGGTCCGAGAAAACCACCGGAACGACGACATACAGCAGTGGTTCAAGGCCTACGAGATCGCCATGACGGCCCACCGGATCGCTCGAAGTGACTGGGGAGCTGGGCTATGGGGAAGATTCGTCAATGAGGGCCGTAATGCCCTGCTGCAGCTTCCGGACCATCAAATGACGTCCTATGACCACATGAAGGCCGCCCTCCTCAGCCGATATGGGCTTACGCCCGAAATGTACCGCCAGAGGTTCCGCAACTGCACCCGGATCCCAGGTACAACTTGGTTGGAGTACGTAAACTATTTCAGCCGAGCCTTCGAGGGGTGGATCAAGGGTAACAACGTAACCACCTACGAACAACTCTTCAATCTCATTGTGCGGGAGCACCTCTCCAACAACTGTTTCGTCGAGCTCAGGCAGCACCTCCTCGACAGTAAATTGACTGAACCACGACAGCTCGCCACCGAGGCGGACCGGTGGGAGAGCACCCGAGTGGCCCGGAGTGGGCCGAATGAGCAGAACAGATCCAACCAAGGTCATCATCGTCCCCGAGGAGGAGGAGGAGGACCGGGCCGGGGCAGAGACGCTGTCCCGGTCACTCCCGCTAACACCACTCCGCCCCCAGCCGGCCGGGGAAACCCCCCGATGCGACCGGGGTTCCGAGCCAACGTTACGTGTCACTGATGCCAGCGAGTCGGCCACTACGCCAGTGACCCGACCTGCCCGAAGAACCCGGCTCCCGGGCCCCGCCAGGTGGCGGCCGCCGTCCTAGGAGAAGAACAAGTCTCCGAAGACACTGAAGCATACGAGTCGGAACAGTTCGAGTGGGAACCTGCCGCCATGACCCTGGCCTGCCTAGGGGGAAGAGACATGGTCCCGCGGACTCCCCTGCCAGCCAACACTCGGAAGTACAGCCAATGGGTGAGCATAAATGGGCGCAAGGCCGAAGCCCTGCGTGACACCGGGGCCAGTGTGACGGCCGTCCGCTGTCACCTGGTGACCCCAGAACAAATCCTGCCAAACGTTCTTTGCCCCGTCCGATCGGCAGACAATTCGGAGAGCCTGTGTCGGATGGCCTGCGTCCCCTTCGAATGGGGAGGAGTGTCCGGCATGCTAAAAGTAACTGTCCGCGACGATGCCCCCGTGGACTGCCTCCTGGGGAACGATCTCGAGAGCTCCCCGTGGGCAGCTGTTGAAAGAAGAGAGCATCTGGGGATGTTGGGCCTCCCGGACTGGGCGTGCGTGACCACCCGGTCCATGGCCACCCGCACCATCCCTAGACCGGAAGAACCCGAATGGTCAGCACCTCCTCCCCCGATCGCTCCCGAAGACGACTCCATCCATACCGACCACACGGAACCAACCCCAGAGGGGTCCGCACAGCCCCCCGAACTTCCCGACCTGGCTCAGTGGCGTCAAGAAGGGGGGCCCACCCAAGAACAATTCCGGCAGGGGCAAAAGACCTGTCCCTCCCTCGAGGGACTGCGACAGCAAGCGCTCGCCCAGGGCCAAGGAGACACCACCGGGGCCCACTGGGTTTATTGGGACAATGATCTCTTGTACAGCGAGCAGAAAATCGCAGAGCTGGGGGCCGGTCGAGTGCTGGTGGTGCCCCTCCACTTCAGAGACTTCCTGTTGAACTTGGCCCATGATGTCCCCCTGGCTGGGCACCTGGGGCAAGACAAAACCTACCACCGCCTGGTGACTCACTTTTTTTGGCCCAAAATGAGGAATGACGTCTCCAACCACTGCCGGTCCTGCCCGACCTGCCAGGCCAGCGGGAAGAGCGGCCGCAAACTCAAGGCACCCCTACAACCATTCCCCGTGGTGACCACCCCGTTCGAAAGGGTGGGAATAGACATTGTGGGGCCCCTGGACCCCCGAACAGCACAAGGGCATCGCTTCATCCTGGTCCTGGTGGACCACGCCACCCGCTATCCTGAAGCGGTCCCCCTTCGTACTATAACAGCCCCAGTAGTGGGTCGAGCCTTAATGGGGATCTTTTCTCGAGTGGGCTTCCCCCGGGAAGTCGTCAGCGACAGGGGTACGAACTTTATTTCAAAGTATATGAAATCCCTCTGGCAGCAGTGCGGGGTCACTTACCGATTCACAACCCCCTATCACCCCCAGGGAAACGGACTGGTCGAGCGGTTCAACCGCACTCTCAAGGGGATGATCATGGGGCTAGAAGAACCCCTACGCCGCCAGTGGGACGTGCTACTACCGTGCCTCCTCTTCGCCTACCGAGAAGTCCCCCAGAAGTCCCTCGGCTTCAGCCCCTTCGAACTCCTGTACGGACACCCCGTTCGCGGGCCTCTCAGCCTAGTGAAGGAGGAATGGGAAATGGCCCCCCTAAAAGCTCCTCCAGACGTCTACAAGTACCTCCTGACCCTCCGCAATCAGACCCGGAAATTCAGGGAGATCGCCAAAGCCAATCTTGAGGCCAGTCAAGAGGACATGAAGAAGTGGTACGATCAACATGCCTCCTCCATCGAGTTTGAACCGGGTCAGCAGGTATGGGTGATGTCCCCCATCGAACCGTGTGCCTTGCAGGACAAATGGACAGGGCCCTTCAAGGTGATCGAGCGCAAGAGTCCCGTCACCTATCTCATCGACCTAGAGTCCCCCCGGAACCCCCTCCGGGTTCTCCACGCCAACAGACTCAAACCCCACTTCGTGCGCTCAGAGCTCAGCCTGCTGATGGCTACCGACAGTGGCGCAGAAGGAGACTCCGAGCCCCTCCCTGACCTACTGAGGACCCGTGAAAGAGATGGTTCGGTGGACGGGGTCCGACTCTCCGAGGCCCTGACCCCAGAGCAGCGTCAAGATTGTCGGGCCCTCCTGCTGCCGTTCGCAAACCTGTTCTCCCTCGCACCCGGAGTCACCTCCTGGTGCCTGCACGACCTGGACACTGGGGACAGTCCTCCTGTCCGACACCGGGCGTACCGAGTACCGGATCGGGTACGTACATGCATCCAAGAAGAAGTCTCCAAGATGCTCGCCCTCGGGGTCATCGAACCTTCGAACAGTCCCTGGGCCAGCCCGGTCGTCCTGGTCCCCAAGGCCGCGGCCCCGGGCACCACACCTGAGCTCCGATTCTGCATCGACTATCGGGGTCTGAACGCAGTCACCCGAACCGACGCTCACCCTATCCCCCGAGCAGATGAACTAGTCGACCGCATGGGGGCAGCCCGCTACCTAAGCATCTTCGACCTAACAGCGGGCTACTGGCAGATCGGCCTCACCCCCAGGGCCCAAGAACGTTCCGCTTTCTCCACCCCGGATGGGCACTACCATTTCAGAGTGATGCCATTCGGCATGAAGAACGCTCCAGCCACTTTTCAAAGACTGGTGAACCAGGTATTGGCGGGCCTCGAGGAATTCAGCGCCGCCTACCTGGACGACATCGCGGTATACAGCCGCCACTGGACAGACCACCTCCACCACCTCCGAGAGGTCCTGCAGGCCCTCCAACAGGCCGGCCTCACCATGAAGGCCAGCAAGTGCCAAATCGGCCAGGGGTCCGTGACCTACCTCGGACACCAAGTGGGGAGAGGTCTGGTGGCCCCCCTCCAACTCAAGGTAGCTGCCATTCAGTCCTGGCAACCCCCCGAAACACAAACTGAGGTCCGAGCCTTCCTGGGGCTCACCGGACACTACCGGCGGTTCGTGAAGGACTATGGCAGCATTGTGGGGCCCCTCACGGAACTCACGGCTAAGAACCACCCAAAAAGAGTCAACTGGACTCCCGACTGTCAAGCGGCCTTCGAGAAGCTGAAGGCCGCCATGTGCACCGCTCCTGTGCTCCAGGCCCCCGACTACAGCCGCAAGTTCATCGTTCAGACCGATGCCTCCGACCATGGTATTGGGGCCGTCCTCTCCCAACTGAACCCCGAAGGAGTCGACCAACCAGTGGCCTTCATCAGCAGACGCCTACTGCCCCGAGAACAGCGCTGGAGCACCATTGAGCGAGAGGCCTTCGCAGTAGTATGGGCCCTCAAGAAGCTCCGGCCTTACCTCTTCGGAACCCACTTCCGGGTACAAACAGATCATCGGCCCCTGCAATGGCTCATGCAAATGCGGGGGGAGAACCCCAAACTATTGCGATGGTCCATCTCCCTGCAGGGGATGGACTTCACTGTAGAGCATCGCCCTGGTCAAGACCACGCCAACGCGGACGGCCTGTCCCGCTTTTTCCGCCTCGACGAGGAAAGTCCCCAAGAGGATGGGTGACTCTCCCCGCCTTCAGCTGGGGGGGACGCATGTTGGACAGGCCCCATGAAGGGCTCGCTTCCTCCCCGCATGACAGGGCCCTGGTACCGGCCTTCCAGGTACTACCCGCAGAAGCAACCCCCAACCCGTCCCCCATGGGACGTCTGCTCCTGGGAATCCCGGTGTCCCTGGCCTGGGCCACTGTCAGCACCCTTGCCCGGACCAGCCGCCATCTTAGACACTGCGCCACGAGGCCGCGTGGCCTCAGCTCGACCCCAACCCCGGGCCTGGCCAGGTCCCGACATCCCGGCACCACCATCCACCCAGGAGGTGAACGGACCACTTGGCAGGTCAATGGGAGTAAGAAGTGTCGATGGCTCTCTCCCGCCAGGTGCCGATCACCCCCAGCCTCCTCGGGCGCTGGCTCCACCCCCCTGCTGGGTGTCTGGACTCCCTCATCCCGGACCTCCCGACCTCCAAGAGCGAGGGTCCGGACATCAAAGAGTGCCAGACCTATAACTGAGGCAGCCCCAGAACAGGAAGGCAGTTGTATCCTGGAGTCGAGAGACACCGCGACGAACTCATCCTTGACGGACTGCCAGCGCTGCCGCAGCCCTGCCTTGTGAACTATTGTCCTGCCTGCTGGCGCTGCCGCGGCCTTCTGCAACCTTCATCCTCGTGGGACCTGCTGGCGCTGCCGCGGCCCGTTGTAACCTTCATCCTCGTGGGACCTGCTGGCGCTGCCGCGGCCCGTTGTAACCCTTCATCCTCGTGGGACCTGCTGGCGCTGCCGCGGCCCGTTGTAACCTTCATCCTCGTTGGGACCTGCTGGCGCTGCCGCGGCCCGTTGCCACCTACGACCTCTTCGGGACCTGCTGGCGCTGCCGCGGTCTGACCCGTCCGAACACCGAGCTCGAGGATTGTGAGCTATCACCGTTCCACCGCCGTACCTACGGGTACCAAGACTGTCCCGCTACCCCCTTCCCTAATAGAGACTAGAATTGAGAGGATCATCGTGTCCTGATCTCATTGTACCGTACTACCTTACTTCAAGAACTGCCTATTAATCTGATCTTCGTGTGGTGTCCATCTGTGGGGGAGGAAGTTACTTGTCTGTACGATCGCTGGGGACGGCCCTCACCGGAGGCCTCTCCCCTTGTGCTCGGCCGACCCTCCAGGTCGCCGTCTAACACTCCTCTACAGAAGGAGCATCGGAAGGAACCAAGGTAGGAAGGAGACTATAATTCCCCCATGGATTTAGTAGTCTGTCTTTTTTCATCTTTTCTACAGTGGTGTCTACAGCCGGTTCAAAAATGTATTCTTGATTGAACGGCTGATTGAGGATAGTGGTTTGTAACTCCTATTTGAAGCCAGAGATGCGTAACCAAGCATGTCATCTGAGTAACACGCTAGTGTTAATGGACCTAGAGGCGGTGCCTGCTGCATCAAGGACACACTTGATTGATGCATTGGTTACCCTCTTGAATCAATCATTGGCCTTGGTCTTATATTGATCAGGTAAGTGTTGCAATAGGGTTTATAGTTGGTCATGGGGGCCTATCGTACCGAGCAAGTAATGCCTGTGTGTGGGCTATTCGCCAGTGATTAGCTGCTTGGGCAGCAACTAGCTTGCCGGAAGCATCTAACAATTTAGACTCTTTGTCTGGCGGTGGCACATCACCAGAGGTCTGAGAGTTGGCACGTTTTCTAGCGTTAGTTACCACTAGGGAGTCTAAGGGTAGTTGCCCTTTAATGTAGGTGGGATCATTGGGAGCAGGTTTATATTTTTTGTCGATTCTCGGATTGAGAATCCTTGCCGTAACAGGGTCCTTGAATATGTATGGGGTAAGTTTAATGACACCTTTTAACATTGGCAGGGTTTGTACAGTCTTTAGTGACTGTTCAAAGGTGTCCGCTAGAAAATCCTCCTCTGTGAGGTTGGAAAGCATCTATACACCATGGTACACAGCGGCCCTATTTACAAGTTGACTAAAACCAATATTGTACTCTGGGGATCTACTGGGTCATCATAATCGTCCTGTTGTACGTCTGTGTTATCAGGATCATTAAAAAGGGTCATTGTTGCCCCCATCCCCTAAATCATCCTCAACCTGTGGTAGTGGTGAGTTTGGTGGAAGTATAGGAGAATGTGGAGGAGAGACAGGCTTAGGAGGAAGAACAGGAGAAGAGGGTTGTATGGGTGAAGTAGCACAGTCTTTTTTCTTTACATGCACTGCAGGAATGCCTGGGGTGTCAAATGTCCTCTTCTTTGGAACAGTAGCCACATGTCCTGTTTTTTAGTCTATGTGGAGAGTTTTTTGCTTAGGATCAATAGGATCCGGTCAAAAAAGTTGTTCCTCTTTGGTAAACTCTTTCGGCGCAGATTTCTTCGGGTCCAAGCGAGGTTTGGATTTTAGCTCCGAAGCCTTGGAAGGTGGTTTTGTGTCCTTTAGCTTCGATGTGGTGGCAGGAATCTTTTTCGGTTCCGAATGTTTTGGTTTAGGATCCAAGGCATTTTGTTTCGGCGCAGAGGATTTCGGTGCATACGTCTTTTTGGGAGAAGGCTGCGCACCCGGCTTTGGTGCCGATGGTGCCCGTGGAACACCGATATGCATCTTGCTCGGTCCCGAGAAGCCTGAAGGCTTGTCCCTTATCTTCCGAGCTGGGCCCGTTTTTTCTGAAGCTTGATTTTGGTCGCGACTGGGGCAAACAGGCGAAGTCTTGACCAGGGCCTTCTTTCTTTGAGGTGGGGTTGGGGTAGGGGCCATTGTACTCACTTGTTGACCTGGAGTGATGTGGTGGTCCGAGTCGTCTGCTTCGGACACTATTTCCAGATCTTCAGAATTCTCCTCTGGGACATTGGGGCCTTCATCGAAGATGTCCACCGGTAGCAGAGCTGCTCGCTGTGCCATGATGTGTCGTCGGGCCCGGAGATCACAGATGGTCTTTTTTTTAACTAAAAGAGGCGCAGGCCTGGCAATTATTCTTGTCGTGCTCAGGCGAGAGAAACAGGTTACAGACCTTGTGGTGGTCACTGTGTGGGAATTTAGCTCCACACTGGGGGCATTTTTTAAATGGAGTCCTTTCCATGAGCCGAAGGCCCGAACGGCATAGATAGGTCCAGCGGCCCACGTCGAAGATCACGCGATCAAAAACAAAACCGTTGGGTTTAAGATAGTTTGCTCGTCTAAAAAGGTTTGGAGAATATGGTGCTGAACCAGAGCGTCATCAAGTTCGATCCGAACTCGATGGCGGAAAAAAAACAATCTGATGGAGTCGATGCCCATGCGCACTATCTTCCAAGGAAGGAGTCACCTATCTTGTGACTACAAAAGACTCTTCCAAGACAACAACAAGGTGCAAGCATCCGAGCACCACACCAGATGGCGATCTATGCACAGTGTACGACTGCAGCTCATATGCCTCGAACACCACTACTGCATTTGCATTTTACTAATTCTACATTGTAGCTTAAATTTTGTAATAAAAAGCCATGGTTTCTATTTTTAATCTCAAGCTTCGTTTAAGAGTCATTCCTATTTTTATTAATTATCTTTTAGGATACCATTGTGAATCTGGTCTCTAGGAACACACTGCCTCAGACTTCGAGGTTACCAAGTTCAAACCACCCAATATTTGGGTGCACCTCGGTCATACAGATTACCTAGGGCCCTATGTGCCCAAAGGACCGACAGACAAGACAGATTTTACTGATACTAGTTCTCTTTTAAATTCATTGGGCTGGGAGGACTTCTAATGGTGGAATGGAATGACTATTAAACAGATTGAGTAGAAGTAGATTCATGGTACTTGTTCAAGTGCCCATGTGAAGATATTAAATGAAAACAAATGATTTGCAAACATTCAATCTATATGGACAGTCAGTGTGTAAGGACATTAAAACACAAGTAAATCGGGTAGAGTCGTACAGAGCAGAATTGAGAATATCAAGATATGCGTGTGAATGCTCCACTAACTCCATCCCAACTACCACCAAGTATCCCCAAAAATGATGAGTAAAACTGAGCATATTGTAAGTTCCTGTGAAAACGTTTCCTGGTGGGGATATTTGTTCTAAAAGACATGCTTTAAGTGACACCATTTTGTACACAAACCCTACAGGCACATGACTAATTCCTACGTCCAGAACTAGATCAGCAAAATTAAATCCGTAAACCCCATTGTCACACTAGCCATGCTTTAAACCGAATGAGAACTTTGAAAATCAGCAATTTTTAAGTTACCTTTTCTGGAATGCAAGCAAAAGTCTGGGGTCCAGAATATTTTCTTCTGGTTCCCAGCTGTTGTGTCTGAAAAAGAAGGAAAAAGGAAACAAATCAGGTTAACGCCCAATTGAGACATGTAACAAAGCTGCTAAATCAGACAGAAAGGGTAAATTGCACTTTATAGCTCAAGCAGGCGTTAAGGTGGAATTTTAGATCCAGCATTTTCTAAAAAATCTTTGGGAGGCATTTGATACAGTGTAGGCTTTGCTCTAAAGACTCAATTACTTAACACTTTATTGCTGCAAGAGTATCTAACTAGCAGTGGAATAACCAATATGTCTCACCTGTGGGACCTTATAAGTGTTTAGCCATGCAGCACACTATCCTGGGTGCTCTGCAGCCAGGGATTGAAAAGGAATAAAATTACTACACACGAGGTCATGCAGTCTAGATTCAGAAATACATGCTTGCCTCAAGAAACCTTAATGGAGACATTCCAAGGCTTTTTAAAGCACAGAAAGAAAGTCAAGTGCCTTAATGCAAGTCAACAGAACTATAACATTCTGCGTGCAGAATGAATCACTGGAGTATTGAGCAGCCTATGAAAACAAGCACTTGCAATAAAACAGGTCTCGCATTTGCGAGAGTTTGAGCTATTGGCATTGTAAATGAAAATGCCTTTTATGTATGTGTTTTTCAAAACGGCTAAATAAAAGGCATTATCTTACAATGCCAATACCTTAAACTCTTGCAAATGCAAGACCTATTGCATTGCAGATGCCTGTTACTTTTTTCAGTACGTGTATATAAGTGCACGCACTTTACGAATGTCAGATGGGTGGATCTGTCCCAGTATTTACACAAAAAAAACATAAATAGCACGATTTTATTTCTTTTTACAGCGCTACTCATCCTCATGCAGAGTCTTCCAGTGAGGTCACTTCCTGTGATGCCAAGTGGGATGTCACGCGTTGTGACGTCATATGCTGTGTTGGCACGCGTTATGTCACTTGCATACTGCCTAACTTGGTCAGTTCCCCCACTTCTTTCTATAGGACTTGTGCCATGAAGAGGGGTGATGGATGGTGGGCTGTAGATGTGAATTTATGTGGTTAAGGCGCGAAGGCGCGCCTAAGGCAAGCCCGTCTGCGCCCGTCCGCGACCAGACGGGCCCAGGGCCCCGAGACCCTGCCCGTTTTCTACCATACTTTTCTGCCTCTCTTAGAAATCTTCAGCAGCCCCCCTGTGCTCTCCCTTCTACAACTTGGGACCGCTTGCTGTCCCTCGGCATCGCAGCCGAACTGCCTTCTCCTAGACTCATTCACGCACCTGTGTCGTCCCCAGCCCCGCCTGAAACCCGGATTCGCATATTGTACCTCAATACACGCTCTCTCCCCCAACACCACACTGATATCTTTCTTCTGCTAACCGCCGAAAACCCAGACATTCTGCTGCTCTCCGAGACTTGGTTATCTGACCTGTCTCTCCCAGATATTTTGGCTGCGTTACCCCCCAATTACTATCTGTTAAACGCCAATCGGCCTGACGGTCGCCGCGGCGGTGGGGTTGCAGCAATCATCCGCAAAGACCTACCCCTCATCAAGTCTTCATCACTGTGCCTCCCTGATGTCGAAAATCTTGTAATCAGCTTGCCCACCGAAGCCGGTGCCCTAACTCTCATTATCCTTTATCGCCCGCCTACCCCCATGCCTCTGTTTCCTGCCGCTTTTTGCGAGCAGCTTTCTGCTTTAATGACCTCCTCAGTCCGCATCGCCATATATGGCGACTTCAACTATTGGTTTAATCATGCTGACGCCGGTCCCCATGCCACCGAATTGTTTGAGGCACTTTCTAGCCTCAACTTGTTTCGCAGCATGTCACTTCCCCCACTCATATTGGGGGCAACATTCTAGACCATATCTGGACACAGGGGGTGTCGCTCTCCAACTTGACCATCTCCCCTTGTGTCTGGTCCGATCACTTACTGATCGCGTCATCCATTCTTATAAAGGGCCTGGTCAGGCCCCCCTCCCGGCACGGAGGGGTCGCTCGAAATTGGAAGTCTCTCGACCCATCCGCTTTTCTCGCTCTTCTCGCTAAGACTCAGCCTGTACTCTCTGACTCCCTAGATGTCAACACCATGGACGCCAACATCTCACATTGGCTCACGACGGCTAGCGACGTATGCGCACCTCTTTCCCGCTTTTCCCGCACACACCCCAACAAGTCCCACAAATGGTACAACTCCACTTTAAAACTACAACATCTGGAGCTGCGCCGACTGGAACGTAGATGGCGGCGCAACTCTCTCAGCTCCGACAGGGAAGCTTACGTCTCCGCGCGTAAAGCTTACAAAGCCACAATCATTTCTACTAAGACTGCTTTTATCTCCAATAGAATTCTAACAGCCCTCAACAGATCCAAGGAGATCTTTAAAGTCCTTGGCGAACTGACATCGGACGCCAGGACACTTCCGAGCTCATCCCCTTCCTCAGAGTCATGCACTGCCTTAAATTCATTTTTCATCGACAAAATCATTGCCATTAAAAATTCCATTCCTTACGTTCCTCCCCTAATAACTGCAGCACCCCCCCTTTTTAAACACTTCTACCTTCCCTCAGTTCCCCGCGCTTGACTTGGAATCTCTTGTCAAACTGTCCACTCGTGTGAAATCTGGATCCCCCAAGGACTGCTGCCCTCCCTCGGTGCTCCGCGATATCTGCCAAACCCTCCCACATTGCATCCTCCCTCTTCTTAACTCCTCCCTTTCTTCGGGCATAGTCCCCAGTTCATTTAAGGAGGCCGTGCTGTTGCCTCTCTTAAAAAAACCTGGAGCTGATTCAGCGACCCTGACCAATTATCGCCCTATATCCCTCTTGCCCTTTTTTCTAAAATACTGGAGGCTCACGTTACGACCTACCTCTCGCATTTTATTGAGGAGACCAACTTTTTGGCGCCCAACCAGGCTGGGTTCAGACCAGCCCATTCCACGGAGGCTGTGATCCTTGCCGTGTTGGACAACCTTAGACGCAATGATGATAGAGGGCAACCCCAGGCATTAGTTTTGCTCGATCTATCGGCGGCATTCGACACGGTGGACCATAACATCTTAATCCACCGTGTCGAGTCCGCCGGAGTCTGTGGGGTTGCTCTGTCCTGGATCAAATCCTTTTTAGAGGAGAGATCCCAGGCAGTCAGCATGGGTCCTTTCCGTGCCACCAGCGTCTCATCATCTTGTGGGGTCCCCCAAGGTTCTTCCCTGTCTCCCCTCCTTTTTAATTTGTATCTTCAACCCCTCCTTCACTCTTTAGGTAAGTGGGACATCACCGTGTTCAACTACGCGGATGATCTACAGATTATTTTTCCCCTCACCACTCCCGACGCCGCCAAAAACTTTCAGACAGTCTTGTTACACATCCAGCATTGGATGAATCAAAACCAACTCAAGCTCAATCCGAGCAAGACTGAGCTTCTCCTTCCTGGGAGAAGTGCCCCTTTTTGGGGCCCTCAGTACTGGCCGGTTGAGCTCGGAACACCTCCTTCTCCTGCTGGGTGTGTAAAAAGCCTCGGGGTCCTGATTGATTCCGGACTCTCTCTCAAGGCACAAGTGAGCGCAGTAACATCTTCCTGCATGTTCCAGCTCTACAGGATACGGAAAGTCGCTCACTTCCTGTCGCCTGAAGCCTTGTTGCAAGTCCTAATTGCCCTGGTGATGTCCCCGTTGGACTTTTCCAACTCAATCTATTACGGTCTTCCCAAATCTCAGCTGGCCAGGTTACAGATCGTGCAAAACCAGGCAGCTCGGCTTGCTTTCAGGATCCCCAAATGGCAGTCGGCTCAACCTCTGCTACGTCACCTCCACTGGTTACCAGTCAGTGACAGAATCACTTTTAAGGTTCATTGCCTGGTCTTCAAAGCCCTCGTTGGCCCCTCCCCTGCCTTCCTTAAGTCCTTAATCACTCCCTACTGTCCTTCTCGCACTCTTAGGTCTACTCATCTCCAACTTCTAGTTGTTCCTCGTTTCAAACTCTCTAGATCGGGCGGCCGCAGCTTTTCTTGCCTAGCACCTAAGCTGTGGAACTCCCTCCCAATCCCACTTAAGTCGTCTTGCTCCCTCCTTTCCTTCAGGAAATCATTAAAAACACTACTTTTCCCTCCCCCCCACTAATTTCTCTCATCTTTTCTGTCTCCTCTTTTCCTTCTTTTCCTTCTCCAAGTCCGTTTAGCGCCAGGAAACTCACGGTGACAGTGCGCTCAATAAATTCATCATAACATAAGGATTAGTTACTTACCTGTAATCCTAGTTCTCTTCCAGGGGTATCCTCATCAAAGTCATAAGCATTAGAATATTCCCGCCCATGCGCGGGACCCCGGAAACAATATATTATATGTGCCCCACATATATATAGACATATATATATATAAATATATATATATATATATATATATATATATATATATATATATATATATATATATATATATATATATATATATATAAAATAAGCAATTGCAGCCAAATAAAACAATAGAGCTGGAATATGCAATGAAGAATTTCCACAATACAGTGTATTTTGCATTAGAAACATGAGAAACAACACCAATGCTTGTTTAGAAACTGTTTTAATGCTTAGAAAACAGTAGAAATTCTCATAACACACTGTAAGCATATACAGCTCTCAGGCTGCATTGCAAAATCCCAGTCTAAAAAGACTGAAAAGCTAACCTGTAGCTGAATGTACTAAAACTGACGCTGTGCCTTTAAGGCACCTCAGCCCCTAGCTTCCCATCATGCCTCGGGGGTTACAGTTAGGTCAGTTGTTCTTTTCGGAGACTGAAAACCAAACCATGGTAATAACAGGTTAAAAACCATCTCCTATGTAATAAACAAAGTCCTTTGCCCGGGGAGGCGGGAGGGTTGCTTATGACTTTGATGAGGATACCCCTGGAAGAGAACTAGGATTACAGGTAAGTAACTAATCCTTCTCTTCCAGGGGATCCTCATCAATAGTCATAAGCATTAGAATAGAGTAGCGAGCCTCACCTCATCCCTGCGGACAAAGGAATCAACAGATAACATTCATATCCGTAGGCCCAAAAATAGGCCTTATTTTACCCAAATAGGTTTCTCAAGGAGGCTTGCCCTACTTGAGAATCCGCTCTGGAATCAGACTCTAGGCAATAATGCCTTGTAAAGGTATGGACTGATTTCCATGTCGCAGCCTTGCATATTTCTGACATAGGAATGTCATGCAAAAAAGCTATTGTGGCTGCTTTCCCTCTAGTGGAATGAGCTTTGGGTGATTGCAACAAAGGTTTGCCAGCCAGCTGGTATGCTAGTTTGATACAAGAGACAATCCATCTGGAGATGGATCTTTTGGCTGCTGCAAACCCGGTCCTCATAGCACCATAATTGACAAAGAGTTGGTCTGTCTTTCTGGTGTCCTTAGTTTTTTCTAGGTAAAACTTTAGCACCCGTTTAAGATCTAACGAGTGCAACGACCTCTCAGCTGGGGTCGATGGGTTAGGAAAGAACGAAGGAAGGGTAATCGTTTGATTTATATGAAGATCCGATACCACCTTTATATGAAAATCCGATACCACCTTTGGAAGAAAAGATGGGTGAGCCCTCATTACTACTCTGTTGTGGTGAAACACAGTGTAAGGTTCCTTGGTGCAGAGTGCTTGTATCTCGCTAACCCTGCGCGCAGAGGTTATTGCCACCAAGAAGGCCGCCTTCCAAGTGAGATGCTGCAAGGAGGCCTGTGTATAGGCTCAAACGGTGTAGACATCAGCCTGGAGAGAACCAGGTTCAACTCCCAGGGAGGAGAAGGATTTCTCACAGGGGGATAGACCTTCTTTAATCCCTGAAGGAAATCTTTCACCACTGGGACTTGAAAAAACGATGTTTGTGCAGGTGATTTTCTGTACGCTACTATGGCGGATAGATGAACCCTAATAGAAGCGTATTTCAACCCTGATGTCGCTAAGTATAGGAGGTATGGAAGAACTACCTCTTCTTGTCCTTTGGTGGGATCAAAGCCATGGTCCTTACACCAAATGAAAAAACGTTTCCACTTGAACGCATAAGACGCCCTTGTGGAAGGTCTCTTTGCCTCTCTTAAAATGTTCATACATTCCGGAGGCAGATTTAAGTGTCCATATTGCAAGACCTCAGGAGCCATGCAGTCAGGTTCAGCGACGGGAGGTTGGGATGCAGGATCCTCCCGTTCATCTTGCTCAGCAGGTCTGGCCTGCACGGAAGACGTCTGTGTGGACACAGCGACAGATGTAACAGGTCTGGATACCACCATTGTCGCGGCCAATCCGGAGCAATTAGGATCATGTCCATGCTCGATCTGATGAGCTTGGCCACCACCTTCGGAATCAGTGCCAGAGGGGGAAAAGCATAAGCGAACATTCCTGTCCACTCCAGCAGGAGAGCGTTCCCTTGCGTCCCTGGCCGGTGGAACCTGGACGCGAAGGCGTGGCATTTGGCGTTTTCGTCGTCCGCAAATAAGTCTATGTCTGGACGACCCCAGCAACGGAAGAGTTCTTCGACCACTTCGTCGTGTAGCACCCAGTCTGGCTGATCTTCGAAGTGCCTGCTGAGTGCGTCCGCTTTTGTGTTTAGCTCGCCTGGAAGGTGCACTGCCACCACCGACAGACCCCGAGCCAGAAGCCAGTGCCAGATTGTCTGGGCCTCCAGAGACAGAGGGCGAGATCGAGTTCCTCCCTGCTTGTTCAGATAGAACATAGTTGTAGTGTTGTCCGTCTGAACCAGGATTTTGTCCGTTGATATTGCTGGAAAGAACGCTTTGAGCGCCAGATGAACTGCTCGAAGCTCCAGCATGTTGATGTGGTATGTCTGAAGGTTGGTCGACCAGCGACCCTGAATCTGAAGATGACCCATGTGAGCACCCCAGCCTTCTAGAGATGCGTCCGTTACCACAGACAGCGAAGGAAGAGGTTGCTGAAAAGGGACTCCCTGCAGGACATTCCGAGGGCGAGTCCACCACTTTATTGAGGTCAGTGCTGATTGAGACAGGATGATTCGGTCCTCCCAATCTCCCGTCGCTTGGTCCCACTGATCCTCCACAGACTCTTGTAGAGGCCGCATCCTCAACCTGGCGTTCGGTATTAGGAAGATGCAGGACGCCATGGAGCCCAAAAGAGACGCTACTTCTCGCACCTTTGGACGAGGAAACTGAAGTAACTTTTTGCATTTTTGCCCCATGGAAGACAGTCTCTCCTGCGAAGGAAACGCTCTTCCTAACTTTGTGTCTAGAACTGCACCCAGATAGTGGATAGTTTGCGTGGGCTGCAGGACTGATTTTTCTGTGTTCACGTGGAGGCCAAGCCTGTGTAGTTGTTGGAGACACAGGTGACAGTCTTTGGTGGCTTGACGAGGGGACGGACTCTTCAGGAGCCAGTCGTCTAGATATGGGTACACAAAGAGACCTTTTTTGTGTAGACACGCCGCTACCACTGCCATGCACTTGGTGAAGACCCTTGGTGCGGATTTGAGTCCGAAAGGAAGCACTTTGAACTGGTAATGCTTGGACCCTACCAGGAACCTCAAGTACTTTCGATGACCTGGTGTAATAGGAATGTGGAAGTACGCGTCTTGTAAATCCACCGAACACATCCAATCTCCGATCTGTAGATGAGGACATATTTGGTGGAGTGCCAACATGCAAAACTTCTCTTTGACCACCACTTTGTTGAGGAGTCGAAGATCCAAAATTGGTCTGAATTTGCCTTCTTGGTCTTTTTTGGGGACAAGGAAATATCTTGAGTACACTCCTTTCCCCCTTTGGGATAGGGGTACCTCTTCGATTGCGTTTTTCTTTAAGAGGGCGCTCACTTCCTTTTTGAGGAGCTCTAGTTGGTACGAGCGAGACTTTTTTGGAGGAGCCGGTTGTGGTTTCTTCCTGAAACGTAGCGCATATCCATTGCGCAGTATATTCAGCACCCACCGATCTTTCGTGATGCTGACCCACTCTGCCAGATGTTGCGCAGCACTTCCTCCCACTGGAGTGGGTAACGGCGTCAGAGGAAGCCACTGCTCAGGCCTTGCCTCCTCTAGGTGTGGTAGAGGACTGATGATGTCCGCCTCTACCTCTGCTTGACCTTCCTCCTCTGTATTGTGGCTTTCCTTGCGGCTTGTTTTGAGACCATTGAGGGGTTTGAACCCTCTGTTGGCCTCCCCGGTTCTTGTTGGTCTTGAAGCGTCGTTTGAACGGTGCTCTCTGTTTTTCCAGACCAACTGCCTTTACTGTGTCTAACTCAGTCTTCATACGGGCCATTTCCTGATCGGCATGCTCCCCGAAGAGTGAAGATCCGGAAAAAGGCAGATTGAGGATGTGCTGCTGGGCATCTGGTTTGAGCCCAGTTAAACGCAGCCAAGAGGATCTCCTCGCACATATCCCATGTGAGTAGTTATGTCCAGCTAGAAGGGCGTTATCTGCTGATGAACTAATCATTTGGTTTGCCACCAAACAGCCCTCCGTCACGGTCTCCTCAAAGTCCTTCTGGTCCTCCTTGGGCAATTTCCCTTTGAATCGTTCCATGGAGTCCCATAGGGCTCTATCGTACCTTCCCAGAAGGGCTGATGCACTAGAGACTTTCAGGGATGAAGCTGCTGTGCTGCATACCTTGCGTCCCCAAGAATCTTGCGTCTTGCTGTCTTTGTCAGGAGGAACTGATGAAGAAGGAGCGACTGTGTGATTCTTCCTAGCTGAGGCTACAATAACTGAGTCCGCCGCAGGCTCACCTTTAACAAAGATAGGATCTGAGTCAGCCGGCCTATATTTTTTCTGGATACGTGCCGGTACTGCCCTGATCGTTGCTGGCGTGAGGAAAACCTCTTTGATTGGGTCCATTATTCCTGGAACTAATGGGAGCAACGGCCGTGTATATGATTTGTGATGAAGAGTCTCAAAAATCACAGTAGTGGACACCTCTGGAGTGGTCATTTCTATATTCAGCTTGTGAGCACCCCTTTGCAAAACGTCCAGATACGTGTTGACGTCGTCAAGAGGGGAAGCTCTTGAGCGAGGGCTGTCTGCCAGCGTCGGAGAGTAGTCCCCTTTAGAAGATCTAGGCGAAGATGGAGGGGAGGATGATGGAGTTCTTCTTCTCCTGTGGTGAAAATGCTCCTTCCTCACCGGTGATCTCCTAGGTCGTTCCTCCCTTCGAGGAGAACGTGATACCCTCTGATGTACTGGAGATCTCGATCTCTCAGTCCGTACCTCCTTTCTCGGTGTTCGAGATTTGGGTTGCTCCCTCCTTGGCGATCGGGAGACCCTAGGGGCATGCGACCTGTCCGCTCTTCTCTCTCGTGAGCGTGATCGGTGAATGGCAGGACTCTGTCCATCTGCCTCTTCTGCTTGCTGAAGAGGAGACCCGTGGACTGGACTTAAGTACCTTTGAAGTCTCTCTGGTGCCTTAGAATCCTTCCAATTACTCAAAGGAGCATACCATCTTGGCGAGAGTCTTATATGTGAAGTGTAACCCCGCTGGGGATTCTTCTGAACCGGACTCCTACTACTAGAAGATGACCCAGTTGAACCCGAGGCACTTGAGGAGGAATGGAGTGAAGCAGATTGTGTCACTAGGACTGTCGGAGGCACCGAAGGAGATCTCCGTCTCACCGGTGTTGGAGGACGTCTCAAAAGCCTTTCCCTCGACGTCGAACGCCTCTGCGGCGTCGACGGGGTGATAACCTTCGGCGTTGAATGCTTTGACGATGATCTGCGGTCCCTCGACGTCGATCGGCGATGATGCACCGACGACGGATTCTTCTCCCTCGACGCCGAACGGAGTTGTCCTGCCGTCGACGGAGGTCTCGACGTCGAACGGCATAGCCCTGCCGTCGACGGAGCTCTCGACGTCGGCCGACGTTGATCTGTCGGCGACGGAGATGTCATCGACCTGGCATGTGGCGACGGCGGAGGATCGGACATCCTCGACGACGAGCGCAGACGTGCCTTCGATGATCACTTCCTCGACGACGATCGTCCGAGGGGGCTCTTGCTCCTCGACGCCGAGCGCCTCCGTGGAGACGTCGGCGGAGGTGTCACACTCTTCGAAGCCTGTCGACGTCGAGACGACGGCGAGTGTGATCGGTCTCTCGACGCCGACGGAGTTGACTTATGTCTTGACGTTGAACCTCTCGTCGACGGCGATCTCGTGGCTTCTCTCGACGCCGATCGTCGCCTAGTTGACGACGGCGGAGCTTTCTTCGACGACGGCGAACCTTTTTTCGACGACGATTTCCTCATCGACGCCGATCTCGACGTCGACGGAGCTTTTTCTCTCGAACTGTCCATCAGATGTCGTTTTTTCAGCGCCGAGCCCAGTGCTGAGGTTGATGGACGCTCTGACTTGCCTTTGGAGGGAGTTCTGGGTCTCTTTGAACTCTTCCTCTCTGCAGATCTTCCTCTCATGGATCTCTGGGCCAGACCATAGAGCCTGTTCCTCTCTCTGTCTTTAAGAGTTCTGTCAGACAGATTTTTACAATGAGAACAGTCTTTAGGATCATGATCCTCTGGCAAGCATAAAATACAGACCTCATGAGAGTCCGTTTTTGCCTTCTTGTGGCCACAAGAAGGGCAATCATCAAATAATGAGGGCATCCTGAAAGGAAAACCTCACAAAAAATTGACTGCTAAGCAGTTATTTACTTGACTGATGTGAAAAGTCAAAGTAAATCAAAAAATTGTTCTTTTGAAGATTTTCTGACTGAAAAAGGCAGAAAAATGTGGAGCTGAGTATCCAGGGTCCTTCCTGAAGGAGCCGGAAAGAACAACTGACCTAACTGTAACCCCTGAGGCATGATGGGAAGCTAGGGGCTGAGGTGCCTTAAAGGCACAGCGTCAGTTTTAGTACATTCAGCTACAGGTTAGCTTTTCAGTCTTTTTAGACTGGGATTTTGCAATGCAGCCTGGGAGCTGTATATGCTTACAGTGTGTTATGAGAATTTCTACTGTTTTCTAAGCATTAAAACAGTTTCTAAACAAGCATTGGTGTTGTTTCTCATGTTTCTAATGCAAAATACACTGTATTGTGGAAATTCTTCATTGCATATTCCAGCTCTATTGTTTTATTTGGCTGCAATTGCTTATTTTTATATATATATATATATATATATTTATATATATATGTCTATATATATGTGGGGCACATAATATATTGTTTCCGGGGTCCCGCGCATGGGCGGGAATATTCTAATGCTTATGACTATTGATGAGGATCCCCTGGAAGAGAACATAACGTTATGGGAGTGCCCTCACAGATGTATGCCAACTATCAAATGTGTTTGCTGGCCTGGGTAGTCGGATGAGGAGGAGTGGCGAGGGTGATGTATGTCTGCTATGGATTGTGATTGGGGGAGGGGGGTAAGGGGGGGGGGGTCAGTGTTTGCACTTCTTGGTATTCCTATTGGCAGTTGTGTGTTTTTTTTGCGGGAGTACGGACACTTGGAGATTGGTGAGACATTCCAGATATAGATTTTGTTGGGGAGAGGGGGTTTGATTGTATGTGAATATTGATACATAAAAGGGGCGGATTTTGTTGGGTGGGGCAAAGGAAACAGGATAATAATGAATGCTAGCGAGAGATTTTTCTTGGGAGGAGGTACGAGTGGTGTGGGCGCTATACATTTTTGGAGGGAGGGCAGAGGACGACTGACTGTGTGAGCCAGCTATGGATTTTCCTAAACTCTGATAGCAGTGACTGAATGAACAAATATGCGAAGCCAATGCTTGGGGGTATGTCATTCACATTTACAAATCATTCCGGGTAGTGGATGTTACTGTGACTCCAGCTGAGCACACTGAGGGAAGGACAGGTAGGGCAGACACCTCTCAGCCTGCCGAGGAGAGAGAGGAGGACACTGCACGTGAAGTGTGATAAAAAAAATACTCAATGAAAGAGAGGCTGAAAGAAAGAGCAACAGAGTGCGAGAGACAATGTTGGAGAAATGTACTTAGGAAGGAAATCGACTAAGATCATGCACGTCCGAGACAATAAACTAGAGAATTAACAAAAAATTATAACAAATGGGAGAAAAATGGAGTTGAAGGGGAGGTAGAGAGGAAAGAAATAGACAACATGAAACGCAATGACAAAGGAAAGGAGACAGCGGGCAAAAGGTCTATAATGTATCAAAGGGATTTGCGGTTGTAAAGCTTGCAGTTTACAAAACCACAGATTCTGAAACTAAAAACTCTAATCCACAGTGTGCAAACGTTCATTATTAGTTCAACTGTCTTCGCATCTGTACATAGTATGAATCCTTGTATTTCAAAGGTGGAAGGGCATGACGAATCATAATAAAATATACCAGTGCTTTGAGACGACTGCAATTATAGTCACAAGGGGGGAGGGGGCGGGGAGATTGCATTTACAAAAACTGGAAGCTGCCCATGTGACGGCGGGCTCAGGCATTGGAAAGATAAACGCTCCCACGGTGCACTTGGCATCATTTGAACAGTCTTTTTCTTTCCAGCCCTTGTTTCCTTGATAGGCAGCGAGTGCAGTTGAAAAAACAAAATAAAACAAGCATGGAGTTGTTATTGAGGGAGGGAGACAGACTTGGGAACGCTCAGATAGGAGGGAGGAGAGTGGACAGGAGACCACCGAAGGCGCCAGACAAGGAAGAGTAGAGAAAGGATGAGGGAAGGAGACCTGGACACGAAAGGGCAGGGAAAGAAGGGAGACATTGACAGCTGTTGAAAGGGAGAGTAGATAGGAAGATTGGGAGGCAAAGGATACGAGAAAGAGGCAGATAACGAGAACAGGGAGACAGACGAGAAGGAAGAGACCGGAGAAGAGAGAGACCGGAGAAGAGAGAGAGCGAAGACGAGCATTGAAAATGTTGTTGATTAAGTCAGGTGCTGCTGCTGTCCATCAGTACGCGTACTTTGTATATACAGATATGTGTATGTACTTTGTGAGTCCTGGAGATTAGCCCTAGGACTGGTCTGCTTCCGCGTATGGACTTTTTTCCTGTCCAACTGCCTCTATTTAACGGTCTTGATAGAAAACGACCAGTAGGTCAGTTTAATACCAGAATTGCTTTCTGCTGAGGGACTCTTTTTCAAAAACAATTCTGGCAACAGCCTCTACTTAACTTTCTTGATCGAAAACGACCAGCAGGGGTCAGTAAAATACCAGAATCGCTTTAGGATTCTCTAGATTCCAGTCCATAGAAATGGTCTTCCACGAGCACCCGTAGAATATAGTATTTTTTTCGAATGTTGTATTTTTAGTGACATGACCACCGAAGGCCCTGATTTTAGAGCTTTGGACTATATCATTTTCCGCTAAAAGGCAATATTTCTCTCCAAGTGTTCCCATACCTGGTGTGTCAAGCAGGTTGGTGCTTACTTTCCCTCCATGTTAAAGAACAGCAGATGTTTCAGTTCCCAGGCTAAAGTGCTGCATAGCCAAATACATAGAAAGTTCCAAAGGCGAGACCGATTGCATTGCAAATGCTTGTTTTCTGTTATTGGACGTTGACGTACCACCATTTGGCGTCTCCTTGTGATGTCGTCATGCTTCCTCCGGAGCTCCCACCTTTGGTCGCCATCTTTGGATTTTTTTTTTTCTTCCTCTCTCATCTTTGGTGGAGGAGGGTGGGTTCACTAGTGAATACAGAAAATTCTTCAAGCTGCAAAACAACAGACAGGTAAGAAACTATACGTTTTGCAGCGTGATTCTTTTCTGGATTCACATGCTGTGCATAGATTTTGTAGCGGTTTGCTAGTTCTGTGGTGGTTGGGTAGAAGATGAGCGTTGGTTTGTGAATAGATGGTGCACGACTTTGTCCTACTTGTGCTTCTTTATTCATTTGGATGTCCACGCAGTAGTGTTTCTTGAACGTGAGCACTGAAGACCATGTTCCTTCCATGCATATGTCTTGAAGTGGTGTATTGGCTAGAAAGGGGATAGTAGTTCCTTTCTTTCTTGCCTAGTGAACATGTGGAGCTCTAATAAGTCTGCTTGCTTGTGGCACAATTGTATGGCTTGTGCTATCCATCTTGCGATTGTGTTCTTGGTTACTGGTCTACCCAGGAAACGGTTTGTAAAAGATACAAAGAGTTGTTTTGTCTTTCTGTAATCTTTCGTTCTTTCAATGCAATTCATGACTGCTCTTCTAGCGTCAGGTGTGTGCAATGCTCTTTCTGCTTGTGTCTTCGGATTTTGGAAGTAACTTGGCATCTGTTTGGATTGGTTAATGTGGAATCATGATACCACTTTTGCATTGAAGTGTGCATCTGTTCTCATGACAATTCTGTCATTATGTATTTGGAAGTAAGGTTCTTGTAATGTTAGTGCCTGCAATACACTAACTATGTATTGCTACTAAAAAGGCAGTTTTTAGTGTGAGCATCTGTAGCTTTGCCTTGTGTAAGTGGCTCAAACGGTGCTTTCATCAGCTGAGCAAGAACCATATTTAGATTCCATGTGGGTGCTGGCACCTTCTTAGGTGGGGCGATTCTTTTCACTCTTTCTACAAACCTTTTGATTACTTATGAAGTGAAAAAGCTCTTACCTGTGTGGCCTCTTGTATATGCTACAATTTGCTGCTAAGTTGGACCTTCAGTGATGTGTAGGTTAATTTAATTTTTAAGAGATGTGTTAAGTACTGCAGAACAGTCTTTTCTCTTGTTATCTTTTGAGAAAAACCTTCCTAGTGGCACCATAGAGAGCATCTTTTCCACTTTGCTGTATAACACTTTCTAGAGGACGGCTTTCTTGCTTCTCGTAGAACTGTCATTGAGCTTTCTGGTAGCTTTAGGTGTGCAAATTCTATGTCCTCAGGAGCTACTGCGAGGCTCAGGCACCCAAGTTCTGGGTGAAGTACTTTTCCTTCTTGCATTGTTAGTAAGTTTTGTCTTTTTGGCAATTTGTGAATTGATCCTTGAGATATCTCCATTATCACTGTGCACCGGGTCCGTCTCGCCCATTGTGGGGCAATGAGAATCATTGTCATGTGGCTGATCTTGCATTCGTTGATCACCCTGTGGGGTAGTTGTATCTTGTTTGTTCTTTCTTCGTCGAACTGAGGTAGTCTTTGATTTAAAGTGGAAAAAGACACCGTCCTACCGTTTTTCCCCACCCTGATTCTTCTCTCCAATCTTGGGAGCTCTTCCGTATCGATCCAGACCCAACGGTGGAAAAAAATCTGAATATGGCTACCAAAAGGTGGGATCTTCCGGAGGAAGCCAGCCGACATCACAGAAGGGCACCAAATGTTACTACGTCGACACCCACCCACAACAAAAAAACAAAAAATATACTACAATTCCGGACCCAACCACCAGATGGCAGAATCATGCACAGCATAGTGAATACAGAAAAGATTCACGTTGCAAAAATCCCCCTTCCCTACAGTGTTCATGCTACAGCAGTAACAAAACAATGCTCTCAAGATATCTGACAATTCCTTTCGATAACACGAAATACATGCCTCCTATTTTCTCTTGCACTGCCCAGTTCCTCTTATCCTCTGTGCCCTTTTCTGGCTAGACAGTTACCTGTGACCCTGCTGTAAAAGAAATGGGAAAGGGCAGGATACAAGAGATGAAAAGAGACATAAAACAATGTAGCAAGACGTATGAAGGAGAGGGAGACGGGTGCACAGATAGAGATGATGTTGGGATAGATGTGAGGGAGGAAGAGGTAAATGGAGAATTATGAGGTAGTTACAAGGAAAGCTAAAGAGAAGATGTAGGAAGAGAAATAAGCAAGGAATGTGTGTGCAATAGAGAGATGGTGATCAGGGGAACAAATTAGAGAGGTAGAGGAGTACAGTACACCAAGAGGGGAGTCGGAAGTAATGTTAAAAAAGGTGAATTAGAGGCAGGATAAGGACAGAGGGAGGTAGACGCAGTGAGAGACTTGGGGAAAAGCAAAGAGACGAAGGGTGGTGAGAGCACATGGAGAACAGGTATAAAAAAAGCGCCACTTAAAGGGGATAGTGGGGAAGGAGAAAGGCAGAGATAGGGTTGATGGGTAGGAAGAGAAACGTGGTGTAGAGCAAAAAGAATACAGAGTGAAGACAAGAGGTAGAGAGTTGTGAGATAAGAGACAAAAAAATGGAGAGCTAGAGATCTACAAATAAAGAGGCTAAGCAAAATATTAGAGGGGGTGATTTGATAGAGAAATGGGCGAGGAAGAACAATACAGGTAGAAAGAAAGGAGTATGGTATTTAGAGAGTTAAACAGAGGCAGAGCAAGAGAAGGGGAATTTAAAAGGTTTGGTGGTGAACTACTAGGGAGGTAAATTGAATGGTTAAGTAGTGAGTGGTGGGCAGACAGAGGTGAGGGAGATGTGAGCTAGAGTTATCAAAATGAGAGAGGTGAAGGGAGTGGGGAGGCAGAGAAAGGGCTGAGAGGAAGGTATGATAGTAGACGCATTGAGGAAATGACAGAAGCAGTAAATATAGGGAGGACGTTCTGTGAGTGAAATACATGGAGATAATGGGAAGTCAGGAGAAAAAAGCCAAGTGAGGACAGAGATGGACAGTTTAGTTAGACAGAGGAAACCTAGAGAGATGGATATAAATGTATGCAAAGAGTAGGTGAGGGGCAAGGCAAAGTTATGAGAGGAGTGGAAACATTAAATCGAATGAGGTATAGTGGGTATTTTTAGAGACAGGTGAGGAAGACAAAGCGGAGATAAAGAGCGAGGATCATGATACTTCGAGATGTAGAGGAAGAGAAATGGTTAAGACAGAAAGAGAAATTACAATTGCCACCAACTGAATAAGTGTGCAGGTTAAGGGTGGGCAAGTAAAGTCATGCTCACCAAGAGGCAGATTTATTTTTTATAGCAACAGGGCAGCAACCAATAATCTTGCGCTGTGTTGCACAAGGGGAGGGTCAGGACGGGGCGGCGGGTGTACAATGCAGCCCAAAGTCATATTTCTGTAGAACATGGCCTACTTCTGCACACTACACCGGTAATGGCACGCAATCAGGCATGACCCATGGATATGTTGCACCGTACTGTAGAGTCTTTGTACTGGAAGCAACCCAAGTACAAAAGCATGCCCTTCGACAAATTTTTAACTATCCTCATACTGAATAGGTGTTGTAAAGTGCAATACACATGCAATGTGTGAATCGTTTGGAGAAATTAAAACATTTCTCCATGTCAGCGCCTGCTTCAAGAAGCAGTTTTTTTGATGCAAAGCCCAGCTTGACTATTTAGACCAGACGTGTCTCACAAGCTGTGGTTGCGCTTCGAATTATCTAATTTGTAAAGCCCTCCGATACCCTCGGTGGTCATGTTCGCGCTATATAAAACTTTCAAAATAAATAAAATCACACCAGAGTAACGACCCATTGTCTCAAAGTGGGGTAAAGCAATGCACAGTAGCAAGAGTCATTTGCGTTGATAAAAGGGCCCTTTTCAAAAGCAAAATAACTTGTGCTGGAAATACTGTACCAAACTCTTAGTAAATCTACGCATAAATTCAGTTAAGCATGCCAGGATGTCGAATTAGAAAAAATAAACTTTTTGAGCAAAGTTATTCTTGCAGGGATTTCAACTGCCACGCCACCAGCATCCCATCTGAAAGACACATCCTGTATATTTAGCATTGTAGCGGGCGGTGCTCTCTGCACCGCCCGCTAGAATCCAACCCCTGATATGAGCCCAGGCATAATATGAGATTCTGATATTAGAGATTCTGATATAATAAGAAAGCTGCTGGAGTTTTTCAGCTCAATGTACAGCACGAAAGGGGACAAGTAACCGGTTTATACATTATAGCTCGACAAGTATATTTTGAAAAGCCCACACCACTGGCACACAGTTTTACACTTATACAGCTACTGCCACACAATCAGTTTTTTCCTACTTTGGATAACGAGTGACACTGCCCTACATTTACTTTCCTGTGAATAATGACATCATCATTGCTTGTGTTCACTTACTTGGAGGACCATCCACGCCACTTGACCAGATACTCTAGCTTACCCTGCAAAAAAAAAAAAAAGATGTGAAAGTTAATAACTACAAGCGCAACTGTAACATCAGCATCATCAAGAGGCAAGGAACAGAACAGAAACCACTCCAACATACTCGCACTAGGTTCATTCCGCTGCCTCTTCTATGCAAATGCCATTTAAGCCCACCAAATAAAAGTCAACCACCAAGAGACCACAGACATTCAAGCACAAATGCACACACCTGCAGCAGAAGGCACTAGAGTTGTACGGTCCAGATGTATTCCTGTTCAAGGCCATGCTCAAACATGCAAGATTGTTAATATAACAACTGCTTTGCCCAAACAGACATGACAGACTGTCATGGCACCAGGCTAGCTGCTCATTCAAGATGACCCCACCACCAGGCATGCAACAGGAGCAAACACTGCATGTTCAGGTTACCACCCTCACAAACATGGAAGGCCGCTAGCCCCCCCCATTCACCCTGAAGGATATACCCGCTACCATTATTTGAACATCTGAAAAGATGCCCAGCTTTCAACCAAAGAAATGGCACCAGCCTACTAACCCTCAAACAGCACCCCTCAAAAAAAGACCACCAAAATTAATCATGAGCACACTATCCCCAACCCAACATACGAATAACCACAGACAAACAGGACAACACAGAAGGTGCTAAATGCCACGAAGACTTATGAGACCATCGCTCCCTTATTTGCAAGTCACCACCTACATACACTGCACCTATGCCGCCTAAACAATGCAGGGTACTTCTATGGCATAAAAAGTACTAATAAAATACATGCAAGGCTGCCAATATGAGAGTTTCCCGCAAACCCCTTGCTGCAAATGCAATGTCTCTATGGTGAAAAGCTTGATAAGCAATTTGCTGGTCAATGCCGCTGTTTCAGCTGGATCTCCTAAAATAAGAAACACGAGGTACAGTTGTCTTCAATTGGTTTACCAGCAAAAACCACTACAACCAAACATTGGGAAATGCTTTTAATAGCTTTATAAGCTCAGCAATATGGTTGCACATCTGTCTCAGCGATTTCTCATGGGGCCATTCAATCTGGAGTTTGAACTTTGATCTGTGTCACACTGCCTCTGTTGCCAGCCTAGGGTCACAATCTGTATTTGGGGCTGGTCTGTGATCAGGGGTTCCGACCAGAGTGAGAGAACCAAATGGAGTAGCAAAAGAGATAAATCGGCACAGCATCAAGGACTCCCATCTAGCACTCCATCTATCTCATGGACCAAGGATATGCAACATGCAATAAGAAATCGGAAGCATGTATCAAATAATAATGTTACCTTAACCCCTTCGGGGCTGATGACGAGCTGGGCTCCCCCCCCCGAGGGTCTTCCATTTTCTTGCCAAGTACGGAGATGGCAGCGGAAGAGTTTCCGCTGCCCCCCCCACCCCTCCCCAGGGGAATCCCTTTTGACGTCAGCGCGCGCTGACATCAGGGATTCCCAGGCGCTCTTGAAGCCATTTGCTTCCTGCGCGCCGAGGGGAAAGGTAGGTTTCTCGTGCTTGGGGGGTATGGGGCCACAAAGAGGCATCAGGGGAGAGGAAAGAGATTTTCCTCTCCCCTGATGTCTCTTTGCAGGGCATTTCTGCCTCACGATCGCGCACAGCGTCGCGATCGTGCGGCGGAAATGCCCCCACTGGCACCAGGGATTTTGAATTTAGCCTATAGGAAGCGACCCCTTGGGCAAGGGTCGCTTCCAGGCGGGCAGACATATACTTTTCGATTTTCTGCCATTTTCGGCCATTTTGCCCCCGGGGGGGGGGGGGGGGGGGGGGGCAGAAATTCCCCACTAGCACCAGGGATTTGTTTTGGAGCAATGCATATGTTTTGGAAGCGACCCCTTGGGCAAGGGTCGCTTCCTGGTGGCAAGTAGTTATGTTTTTGAATTTCTGCCCCCCCCCTTGGGGCAAATTGGCCCTTTTTTTGACGTTTTGCCTCCTGGGGGGGGCAGAAAATTGCCGCTAGCACCATGGTTATTTTTTTTGCATGGTTTGTATTGACCCCTTGTGCAATGGTCACTTCCTGGAGGGGTCTTAATTTTTTATGTATATTTTTGCCCCCCACCCCCGGGGGCAAATGGGCCTGTTTTTTTGCCACTAGGCACCAGGGATTGTTTTTTTTTGCTATGGCGGCTATACCTTGGGCAAGGTTTGCTTCTTACAGGGAACTTGTTTTAGAAATGTTTTTCTGCTTCACCCCCACCCCCCTGGGGGCGAATTGGCCCTTTTCTTTTCTTTGGCCCACTAGGCCCTAGGATTTGAGTTTTGTAGTGTGTCGAAGCGAGCCCTTGGGCAAGGCTTGGTTCCAAAGGTGGTTATATTTTTGGTTGTTTTTACTGGCCGCCTCCCTTGGTGCCAGTTGGTCTTTTTTTGTCCTTACTGCCCCAGTGTGATGGGGGTACTGTTAGGAGCAAAAGACAAACTGGCACCAAAGGGGTCAGGCAGTAAAAAACTTTAAAAAAATTAACCAGTGTCTTGATGGTTTTCCTCACCTAATCCCAATTTGCCTAAGCCCTATTTGATGACCCATCTGTACGAATGTAAATTTGGGGGGCAAATTTGTGTGTTGTTTTTTTAATTGTTATATTGTTTGTGAAATGTGGTAGTAATTTTTTTTTCTTCTCTATTTTTGTCTTGTTCCAGGCATTTGCTGTTTGGATTGATGTAGGTTGCGGGTCTGTGACTGCTGGTTTTGAAGCTTGTGTAGTTGCTTGTGCTTGGTAAGTGAATGTATTTTGTACTACTTTCCCTTGATGATTGTCTTTTTGAAAAAGGTGTACTTCTAGCAGTTTGTGTGGCTCTGTGTTTTTTGTTTGTTTATTTTTTTCAGCATTAGTGCTTGATGTGCACTTTGTTTTCTAATCTGTAAAAAATCTTTCTAGTGGGATATCATTTCTTTTTGCTGTGTCTCAGCAGAGTAGGTGCTGATGAGTGTAGCTATATTTGGTAAGAGTGAAATGGTTTTGGATTGTATTGATCTTTGTGTGAAAGCCTTACCTTGTTTACTTCTTACTTTGCACAGTGTAGGTTGTTGTTCACTTGTGTGTGCAGTCTTCTTGCTTTGTAAGGATAATGGCTAGTCGCAGGATTACTGCTCAGCAGGTTCTTGGTTTGCTTTGTGAGTCTTCCTCTGACCATGGTTCAGAGACTGAGTCCGATTCGGACCCAGAGGTAGGGCAGAAGATTCAGGCAGTGAGTTTTCTCTTCGCATGGAATATTCGGATGATGAATCTTCTTATAGTGCTGATGAAGTGCCTATGGTAGAGGAGGACATTGATGTGCCGGTAGTGGGCCAAGAGGCATCTGTGATGCTGCCTAGGGCTGCAAGGTTTCCTTTCTTTTTACGTCGGCAAGAGGCAGGTGGGCTGCAGCCTGCGCCCAAAAGGCTGGTGCTGTTAGTCTTCCTGTTGGTGTAGTGCAGCAAGAGGCATCTGGGGCGGTTAGGCTTCCCATTGGTGTAGAGCGGCAAGAGGCATCTGGGCCTGCTTGGTTTCCCGGTGGTGTAGTGCAGCAAGAAGCATCTCAGGCTGCTAGGCTTCCCGTTGGTGTAGTGCAGCAAGAGCCCTCTGGGGATGCTATGTTTTCTGTAGGTGTTGTGCAGCCAGAAGTATCTGTGGCAGTTATGCTTCCCGTTGGTGTACAGCAGCAAGAGGCTTCTGGGCTGCAGGCTGGGGTGGCTGCTCCCCCCGTTGATAGGGATGGCCTCTGGGTTCCCCCTGGCATGGTGCAGCCGGCATTGCCAGAGTTCACTGGTGTTCCTGGGTGTAGAGTGAATACTGAGAATTTTCTGCCAATACATTTTTTTCAGTTGTTTTTTGACGATGTGTTTTTGCAAGAGATTGTTGAGCAAACTAATTTGTATGCAGAACAGTTTTTGAGGGACAACCGTGCCAGCCTTAAGCCCCATTCTAGAGCTACCCGGTGGACTCCCACAAATGTTGAAGAGATGAAGAAGTTTTGGGGATTAACTTTTTTGATGGGCTTGCTAAGGAAGCCATCAATGTCTTCATATTGGTCCACTAGTCCCTTGATGGCAACAGCTATATTTCCAGCAGTCATAAGTCGTGATCGGTATATGCTTCTTCGGATGATGCATTTTGTTGATAATGGTTTAGCGTTGCCACGCGATCACCGTGATTGTGACAATCTGTTTAAAATTCGGCCTGTCCTTGATCACTTTGTTGATCGTTTTTCTGAGATCTTTGCTCCTGGTAAAAAAAATTGCAGTGGATGAGTCTTTGCTATTGTTCAAGGGCCGCTTGGTTTTTAGGCAATACATTCCTAGTAAGAGGGCACGCTATGGAATCAAACTGTATATGCTGTGTGACAGTGAGACTGGATATGACTACAATTTCAGGGTGTACACTGGTAAGGAGTCCAGCATTAACCCTCCTGGTTGTCCTTCCAGTTTTGGAGTGACTGAGAAAATTGTGTGGGAACTTGGTAGAGGATTATTCAACAAAGGCCACCATTTATATGTAGATAACTTCTACACTGGTGTGCGGTTGTTCAAGGAGTTGGCCAAAGTGGGCACTGTTGCTTGTGGCACAATGCGCTGTAACCGTAAAGGTTTCCCAAAGGAACTTGTTTGCAAAAGACTTGAGCGGGGACAGTCTAGTGCATTGCGATGTGGGGAGCTTCTAGCTGTGAAGTTTTCAGACAAGAGAGATGTGTACATGCTGACTACTATCCATGATGAAAGTACTGTACCTGTTTGGAGTCAGGGTGCTGAAGTGCGCAAACCTGTGTGCATTTTAGCTTACAATAAGTACATGGGAGGTGTTGACAGAGTAGATCAGAGGTTGGAACCTTATGCTGCTTTTCGAAAGGCTTACATTTGGTACAAGAAGTTGGCTATCCATCTTTTCCACTTGGCATCCTTTAATGCTTTTGTTGTGTTCCAGAAGTCTTGTCCGGAGTCGAAGATGACTTTTGTTAAGTTTCAGCAGTCTATAATAGGCAGCCTTGTACTAGTGGAGCAGGCAAGTGTTCCTAGATTTGGAGTGGTGGAGGATGTGGCTAGATTGAAAGATCGCCACTTTCCTGAATACATTCCACCCACTTCCGCAAGAGACTTTCCGACTAGAAGATGCAGAGTCTGTTGGCGAAGAGGCGTGCGGAAGGAGTCTCGTATGTACGGCCCTGACTGTCCTTCTAAGCCTGGATTGTGTGTGTCAGCTTGTTTTAAATCGTACCACACGCAAAAGAAGTTTTGGGAGTTTTAATGAGCTGTAAAGTGAATTGCCTGGTCTGTATTCTGTAAAAAAAAATTGTTTGTTTCAAGGATTGGCATTAGTGCAATGTGTTTAGTTTTATAATTTGTGTTAGCTGATTTGTAGGCATTACCATTTGTTTAGTGTTATTTTGAAAAAAAGAATTCTAAATGTGATTGTGGTGTGTGCAGGGTGGTGCTTGGATGGCGGTGTGTGTGGACTGGCGCTTGGCTGGTGGGGTGCGTGGACTGGTGCCTGGCTGGCAGAGTGCATGGATTGATGTTTTGCGGGTGGTGTGTGTGGATTTTTGTTTGGCTGGCGGAGTGTATGGTTAGGTGCTTGGCTGGCGGTGTGAGTGGATGGTGCCTGGCTGGTGGAGTGCAAGGATTGGTGCTTGGCTGGTGGTGTGCGTGCACTGGTGGTTGGCTGGCGGGCTGCGTGGACTGGCGCTTAGCTGGTGGTGTGTGTGGAGTGGTGCTTGGCTGGCGGTCTGTGTGGAGTGGCGCTTGGCTGGATGGTGTGCGTGGAGTGGTAATTGGCTGTCTGTGCACGGAGTGGTGCTTGGCTGGCGGTGTGTGTGTGGAGTGGTGCTTGGCTGGCGGTGTGCGTGGAGTGGTGCTTGGCTGGTGGTGTGTGTGGAGTGGTGCTTTGATGGCGGTGTGTGTGGAGTGGCGCTTGGCTGGTTGGTGTGCTTGGAGTGGTACTTGGCTGTCTGTGCACGGAGTGGTGTTTGGCTGGCGGTGTGCATGGTCTGGTGCTTGGATGGTGGTGTGGGTGGACTGGCGCTCGGCAGGCGGTGCGTGAGTAGTTACTTTCTGTTGGTCACTACACACACTGCTAGTTGAGTGACACTCCACGCAGTCCATCATTTTGTGTAGTTGCAGTGTCAGATATGTGGGCGTGTGAAAGTGATGGGCCCTTGAATGGCGCAGTCTGCTGGTGTGAGTGTTGTAATGTGATGGGTCCGCGGCTGACGGTGTGAATGTTTTGTATGTGTCACACGTACGAAAGGTGTATGAATGGCCTGTAAAGAGGTTGGTGCCTTGAAGTGGCTTTACAGCTCACGAGCTGTGAGTCAGTGGTTCAGTTTATCATACTTTCAATTATACGCAGTGTATTTCATTTTTGTGAAATTACTTGCGAATACAATTGTATGTAGAGTCATCACTCACCCTCGTGCCAAATCCAACCAGTATGTGTGTGTGCTTGCGGTTTAGATGGCTGTCCAGTAATATTTGTCTTTTTTCTCTTTCTGAAGTAGGGTGTACCTTGTCCCTTTTTGTGAATGTTGTAATGTCTTGCTTTTCCTTCCGGATGGTGTCAATTGTCTGGTGTGTATCAGGTATGAAAGGTGCGTGAATGGCATGTAAAACGGTAGGTGCCTTGTCGTGGCTTTACAGCTCACGAGTTTCGAGTCACTGGTTCGGTTTTTATGCATTTATTTGAGAGAGCATTTCATTTTTCTGAAATATCTTGTTAATAAAATTTTATGTACTGAACCATCACTCGCCCTCGTGCCAAATCCAACCTGTATGTGTGTATCTTTGAGGAATAGATGGCCGTGCTTGAATGTTTGACTTTTGAGTAACTCTGTTAAGGTGTACATTATAGCTATAAATAACTTACTAAATTTAGATATTATTGTAAAACCATGGGAGTATATGGTCATGTCTTTCTGGTGTAATCTATTTTTTTTTTTATCCACAATCTCCTGCAAACTTGAAAATGTCTGTCACAATTGCCATGCAATATTGTCCCAAGAATCGCACGCTCTCAAATTGAAAACTTAATTCTTTCAAAACATTTTGGTTTTGCAAGGGGGTTCCCATGAGTTTTTGGCCCAGGGCTCGGCGGGAATCTTTGAAAACTACCATACCCAAACTGTTCTGAAAACTAGACACCCGGGGGAGTCCAGGGATGTATGGCATGCGTGGGTCCCCCAATGTTTTTCTATCTAGAAATCCCTGCAAACCTTAAATTTAGGTTAAAATAAAACACTTTTCCATACATTTTTGCGTGCGATCTCCGTGCCGGCACAAATGTCCTACCACCCTGCGTTTCCCTTGATCTCCCGAGTAAAATGATACCTCACTTGTGTGGGTGGGTCAAAGGCCTGTGACTAAGGTGAGGTGCTTAATTTGTCAATCCCAAATACTACAATTTTTAAAAATTCATTTTTAGCCTGTTCTGCTTTGGGGCACCCACACATGTGAGGTATCATTTTACTCGGGAGAACAAGGGGAACACTGGGCTGTAGGACATTTTTGCCGCGCCGGTGATCCCACGCAAAAATGTATGGAAAATTGTTTTTTTAACCTAAATTTAAGGTTTGCTCGATTTCTGGGTAGGAAGACATTGGGGGGACTCACGCATGCCATACCTCCCTGGACTCCCCCGGGTGTCTAGTTTTCAGAACTGTTTGGGTTTGGTAGTTTCCAAAGATGGCCGCCGAGCCCCGGGCCAAAAACTCAGGTGCCACCCCCAAAAACAGAAGGTAGTTTTGCTATAGGTTATTTTAAATTTAATTCTCCACCGTACGATTTGGACCTTTTCCTGTTGCAGCCACTATGCCTACCCACGCAAGTGAGGTACCATTTTTATCGGGAGACCTTGGGGAACGCTGGGTGGGAGGACAATTGTGTGAGCCCAGTGATGCCACGCTTTCCCACACAAAAAAGTGCGAAAAAACTGATTTTTTCAGCTAAAATGGAGGTTTGCAAGGGATTCCGGGTAAAGGAGCGTTGGAGGATCCACGCAAGCCATACCTCCTTGGAAGCCCCCGGGTGTCTACTTTTCAGAAATGTGTGGGTTTGGTAGGTTTCCCTAGATGACCGTCGAGCACGGGACCAAAAACCCAGGTAACCCCTCTTGCAAAAGCTGGTGGTTTTGACATTGTCAATTTCTTAGCTTTGCAAGGCATTCTGGGTAACAGAACCTGGTAGTAGGCAGTCGAGTCACCCCATCCTGAATTCCCCTGGGTGTCTACTTTTCAAAAATGTATAGGTTTGCTAGGTTTCCCTAGGTGCCAGCAGAGCTAGGGTTAAAAAACAAAAGGTAGTCTCTTTTCCCAAAAAGGGAACAATTTCACTGCGAAATTGAGGTGCGACCACTTTGCGTTTTGCGCTGTTTCCTGTCGCAGGCACTAGGCAGACCCAGGCAAGTGAGGTACCATTTTTTTCGGGAGACCAGGGGGAACGCTGGGTGGGTGGAAATTTGTTGATCTACGCAGATTCTAGAACTTTCCACCACAGAAATAAGAGAAAATGCGTTTTTTTGTCAATTTCTTATTTTTGCAAGGGATTCTGGGTAACAAAACCTGGTGGTAGGCAGTAGAGTCACCCCATCCTGAATTCCCCTGGGTGTCTAGTTTTCAAAAATGTATAGGTTTGCTAGGTTTCCCTAGGTGCCGGCAGAGCTAGGGTGCAAAAACTACAGCTAGGCACTTTGCCATAAAAGGGTCAATTTTTAACTGCAAAATTGAGGTGTGACCATGTTGCATTTTGCGCCGTTTCCTGTCGCAGGCACAAGGCCGACCCACACAAGTGAGGTACCGTTTTTTATCGGGAGACTTAGGGTAATTCAGATTTGTAAATCAACTGTTATTACCAATTGAGTTTATGCATTTCTCCCTTCCCAATGAAAGACATTGTGTAAAAAAAGAAATCTTTCAAAAATGACCAATAATTCTCATGCTAGTATGAGTTTTCCCAATTTTGAAAATGTGCAAATATATACTGATTCTAAACTCTATAATTTGTACCCAATTCAGAAATACATAGGTGTCTTTCATACAGATTGTTCCATGCATACATTTTCCAAGAAAAAGTGCTCTATACCCAGTAAATAAAAAAATACCATTGCAAGTTGCTGCTCAGTTTTTGGATCTGGGTTCGTCGGGTTCTTGGTGAAACTACAAGTCCTATATATCCCCACAACCAGGAAGGTCTAATGGATGTAACGGTATATTGCTTTCCAAGAGCTGTCAAAATTACAAGAAGTTATAGGTGAAAACGTTGAGACAAAAGGCTGTTTTTTTCAACAAATTTTCAATTATTCCAATATTTAACTTAGTTTTTTTTGCAGGGTTTTATATTGCGCGAACTAGACCCGAACCGAATCAGGTATCAGAGCGCTTTACATAGCACCAGTTACGTTACATGAGGACACACTTTCATTTTAGGCACGGGGAGATTAAGTGATTTGCCCAGAATCACAGGAGGTTTTTGGCGTCGTTACCGAGACTCGAACCCAGATCCCCAAGTCCGAGGTCGAGCGCCTTAGCCGTTAGGCCAACCCCTCTCCCCATTTCTATAAAGAAACCTTCATGGATGTAGACAAATGACCCCTTCTGAATTCAGAATTTTGTCTACTTTTCGAAAAGGTATAGCTTTCCAGGATCCATTATTGCTTTCAAACTCATTTCTACCATTAACTGGAAGGAGGTTGAAAGCTCTAAAAATAGCAAAAATAGGCTATGTCCCAGAAAAGTGCCAAAACTGTGTGAAAAATGTTGGTTCTCCGACAAAAGACTGTCATTCCCTAAAAACTGAGAAAATGGAGATGTCAGCCCCACAAACCCTTTTTTGATAACATTTGCAGGGGAAAACCCAGAGGCTTTCATTTGCAGCCCGTTTTTCCCCTTTTTCTGAAAAAAACAAATTTCACTGTATTTTGGTTAATTTCTGGGACCCCTCCAAGGGAATCCACAAACCCTGGGCACCTTTAGAATCCACATGATGTTGGAAGAAAAGGACGCAAATTTGGCGTGGATACCTTATGTGGTCAAAAAGTTACAGGGGCCTAAGCGCGCACTACCCCAAATCGCCAAAAAGGCTTAGCACAGGAGGGGAAAAGGCCTAGCAGCGAAGGGGTTAAGTAACAGAACATGAAACCTAGGAGATGGACCCAAATACTTTTTTGTGAGAAAGAAGCCTAATGAAAGGAGCAACAAGTGACAGAACATGCAGAAGCACAGGATCAAGTACCCCCCTCCTTTTCTGAAGTCATTTTTTTAGTATCAATTTTGGGGCGGGAATAGTTAACAAAATAAAAGCCTGGATTGATCGGAAAAGGGAAACACTGACAACAGGTTAGAGAAAGAGTAGCAGTGTTCTACCTTTTAAAAGTGAAGCACTTCCCTAAACACATAATAAAGGGAAAGAGGGAAACAAAAGAATGGGCAAGCCCCACTTTGAGCCTTTTTTTTAGGTGTGAGCCTAGAGCAGCGCGCATGCGCTACTTGTGAGACTTTTAGTAAGGGGCTTCAGAAAGCTCACCAAACGCTTGTGCGTTATTGTTATTCTCACAGGCTATTAGGCTTTGCGTGCGTCTTTCTAAGAAAGACAGCACGCAATTGGGCAAAGGCGGGGTGCATGTCCCGCTTTTGCTCCGCCCACAGCCTTTTGCTTGCGGTTACCCGCACGGGCGACATATGTTTTGAATTATTGTGCCCAGACATGAGCGCGAGAATTGAACACAGATCGCTCGCAGTGGCGCGCCTGCGCACCACTCGCGGGCTTGTTTCCTTTTCTGTTTTCCAGGTCCGCTTTTTCTTCTGTTCTTCGAGAATCACTTTTTTTCTCCTATTTCTCCCTTCTTCTACATCTCTTTTATGCCTACAACTTTCTTCCGCTTTTGCTTGCCCCTTTCTTCCTTGTCTGCCCCAGCACCCTTTGTTCGTGCTTCTTAGCCCCCTTTATTGCCGCCTGTTGATTCTTGCCCCTTTATTCTCCTTCTCTCCCACTTTTTTCTTCCTTCTTTGCATCGCTACCAATCCCTCCTTTCTCATCTTTCTAGTCTATATATTTCTCCCTCACACTCCCCTATCTCCCTTCCTTCCCACACTTGTTCTTCTCTGCCTGCAATCTTGGAACCCTTCCCTTACGCAACCATATTTAAACACACTCCTGTGAAAACCGCATGGTACAGCAACCCGAGCAAAGCAGGCGATGTTAGATGACGCGCCAGTTAATGTGGGGTAGAAAGAGAACTACAAAAGCGCACTGCACTTAATTGTCAGAACAAAACGCACCACATTGATTTGGAAAAAGAGCCTCAAATTATTAAACTGTGAAAAAAATATCCACAGTTAAAACGTAAGCATGTTAATGAGCGCAGAAACATCGGGAAATGCGACCTGGTATTACAAAGAATAATAGTACTATATGTGGCCATTTAATGGAGTCCATTTTAGGGTCAGGCCACAGAGTCATAGGGACACCTTTGTAAATTGAATTACAGCGACGCCTGACCTCCGCTGCATTGTTTCTGTTTTGCTTTCAATGGCAACTTCGGTCTACTTGTCTTTCTCTGAATTTGATCTAACATGAAGATCTAAAACACTAACAACGCCATCTGTAGCAGTAGGTGGTGCCATGACGTGTTTGGGCTCCTGCATTCTAAAACGGACAGCAGTAACATCATGGTGCCATGTTGTGCACAAAAGGTATGTTACGGTTACTCTTATTGCAGATTGCTATGTTATCAGGAATAAAGTTTGGCCACAAGCAGTCAGTACTGCGGGTTTCGTTGACTTTCTGCTTCCTTCGGGCACACGTACGTATTGGTGACTGTCTGAAGGGAATGGAAGAGACAAGCCTTGAGGATTGACTAGTTCCAGCCTTGGAAAAGGAGTGGGTTCAATGGTCTCTCTAGAGTGGTTGGTTCTTAACCATTGTCCGCCCACCCCATAGCGTTCATCATATGTCAACAGCCAACGAGCGTTTAGCAAACGTAGACGTGCGGGTTGTACTACATTTATTGACTTACTTGCGTAGGTTTGACTCTGGTGGCACATGCAATAATCAGTTTGGTCCAAGAAATGGGAAACCTGCAGCCCCAGGCAGAGAAGAATGCCTGGTCTAATTAGATGAAACGCACAGCTCAGATTACCGCTGAACTTTTAACTCAGCCAGGAGCCTAATTCTCACCTCTCTGACAAGACTGTGGTATCGTCTGAATAGTTGGTGGACCAGAGACCTTTAAAAACTGCCCAGTCCCACTGCACGACATAAAAAAGCCCCCCCATCCAAAAAAGAGACTACTGTGACTATATACAACTACACACAGGAGAAAGACTGAGAATAGCTGCCTAGAAGACCGATATAAAAGCACTTCAAGTAATCTTAGCGCATGTGACTGTTAAAACTTAAATTTTAAAGAAGATAACTGCACTCTTAGGATGGCACATGCAATAATCAGAATTTGCACATATGTTTGATGGTTTGTTTCAGAGCACTGAAAGCACGAATGGCAATTGTGTGAAATGCTCCTCGAAACACGGAGGTGTCAATTACATGACAAATGCACTCAAGATGGCTCTACCAATTGAACCCTTACCTCTAAAATCGGCAGAGAGGTATAGATTGCAATTTGAACCCTGTCTGAGCATCCCAGCCTCCTGTACTGTTTAATAGTAACAAAAACAACCATTTTAAACCGATTGCAGCGCCTGGAGGCACTATATAGTAAGGCGCTAGGATCTATATAAACACAATTTATCCTCCTTTAAGTGAAGAGATGCAGAATAAATCGTTAGTATATTAGAAGCGCACATAACATCAAGAGGGAGTAGTGTTACTTTGTCTGCATTTCACTCTTTATACTAGTGAATGACTTCAACCACGCACACACTAGAATTGTTCTGTAGTTTCCCCAACTAGAATTCAGCTGGTTTTAAAGCTAATACCAAACACAGGTATATCGGACACATCCCCACCCTTTGCTTTTACCTTTTTAGGACTCGGAGCAATTAAACACCATAGCATAGTGCATGGTGTTTAATTTTCGAGGAGCAAAATGTATAAACTGTGTGAAGTAAAGTCTCCCATTACACCGTAAATCAGGCTGATGCAAGATGTCATTATAGAAAAAAAACTTGCCATCATGGGCTTCCTGGCCTTTACACCTCTCGTCTCAACATCTCTATGAAACCAATTAGGAGAATGAAAAGAGTGGGTCCTCCGAGATCCCCGAGTTACAAGTATTCACCGTGGCAAAAGTGAACGCGGAGCTTTACTGCAGCCAGACTTTAAAAGGAATCTCACACTTAGCATTTTATTTCAAATTGAAGTGTCTGCTCTATCTGCCCCAGACTCACTCACATTCTAGAGTGTATTTGTATGGCCTATTTACACCAGTATATTTATTTGCAAACAGAAATCATTACTCCTGAAGCAAACAAGCATTGGCGTAGTCAATCAGTCTTGGCATTGGCAAGCCTAATTGCAGAGACGTTCTGAGATGTTCAGGAAAAGACCTTGGCCTGAGAGCGACAGAAGCATATTGCCAGAAATGGTTATAACACTATTTTTATTATACCTTATAACTTTTAAACATGCTGCACAACATTCACATTATACAACATATTAAAAACGTTAACAAAGCCCATAGCTCTGTCAAAACACTTAACGCCCCAAAGGCGAGACCAATTGGCTATGCCAATGCTTGTTTACATCTGCAGATTTGTGGGGAGGTGTGCTCAAATTGTAGGGCTAGGACAATAAGAGCATTTAAGAGGTTATTTGACAATGTAGCCATGTAGCCCAGTTCAAGAAAAATTTGAAAACCCATTTGTGCAAGAGTGTGACATAAGCGGAGTCTTTTTCATTCGTTTGTCTTCCTCTGCCTCTTCCCTATCGCGCCAGGCTACTCCCAAGTAACAGAGCGCGTTACAAAACGGTTTATACATACATACATACATACATGTGTTGTGGGAGTGTCTCTGGGATCCACAGGTTTTTGTGCAACCACCGCTGAAATCGCACATAACGGGTGGCAGATTCATGACTGCCCCTCTTCTAAGAGGGATGTGAGTGGGTGCAGAGTTTGCGTCCGCACATTCAAGTGTTAACTCATTTGCAATAAGTGTGCCCTCACGAAAACGAGGCAATGCCTTCAACTCTGCACCCTATTATCGACGCAGACACTGCGTAATACAGGCTGCACACACTCAAGTGTGCTGCTGCACTTTAGTGTGCAGTTGGTAAAGCCCCGAAGACTTGAGGGAGAATGGGATTTCACAGACCCCCTCCCCCCCCCCTTTCCACCACCCACGTCTGTACAATCACATACAGATTCGAACGACCGATAATGGTCACCTTTTATGATTAGGAAGTCTGACACCTCCACTGACTGCGTAGGAGATAAACTATCCCTCCGTCTTTCAGTGGAGCACTATCCCGCCGCAACTCAGGAGGATTCACGTCTGTCCATCTCAGCGTTACCGGGACGCTGTCCTGGTCTTCACTGGGAGCACCAAATATTGGTGCACAGAGGCAGTGACAAATACGTAATCTAGCCCTTGGTGTTACAGAGCATAGTAGTTGTGGGTATGCCAGTCATGTCTGCTAGTGCAGCTCCAGAATTCGAAGACGAGCTTTTGGTCGTCAAGCAAATGGGGGAGTATCTGTATGGTGTTAGCAGCACACTGCTTAATTTTGAACATTTATATTACTAATTTAAAACATGAAGATGCATCTTTTCTAAGCCCCTGATAAACAGTGACTGCATACATGGCTACCACACTTTAAAGACAACACATTTTTTTCCTGATCATAAGGCGGCCTAGTCACATAGCTACAGATTTAAACATTTCTTTGGTTATTCGAGTACCTCGGGTTATCTGCTTTAAAGGATGCATTGCAAGCAAAAAACATTGTAATTTACAACACCCAAAACTCCAACTATCACAAATGCAAGACTGATTGCATTGGAAATGCTTGTTATGTTTACCCACAAACCACATTTTGTAGTACTCTTCCTGGATATTTAGGTCAGTTTAGAGACATCCCTTGTTGGGTGCCATGTTTCAGGATTATTTGGTCATTAACATACAAAGGGCATTAATTTCGGATACATTCAGCATGGTAACATCTCTCTCGCAGTCACTGTCGTTAATATATGCTTCCCAGCTTCAAGATCTGAGTGCATGATGTTTAGCTCCATCTTACAGCTGATAGGAGCAGGCATACATGAGATTTTTTTTGCTTAAAAAGCTCATGGTGAAAATTCCATAGGCTCAATAATACCTTTTGCACTCAGATCCTAAAACATTTGGTTGCATTTTCCCCCTATAGTTAATTGGAGCATTAGTGACTTTATGGCAAACAGACACTGTACCCTCCTTAAGAAATTCCTTATGTTTAAAACCGCTCTACTCCCAAGCCCATCTATAAAAATATCAGGGAATTTCTTCTATGACATTTGTATTGAATCCTAATTGGCACTACGTCTCAGCTCATTAAACGCATATTAAACTGGGGGTATAGCTCAGGGATTTAGTCTGATCTCTAAATATTCCTACTGTGGCTAATTTAAAACGAACTCTTCTTTTTGGCCATAACAACTTAAGCATCCCTGGCTAATCGGAGAATACCAATCACATGAATCCACCACTAATCCACCAACATGAGTACATCAACACCATCTAATTTGATGAAAGTAGAAGGTAACTTCCCTTGGATTCTTCACTTGTTTTCACTTAGAACTGGTCGGGATATAAGTCTTAAACATTTCAATCTTCACTTTCCCCCACTTTTTAATGACATTAGTAAGCATGATAAAAAAGTCACCGCTCTCACATATGACACCACGCTTTAGTCCTCAAGTCTTTAATGAGCCCCTGCTCAAGATCTTTTACACAAGACGGTGGCCACAATGGAGGAGTCCCTTTCTGCACTAAGAAGCATGTTCCAGTGACTTCAGCGCTGCAGCATGCCATCATACAGTACCTTAAGCAATGGAGGAACCTTCTCTGGCTGTGAAAGGCTCCTTGCCAGGAGTCAGCAGCTCAGTAGGAGGGGAGAGTCCCCGGATCCTGGAGAATCCTCAACGTACAGGTCTGGCAGCCAATAGCAAGTCTCTCCTGGTCTCCTTAGGTTTGACGGTGCACACTTGGGAGTCGCAGGTGGCAGCCCTGGAGTCGATAAGGCCCAAGCTCCTGGCCGACAGAAGGTTGGGGGAGGGGGGAGTAGAGGCCCTTGCAATTCACTTGGTGCCTCGGGCAACGGCCCCACAGCACTTTGGCAGCGGTCCGGTCCTCCCACAGCATCCTTGGGTGACAGCGCACGACAATTGGTTCACTATGGGGGCCCCACAGTGTAGTTGGTCATGGCGAACTTTGGCCTCACAACTTGCTCACTGGAATCATTGTCCCCAGATCCCAGCTGGGCCTCGTTCTCTCCAGGCTCTCATTCTCCAGGCTGGTGTTTTAGGCTTAGGGCAAGTATTCTTAGCGTCCTGTGCAGTGTCCCCCTGCCCAGCTGGGAGTCCAGCAGACCCAGATCCCTGTCCTGGTTATGTTAGCTCAAGTAGAGATCTTTTCAGTGATTTGAACAAGTGGATTTTCTGCTTCCACACTCACATGATCTCTATAGAATGAAAAGTGATTTAGTGCCATGCCATCTGAAACTGTGTGTCTGGCTCTTTGAAGGGCCTACTTCTCATTCGGTTCTATGTACAGAGGGTGGCATCAGGGTTGATGGACCAACATCCCAGGTCACAGATGCAGCAAAGGGCTTACTTACACCTGGGTGTCAGCCTCCAGCAACACATGCCTCACAAAGGTTTAAAGGATTACGCCTCCCATCTTTTACAGTTCTGTGTCCCTGTATTGTGCCAAAGCACAAAACCAAAGAAAATTATCCAAAGTGGGGAAACTAACAGGTTTAGGGCTTTAAAGGTGGGCCAGCCTTTAACACTATTCTTTCCACAAAAAAAGGCCAGAGTCAACTATGAACACCACCCTGAAACAGTAGAACCAGGTTGTTTCACAGACTATTAGTTTCTTCCTGTTTGTCTAATCATTCTTTGACATACAAAAGAAGTTGACAGGATGTCCACGCACACCTGCCTGGTGTCATGTTTCATCACTGGACAACCCCACGCTCTCCAATTCCCTGGTTTGATGGAGCGCGTGCCTACACCCTGAAATGAGGGAGGCATTTTAAAGCTACGGATACATAAAACATATGTACAGATAGACAGATTGGGATTGTCCAAAATAAAACCACATGTGGTGTGATCGTGTCACTGCACTTGTGTATCACACACTAAAAATATCCACCCCCTTCCTGGAGGCGCAAGGCCTGATAGACCTTTGGAGACGCCTACACCCAACTGCCCAACAGTACACTTACCACTCAGCGGTCCATGGCAGTCTGTCGCGGATCGACTATTTCCTGACACCGGGCCATGGGCTGTTCGCTGTCGACGACATACAGATCAAACCGAGGGGGGGTCTCAGACCACTCCCCATTGACACTGATTCTCTCCAGCCCGGAACGGTCCCAACAACGTATATACCCGATATTCCCGGGTTACCTTAGATCCCACAGGTGACCAAAGCGCTTAAAACAGCGACGAGGTATTACCTCGCAGAGAACACAGGCTCGGTCTCGTCCCCAACGCTCCTGTGGGAGGCATACAAAACGGTTCTCCGAGGTCACGCCATTTCCACTATAACAAGATATAGGCGTACCCAGAAACAGGAACTGCTAGATTTAGAGGACAGACTCGCCAAGGCAAATGAGGATCATATGACCGACCGGGGACACGCTGCACACTCTTCAGCTGTGTCAGCAGCGTCATACTGATCTTCTGCGCCGAAGAGTGGTTGAAAATATAGCAGACACAGCGAATAGGGTATACGATGTAGGGGATAAGGCGAGCAAGCTCCTAGCCTGGCTAGAGAAGAAACGAGAGGGACAGAGGACTATTTTGCAATTGAAAGACTCTACGGGGGCGATGCACACCCGCCCAGCCGTGATAATCGAGCTCCTGGCTGACCACTTCCAGGAGGTATATACCCCTGAAATAGAGGTTACACAGGCAATGGCGGAGACAGCGCTCGTGGGAGTGCCCACCCGCACCCTGTCGCAGGATAATGTAGAAGACCTAGAATCGGACCTGACGGCTGAGGAGCTGCAATCAGCTATCGCAGCGCTGCATTCAGGAAAAGCTTTGGGCCCCAATGGGATTCCGATTGAGTGGTACAAAACCATGTCGGAGACGCTTACTACACCACTACTCAACATGTACGTAGACAGTTTAGAACAGGGACGTCTTCCGCCTGATCAGTACATGGCCACTATCGTGGCAATCCCGAAACCTGGCAAGCCCCCTGAGGAATGCAGCTCCTACCGGCCGATATCCCTCCTCAATGCCGAAAGCAAAATCTTGGCGAAATTATTGGCCAACAGGCTGCTGCCCCACCTTGGACACCTCTTTCATCCAGATCAATCGGGATTTATGCCGCACCGGAGTACAGCAATGAACCTCAGGCGCCTGCATGGTGTTATGGCGAGGGCTCCACTGTTGACAGGCGACGCTGCAATCCTCTCATTGGGCGCCAGGATGGCGTTTGACTTGGTAGAGCGGCGGTACCTCTTTGCAGTCCTACAACACATGGGCTTCGGCCCAAAATTCATAGCATGGATTAGGCTACTGTATAAGAATCCTGTGGCGCGAGTCACGGCAAATGGCCACACCTCAAGAATCATTTCGTTAGCAAGGGGCACGAGACAGGGTTGCCCGTTCTCACCGCTTCTATTCGCCCTGGTACTGGAGCCCTTGGCAACTATCATTAGGACCACTCAGCTACTGCGGGGCATACAATGGGGAGATGGCTGGGAGGACAGAGTGTCATTATATGCTGATGACATGTTAATATACCTAACAGACCCAGCGGAGGGGATTCCGGTATTATTGACACTGTGTGAGAGACAGGGGACTGCCTCCGGCTACAGGTTCAATTGGAGGAAATCAGTGCTCTACATGCTGCATGGAACCCCGCCACGCCTGGGGATGGACTGCCCTTTGCTGGTGGAGGCCGTCTCCTTTAGATACTTAGGGATTCAGATCACACGAGACCACGTGACCTTTCAGGATATGAATCTCAGACCGCTACTCGACAGACTGAAAGCGGATGTGCGCCACTGGAAGACACTCCCGCTAACGTTGTTGGGCAGAGCGGCGCTTTTCAAGATGGCGCTGCCCCGGTTCCTTTATGTTTTGGAAAATACGCCGGCATTGGTCCCGCCTTCCTTCTTTAGACAAATAGCAGGGCAGCTGTCGGGCCTGTTGTGGGGAGATCGACCGGCGAGGGTCGCGCAGGTGAAAATGGTTAGAGACTGGTACAGTGGGGGGATTGCGCTCCCCAACCTGGAACTGTACTATTGGGCGGCGCACCTCAAGGTGATCAACCAATGGGTGCACGCACCGCAGGAGGACCCGGCGTATTTGGCAGACAGAAGGCAGCTTGGCACTAACACACTTTTAGCCCCGCTTTATCACAAAGGCCTGATGATGAAACTGATCGGCCTGACTAAGCACACTAACATTATGGCATAAAGCCCAATCTCGTTTGAAATGGGGGGGGGTGATCACGCAACTTACAGCCTTGTGGGATTCCAAGTCACTGGGACACCTACGACGCTATAAAGGTTTCGACCGGTGGGATGATATCGGGATCTCCACGGTGGGTGATATGTGGACCAGGGAGAGGGTGGTTCCATTTGATACACTGAGGGAGCAATATGAGTTGAGTACTACCGAAACATACCGCTACCTACAGATTAGACATGCATTGCTGGCTGTACTGACACCGGGCACTAAGGTCCCGGAATCGGCTCCTTTAGAGGACCGATTACTCACCGACTACATGGAAGCTAGCGCTACCTCCCTTACATATCGCAAATTAGTCAACAACCTGCCTGACCCATTGCAAAAATTGAAAGAAAAATGGGAAGATGATATTGGTGACCTAGATGAGGCAAGCTGGAATGCCGCACTGGCGTCGCCTAGAGAAGCGGGAATTTCGGCAAAATTCCGATTGGTACAATTCAAGATACTGCACAGAGTATACTACACACGCACTACCCTACACAAGCTCCAGAGGACAGATCACCCGTATTGTTTAAGAGGCTGTGGGGAAGAGCGAACACTGTTTCATACCCTGTGGACCTGTCCAATCATAGTAGACTACTGGAGGCGAGTGACGCGCACGGTCGCACAGACTCTACAGCTCCCGATTACTCTTGACCTCAGAATGTGCCTGTTAAATGTATGGGACACGACCAACCTGACACTATATGGGCGCCAGTGGGTAATTATTGGTATGGTGCTAGCAAAGCGGGATATAGCGCAAAAATGGGGGGCGTCTGCGGCGCCAACATTGGCACAATGGTGCAGAAATATGGACATGCTCATGATGATGGAGCGGGCGGTGTACCAGCAGAGGGCTAATCCACGTAAATGGAATAAAATATGGTTGCCATGGAACGTGTACAGGGGGGGAGCCTTGTGACCCGCTACCGGAGGAAGAAGATATAGATAGTTCAGAGGAGGAAGACGATATGGAATGAGGGTGGGAAGGCGAGAGTAGTGAGGGGGCGTGGGTACAGGCTACCTTAAGACTTCCCGTGCCCTCCTGGCAGGGCCGATGGGTGGAATACCTGTGGGTTGTATAATTCTGTCCGCTGTGCTAACACAACTGCGAAAAATGATGCTTCTTCTGCATGCCTCTGACACTCCAATCTATAAACCTGAATGTTGACTTATGTAATTAAAGAAAATGTTGCGATTCTGATGGGATGTGGCTGAATGTTGACGCCGCACCTATTATTGCCTGAAATTGCCGCATGTCATAACCTGTTGCAACAATAAAAACAAATTAAAAAAAATAAATAAAAAATATCCACCCAATGTCACTCAGTGGAAGGTTTTAACAATAGTCTTACCCAACCTAAGGGTAAAAAAAAGCCATGGATGAAAGTCCCAGGAAGCCCTGAAGTCACACTCCAAGTCGAAATAAGGAATGATAATAGGAGTCAACAGTAGAATGCTAAGGGCCATATGTACTAACACATTTTCCCAGAGACACAGAGTGGGAAAAATCTTTTGATACATCTGACCCCAAGTCTCCAACAAAAGAATAAATCAAACAGCTGTTAGCCCATCATTGTCTCCTAAGGTGCGTTCCTCTTTACTAGCCTACTGTTCGTTGCTCTTCCTCCCGGCGATGGATCGTTCTTTTTGGATTACCTTAATACACCACCCATTGGCTGCACAAGTTTGTGTCTCCCTCGGACTGAAAGCAGCTTTGTAACCCCACCTGACATACACCATGACAATTACGTTCAGATCAGCGGATACATTTCCACGTGTAATGCCTAGAGTGCTGCTTACTCTGAAACTAGAAGTTTGGTCCTGTGCTCATGGGAGATGTAGGTTTTCCCGCACAAAATGTAGTTTTAGTGCCCGCATTACAGACATTTTCTCCCTGCCGGTTCCTTACTATCTATGGAACCCTAAACCTGTGTATGCCCACATCCAATCTGCACAATGAAAGCAAGGGGACAGTTTTTAACCTGCGCATCCTACATTTCATTTTCCTGCAACAGGACTAGTAGCGGGTGCAATTGTTCATGGTAAGTGTAGTTTTCTGAGAGCTAAAATACATACAAAGATATTCTCCAAGTACTGGTCCCTTACAATCTGAGAAACATGTTTGCTCAGATCTTGTACTTCAGGCTGGAGATAAAGTCCAATCATTACTATTATAGTGCTAATGCTAGGAGGTAAGAATGGGGGTGGGGGGATTGAAGGGGCAAACCAGACCAATAGTTAGTATATACAAATTGTTAACTTACTCAAATGTCAACAGAGTACCCAATGATGCTGCATGTACTTAGTTATAAATGTACACTACAATTGCAGGATATAAGTGGAAAAGGAGTATTTCAGCACCCTATAAGTGTTGACAAAGAAAAAAAAAGACTTTTCCTGATCACAGTTATACCCATGGCATCTCATAACTGAGACCCACAAAGATGTTTTTAAACGGTACACCTGTGAATAGTTTATTTGTATAAATGCTAGAAGAGGGGGGACCAGAAGCAGTTATAGGTCCAGTGCGTGCTCCTAACGTGAACAGTTTACTTAAAAAAGGGAGGCACTGTTCCAGTTGAGGGGTGCAAATTCTCGCCCACTCGATACAAAAAGGGGAGGAAGTAGCAGAGAGGAAGATTTAAGGAATCCTAGTGTTTAAGACCCAATAGTGTGAGGGAAGAGCAAGTCTTGTCTCTTGATGCCCTCACACACCCCGAAGGATGTCATGCTTCATCGGCGTTTTGCTCCTCGTCGGGCTGTCGCTGCAATGCCCCACTGGTCCCCCGAAGGGTCGCTTTAGCAGAGTTTTTCTGAGAACACGTCCTACGGTGCACGAGGGTGTGTGGAGTGGGTCCTCTTGGAGGGTGGTGTGGTGCGTGCAACGTGAGAATTATGATTTTTAAAGAAGTGGCACCCTTGACAGAGTAAAAACCCAAAGGTTAGAGGTTACCTCAGTCGGCTTAATGAGCCCCAGGTAACTATAACATAAGAGGTTAACATGTTTCGCGTCTGCTGGTCTCAAAGATCCATGGCGCTTCTTCAGGACCGAAAAAGCAGGGTGAAGTGTTGTGCACATGAATAGTGTCGGGGTTAATACCCTGAGGAGGTGTCAGGGCGGGCCAGGGAACAGTGTACCCTGCAGTCTAGCTGCAAAAAACTATTTAGTTATGACCGCTCCTGTGCATCACCTAGGAGAGAGATGATAGAAAAGAGAAAGTGTGTGTTAGTTACACGTGGGGCATATCAATGAGACCCCACAGCCTATCATTGGGCTACGCACGTCATGGTGACATGGAGGAGACATGAATGCAAGAAGTTACTACAAGAGAGGACGGCACATGTGCGGAGTTTTGACTACGAGTCACAAATGGGCTGAGCACAATTCATGCCAGAGGAGTGGCACTAGCATGTGCTGCCTCTCCGGTACCCCAGGAGTCACCCCCATTCTATGCCGTCCAGTTGATAAAAATGCCCAATATTAAAAAGTGAGTGAGCCCCTCTAGAGCGCTTAGAATATGATTGGCATATTAGACCAGTGGCTGTTGCACAGTCGGAGAGGTTCCTACAAGAGTTGGAGCCTCCAAGTGCCGTGACTAGTCTCCCACAAGTGTTGTCTACAGTAGTTAAAATCACAACATCCTCTTACCTCTAAATATCGGTAGAGTTTCTCCATAGGCTAGGGAAGTAGGACGCCCGCACCTTACGGGGCTAAACAGATGACATAATGTAAAACAAACATCAGATACGCCCCTGGAAATGACAGTATAGTGCTGTGTAGTACACTTACTACATAGCTCCTGATGCCCCAGACCAGCGGTCTTGCTCATAATTTTGCTCGGGTGCTGGCTCACTCGCACCTACCTCATCCGTACTCCTGCCTGCAATATGCGGTCATCGGTGGGGACGGCTTTAAGTAGTGAAACTAATTTGTGTGGGGAGGGCCACTGGTCTAGAACACGACAGAATCACAGACTAACAGTAAAATACAAACAATAACATTATAATGCACGTGAAATATATACAAGGGATCCCTGCACAAGCGTGTAAGTAAAACACACACACATGCACAAACATTTAATAAACGAAACACCACATCTTACCCTTGATAATGGACTGATAAAACTACAAAACTAAATTCACTCAATGAAATCTTTCGAAGAAAATAAAAAATATGACATCCACTTGGGTTGAACTTGAATTCTCCAGTTGCCCGCAAAAATGTGGATCTACTGTATTTCTGTCACCATTCTTCTCCTCAACCTTCTTAGATGCCACAACCTCCTCAACTTAACAAATCAGATCCAACCATGCCTCCATTTGCCTTGCTTCTCCCACATGAACTACTTCTTCCTCCAACTGCACATCCTCCTCTAAGACCATTACTGCAAAGTAAGTCACGATCATTACCATTCTCCTGAACCAAATATTAATCAAATCAAATTTAGATATACCACTGCAACCAGCATTATTCCTGGAAAAATATTATATTTTTTTAAAACAGCAATGCACCAGTGGTTCCATACTTAACCATCGCTTAACACAGCATTCCTTAAAACCTTGATAACTTCCAAGGGATCAGAAAATTGGCTTTCACCTTTAGTAACCTTCAAAAATGTCTTAACTTTGACCCACATACCAACTCTAATAACATTACCATTCCCTTTTTGAGATTGAACATCTGTTTGTACTTAAGGTGCGTAGCCAAAATACTCTCTTATCTTCTCCACTGATAAGGCAGAATCTTCATCCTGAATCAACTACTCAAGATTACATCTAGTCCTGGCTCCTCTACCTCTCATAAATTCAAAAGATGAAGTTTCCAAAGCCTTATGATTGGTAATTCTATACATCCAAAGTGTTAAAACGGGCATCTCCCATTCACCACCATTCTGGAAAGCTAGTTGAATGGCATTATTGAGAACTCTATTAAACAGCTCAATCATGCAATTCCTATTGGGATTATACAAGGAAGTAGTCCTATTGCTTAACACCAATCTTACTGAAATAATCTTTAGCTAATTTAGACATGCACTGCACCCCATTATCACTGATAATCTGTACAGGCAATCCCTTATCCACGAAAACCTGGTCAACAAACACAAGCACTTCCCCAGAATCTATTTTTTCTAAGATTTTGATTACTGGCCACCTGGAAAACGTATCAATAAGTGCGATGAAATACTTCGCGGGGGTCCATAATGTCAATAGCCACCGTGTGCCACAGGTCACTGGAATTAGAGGTTCACACGTTAGGTCTCAAGGTTTTGGGAGAATGATCTGAATTTGCACACCACACACAATCCCTCACCATTCTTTCAGTACACATTTCCAGGCAAGGCCATCAATACCAACTTTTGACTTGGTTTTGTTTTAACAATGCTTTCATGACAACTTCACAATTTTAGCAAGCAAAAGAGAAGGATGAATACCTTGTATAACAGTTCATTCACTTCCCAAAAAGCTTTCAAATCCTTCCCTATTTGGTGCTTCACGGTGCAACTCTGTTCTACCTAGACAATAAGGGGCTGCAAATTAGAATCAAAAGAATACAGTGTCTTCCATTTTTCTTCATCCATTGGTGTTATGCCGTTTATGGATTAATGCAATCTAGAAATCTTCCCACTAATTTTCTTGACATTCTTGTACCTCAGTTGGCATACGAAATAAAAAATCTGCCAACACATTTTTTTTCCCAGGTACATAGTTAATAGTATATATAAAGACATGAAGTCTCATGGACATTCTTGCTATCCTGGCAAAAGCTTTAAATAAACCTTCAGTGGTAAGTACTTTAACCAAAGGCTTGTGGTCAGAACAGACTTTGCAATGCTTACCTCAAATAAAAGACCTAAAGTGCTCCAAGCCCCAGGTACAAGCAAGAGTTTATTTCCCTATCACTGAAAATCTTTCTTCAGTGCGGGATAGGGCACGGGCGCATAAGCAATAATGTTGTCTTTTCCTTCATATATACTGTAGGAAGACCTATAGCTGACCTATATTTCTTTTGAGAATAGCCAATGGCTTAAATGCACCCCACAAGGTTTACTTTTCTATAATGAAATACGCCCCATGCACGGCGGAAACTGGTCGAGGCTACAGATATGGGAAGAAGCGGGGCTGCAGATGGGGGGGGGATCTGTACGAGGACGGTGTGTTAACCCCGTATCAGACTCTCCAGGAGCGCTACGACCTCCCGAGGGGGGACTATTTGCTGCATGCGGCAGTGGTGAGAGCTGTTCAGGCGCACTGGGGATAGGGGTTGAACGAACCACCGACTATGCAGGTGTGCCAGTATACCATGATGTCGGCGGGCACCTTTAAAGCGGTGACGTGCCTCTATTCGAGGTTGCTGAATGCGACCCTACAGCCTCTGGCGGCACTGAAGGCCAAGTGGGAAACCGACCTCCAGACGGAAATCCCTGACACCACGTGGTCCCAACTGGTGCGGAGGGCTAGAAAGGGCACAAGGAATGCGCGTTTTCAACCGATTCACCTTTACGTTCTCCACAGGGCTTACCTCACCCCGAGTAAGATCGCGAAATATTTCGGAGTTGAAGACGCGGCGTGCCCCAGATGCAAAGCGATAGGAGCGGATCTAGTGCATATGCTGAGAGACTGCCCTCACCTGCAGGACTATTGGAGGGAGATAGGTGACACGTTAAATGGAGTGACGGACAGGGATTTACACTATGATAAAGCGGGGGGGAAGTTTATTGGTTTTACATAGTCGACACTAACCCACTAAGACCTAGTGGTAGAGGGGAGTTGGGGAAGAAACTAAATAAGCAGACATTGATATACCCCATGTAGAGACCATACTTATTGGACAATGTAACGATGCACCACGAACACTAACGATGCCGCCCAGCCTCCGGGATGTGGGCTGAATGGCCGTGTAAAATGCAAGTGTGTGGAGACAAGAGTGCGATGGTTCTGCAAAAACAGGTCCCATACCGTCTAATGTGAGGTGTGCATTTGATTCTGCAATAAAAAACGTTTACAAAAAAAAAAAAAATGAAATACGCCCCATGATTTACAGACATAAATGTGCATATTGATGGTAAGAACCATGATAATCGCTTCTGATTAACCATCTCATTTTGAGGAACATAGTGTCAAAGATACAACGAGCACACTATGTATTTGGCGTTTCTTGTAGAACCCTTTGGCCCGCTCAGCACTTTTTCATTTTTTTCCGAACTTTTGAGAAGAGGACTATGCAACTCTCATTAAGTGGCCTGGGATGATAAGAGCCACAGCTAGGTTTGAACATTCGCCTTTTCAGGTGCCTGCATTTTTGGTTTTTCGTACCCAACTATCTTTTACTGTCCTCACATATTGGTAATAGATTACACTCGATTTGGTTTCAGTTTTCTGATTCTCATGCCTGTTTGCCTTGGGAAATTTGGAAGCTATTCTAAGAGAAGCTGTTTCAGCTTTCTATCTTCGTATTCCTTGGTTGATATGGTATCCTCTCATTACGCTAATATTATATCTTTGTTCATATTGGTGGTTGGTGATATTCAACTAATTAGAGCTACGAGAGAAAACTTTTATCTCCGTAGCTTACAGCAATTAATCGTTTGGAGACACTTGTTGCACAGAACCGTACCCATGTTTTTAGAGAAATTAATTTGTTAATTATCTTTCGCAAATTTATTTAGTGACATGACTAAAGCATGCATCAGCCCCCCTTTATTAAACAAACATATACATATATATGTATATAATGACAAATTAAATAAATTTCCTTGTGTTTACAGATACCCCATCTCCTATATTTTAGCATTTCAGTACAATTTTATATATTGGTCCTGATGAAGGTGGCAAAAAGAATTATGTCTCACCGAAACGTACGTCGACCATTTCCTTCTGTGAATCTGCTCAGTGAAGACATACTCAGACAACTGTGATGAACAAACGAGACAACCAAAATATACAGAGATTTTGACACATTGTTGTAATTTAAGGAATGCATTTATGAAATGATCTTCAGGTTAAGAAATCTGTTGACTTTCTTTCACTGCAGGACCCCCAGGGTTTTTGATAAATTGTACTTTTACTTCACATTGTGTATGCTAGGTGAATGAGTGGTATGGCATGGAGTGAGTATGTGTGGTTATGCACAAGTGTGCTGGGGTACAGTAGTAATATTGATTGATTTGTTTTTGACTTTATATTTGTTAATTTTGTGATGTGAATGAATTTCATTAACTTTGTTATTTGTGAAGTTTACATGTTTATAAATGAAATCTTATTCCTTTTGAAAATGAAAAATAATTTACAAAAAATAATAAATTATTGTTGCCCAAAAGCTACTGCTATTTCTACATGTATTTCATTATAGAAAAATAAATCTTTCCTTCTTGTGGGGTGCATTTAAGCCACCTCTCCCGAGTGATGCTGTGGCGGCAGCGCCCCCGAGTGATGTTGTGGCGGCGGCGCCCCCCCCGCCCCACGAGTGATGCGGTGGCGCCCCACGAGTGATGCGGTGGCGGTGCGATAGAGTGAGGGCGATAGATAGATAGAGTGAAGGCGATAGAGTGAGAGCGATAGATAGAGAGTGAGAGCGATAACATTTCTTAAGTTACTAGTGCAGAGGAGAAGCTGTACTGCCTCGATGATTATTAGGCACAGGGATTTGTCCAGCTTAGTGGCACTAAGGAAGGATAAGGAAGGATGAAAGGCTGAGACAGTCCCTTCCTTTAAGGTTGCAAGTTGAGCTCTGTAGTATGCGCATTAACCAACTGATATACATAACCAGCTGCTGAAGGAATTCAGTTTCAGGCAGCCCACAATGTTACAGCCCTTGAGCTTCAGAGTGCATGCTTAACTCTCTCCCGTATGTGCATTAACCTATTGACCGTCATGAGAAGGATGAAAGGCGGAGAAGGGTGAAAGGCAAAAGTGTACGATCATGCCACTCCTTACCACTTCCTATAAGCATACACACCAGAAACACAGGCAGAGAGAGAAAGATAGAGATATATGCAGTGAAAGTTCACTCAACCAGCTATATGAATGGGTGTTAACGGAGGCAAAAATCACTTTCTTAAACCCATCTCAGGAGAATGTCATGTTCCTCCTCGTACAAGCTTACTAGCTCCAGCTGTTTGCAGGCATATTGGCAGCGCGGTTCACACACAGACCCAGGGCTGGAAAGTTGTGAATGAGTCTATTAATGCAGCATCGAGGAAGAGGGGTTTTAATGGGCTCCGCCGCCCCAGCCTGGCCATTAAAAGTGGATGGCGTCGATAGAAGCGGCGAGGCCGGGTGCAGCCTGCCATGTGTGCCGTGTCAGGATGATGGGTGGGCGGTGTGCAGTGTGGCTGAGCCCGCTTTAATCACGAGAACTCCCCATAAAAGCAGAAGGCAAGGCGGAAAAGTAACTGCCCCTCCAGGAAGGACAGCGCTCTGTCCATCATCTCCTTGTGGTTGACCAGTTACACTGCACAGGGTCAGAATATATTTTTGGGTTTTTTGGCATGGTGAAATTAAGTAATGTGCACAGAATAAAAGGATGTGAAGCTGGCGCCGGTACTCGAATCAGATTCCGCATTTACACAAAAGTCGGCAGACCTGGCCGTAAAGCCACACCGTCTCAGGGCTGTTGAGTAAAACATGTGAAGCCATCATTTTTTCCGAACGCTGCCCGCCCTAATGTACACAAAAAGCCAGAAATTGTTCGCACGGGGCTCGGTATAACCTAATATTGCATCATTTTCTCTGAACGATGTCTGTGTGACGCATACTTTAAAGTATACCGCAAGGAATGACGGAAACTGTTAGCACTGGGTTTCTACATCTAAACCGACATTCTACGTTTGCATCTATCTATAGATTAAACACTTCGAAATCTCCACCAGCTACTCATCTTTCACAACAAGGCACGTGTACATAAAATTTACTCAACATACACTGGAAAAGAGACAAAGATCTTTAAGTAAAAATTGAATGGAAGTAACAGACTGTAATAGCCAACGACGCGTGCTGAATGACGCCCCCAGAAAGTGAACACAGGAAGCGCCAGTAACTCCCTGGACAGCCCGCAAAGGCGACGCGGGGCCAGGCCTCAAGTAGAACAGGTTAATTCCATGGTATTTTGCGGGCATGTCCTAATGTCACGGTGCTCGGCCCATTTCACGGTCACTCAAATAGAAAGGCCATGAAAACGGGTACTTGTATAAACAATCGCACTGTCTGTGTTGCCCAAACGGAAGGAGGATTGTCAGACGGGACTTTTCCTGAAATGTCGGCACGGCTGTTATTCCATCTTCCGATTCCAATAACAAGGGCCACAACAAAGCACAGAATCCAATCCATAACGTAAAACACAAGAGTAGAACTGTGAGGCTTAGCATTGCAGTTTGATGGAAGAGTTAACGGCGGATAGAGCACACGGCACGGAGCTGTAGTTTGATGGGGGGCATAGCCCCCCATCAAACTACAGGGTAGGGAGGTGTAGGTTGAGGGGGCCATAGCGGAGTAAACTACAGGGTACGGAGGTATAGTTTGAGGGGGGCATAGCGGAGTAAACTACAGGGTACGGAGGTGTAGTTTGATGGGGTCATAGCGAGGCTAGAGCAGAGGAGCACAGAGATGTAGTTTGATAGGGGGCCTGACGAGGGTAGAAGTGTGAGGCTTGGCATTACAGTTTGATAAGAGGCATGGCAGCGGTAAAGCGTAGGGGCATGGAGTTGTAGTTTGCTGGGGGTTCTGGTGGGGTGGACAGCTGAAGGTTTTGTAGTGTTTGTTAATAGAACAAGCTCTCGGCATTGCTGTGGCGGGGGCGCGCATTCCTTTGAAGTCTGAGTGGGGGGGGCGGATCCCTTTGAAGGCTGATGCTGAGGCGCACAGGCTCCCAAATGGTGTGCGATGTGATTCAACACAAGAAGACACGTTATAACCCAAGCTCGTACAATTCACAAGCCTTTTTCATATAACTCCTTCAACAGAACCCGACCTGTAGCCATGCGTTTAAAGGCTAACAGTGCTTCCACTTAACTATGTTGAAGGGTAGACCTACTCTAAATTGCCCTGTCTTTGCTGAACCAATGCCTTTTGAATATATTTTTCGGAGTGCCCGTGATTGAAGAATACCAGCTTTTTTTAGCGACCTTTGCAAGGAAATCATACATTACTGTAAGGTTTGGATTCTGAAGGTGAAAAAAAATCTGGCAAACTGAAAGATCCTGGATTCAGTATATATTTCCGAGTTGACTGAGGCGCCGGGGCCCAGACCCCGGAGAGGCCCGTTGAATCCTGATTTTATTGCTCTGCAAGCAATAGGGTGGGGGGAGGTGGCATTTACTCAAGCAGTGTACACGCGGTCAGAGTTAAAAAACAAATCCTCTCTCTCCCAACCCTTTCATTACTTAGTGCAATCTTTAAGAGGATTAGCCCAAAATAAGAATGTGCTTCTCAGTTGATTCGTAAAATGCGAGGTTCTTTAAAAGATTGCCTCAGGCTTTCGGGTTGCCGCAGAGCAAGCTCTCTCAGGCAAAGCTATGGAAACGAGAACAGTCTGTTTCGCAGTGTTTTCCCATCTACGCAGAAAGATATTACTGGCTTTGTGACGAGACACTCCCGAAGACACTTAAAACATGAAGCTCGTTCATTTAAATGCCCGGGTTTTAAATGCGATGCCGTCATGTACAAAGAGAATGGATTGAGGGGGTGGGGGTGCCCGTGCAGCTGGGGGAGCGGTATCCAGTGTGAACAGAAACATGCTCTAATGCCTTCCTAATAGGATTAAAAACTGCTGACAGGAGGGGTTTAGCAGCTGACTCGCTTGATGTTCATATCAGTAGACGGTAGGCACAGGAAATGAGAAAGAAAGAAAGAGGGAGTGAAGGAGCCCGAAAGAGAACAAGCACTCAGCATTGCGTGGTGGGGGCGGGGAAGCGGCATTGCGTGGCGGGGGGGGGGGGCGGCTTCCTTTGAAGTCTGATGCGGAGGCATGTGTGGGATGTGGCTGGCGATGTGCACGCGCCTGCCTCACATGAACTGTACCTAATCCGCAGTTTGGGTAGACTTTTCGGAAGCCTTACTATAAATCTCGCCCACCATCCCAACGGGATGGCATAGGCTCGACCTAAAATGTATATTTCACAATGTCAATGCATAAATAGGGGGCAAAGTGGAAGTCAAAATCCTCAAGTATATCAAAAACATTTACATCACCACCACCTGGTGCCAGACACATCTTCATACACTTTCAAAACCTCCTAGCCCCAGAGAATATAAAAAAGATTTTCTCTTTCCATGCTGCAGGCATTTTTACATTCTCATCAATACTACCCAGAAAGTTTAATGGGCCTTCCACTCCTCCCATTTCATGCATAGACTTCCACCTGCAGGCCAAAACAATTGAGGGGGTTGTAGTGAAATACCACAACCACAAATTAAAAAACAAGTATATATTTTGCTAAAGTACGTAAAAAATAAAAATTAAGACAAGGATATGCGTCCAAACTTCACCCAAAGGAACAAGTTCACTTATCCTACACAAAGTATGGGTAATAACACATTATGTGCATAGAGTAAAAAAATTAATTACCTAATAATAATTCACCCAGCTTTTATTTGCAGCGCTTTACTGGGCTTTAAAAAAAGCCACATCCACAGGTAAGACTGATTTGCCCCGACAGATAACTAATAAAACCATCAGCATGTGAACTGCTGGTAAATTGCACCAGATAAGCGGTGGGAACTCCACACAACCAAGATGGCTGCACGTTTAGTTGTGCGTGTTACGTAAGAAACACGAGCAGCGTGGAGTTCCACTGCTAAAATAAACAAACGCTTGCTCACAAAGGCTCGAATGCACACATGCCCAAGTATCCAGGCATGCACATCCACACAGTTCCAGAAACGTCACACGTGCCTTACGTTCCAAGCGCGAAGCATCACAGCTACTCATCATTGCAGAAAAGTCACAACGGGCCAGAATTCAAGGCTCAAAGATTCCTTGAAGTAATACACAGCACTGGAATTCTGAGGTACCTTCAAAAGATGCCGCCGGACACCAAGAGGTACCAGACCTCGAAAAATCTACTCACTCACTTGCAATTACGAGCAAAATTGTATCAGGTCTAGCTATTTTTAGCACAAAACAAACTATCCATGGTTCTAGACAGTGTAGATTGTGTAAAAACCTATGAAGATGCAGAGAACCTAGAGTGCCTTATGCAGAAGATACTGCCTAATGAGAGGCAAAAATACACATCTTTGGAAAGGAAAATCCTTTAAAAAGGACAGAACCCATCACTCACCGAAGTGACATGCTTCATCATCTGGGTTGTCCTTCCTGGTTACTCAATAGTGTAACCAGGGGCTACACCTTTCTCACTAAGAAAGGGGAGAACACGAATGTGTTCAAACAGAGAAGGTAAGTGGGAAACTACAGATGAATAAATATTCTGTGAATATGAGTGATTGACGCAGTGCATGAATGTGCAGATAAAATTGGTAGTAGAAGAAACAAGTTTTAATGGGCATCTTCTACTAATCCAAATTAAAAACAGTGCAAAAGCAGTTGGAACAAATGAACTGCTTAGATGTAACTGGTTCTGGTCTACATGTTTCCGCCTACCTGGATTTGATTTAATCCAAGGCCTTCCTCGGGACCACTATAAATGTTTGCTACTGCGTAGTGAAAAAATATAAATATGTGAATAGAAACTAACAAAAGGTTGGAATCAAAACAACCTAAATACCTGATCCGCAGGCGTGCCGGGCCTCCATTCCTGAGCTGTCGCCAGGTGAGGTCCAACACGGGATCTAAAATTATCCTGTGACTTGCGGAGGATCTTCACGCCTGCAGATCAGGTTTTTTTAGTTGTATTAACACGTAGGGGAGTATACCCATGCTTGGTCTTTAAATATTCCCTTAGACTTTCTTTAAAAAGGTTTGTTTAATTTTTTTCTAGCTATTTTTAGCACCTACTAGTCCCATCTGGCCAGTCATAGGCTGGAAATGAACACATGTCCTGTTCATTCAGAAAGTGAATGAGCATTAAAGATGACATTTAAACTTGTTTATCTTGCCACATTTACGGTCTTTTCAAGGAAAGAGGTCATATGTCAGTTTGCCTTTTAACTAATTGCTGCTCTGAAAATTAGATTTATTTTTCTCTAGCTTACTAGAGTTTAAGGTTTTTGCTAACAGAGCTGTCCGAGAGGTCAGTTATTACACACACATTTAAACAAATAGCCTGTAAATTAATATTACAAATATTTCAAAATATATCAGGAATTACAAAAGCACATTTTTTATAATTATGAAGTGTGATGCAAACAAAGCGGTAAATAGGAGCAAAACAAACAAGAACACTTTATTCGATGATGTGCAAATGATACATATTTGCAGAAGCTATTTACAAACATTGTTCGTACACTATATAGTTTTATCAGTAAAGCTGCATGTCAGTGGGAAAGTTTGTGGCCATTTCAATGTAAAATCTGCAGATTACTTATTTTTTTAGAAAGTTTTATACAGCACAAACATGACCCCCAAGGGTATCAGAGCGCTTTACAAATTATGCAGCATAAGGGTGTAATACAGATTATGCATCAGAGGGTATAAACATACAAAGCAGAATGGACATGCTACAAAATCAAAGTCTAAAATATTCCAACAATCTCGTGAGGGAAGTAAACACACCCACAGGCAGAGTCTAGCATTGTCCGATCTAATCGTGAACCCGGTGGCAGAGCCAGAGACAACGTGTATGGACCAGAATCCGATGCAAATGCCATGCTAAGGCAGAAATGTCTTCATCAGGAGCCCTTTGACCTCTTTTTTGAAGAGGACAGTAAAGGGGTTCAACCCAACTTCAGGGGGAAGGGAGTTCCAGATCCTCTGAGCCAACCCTGAGAATGTCCGGTATAGGTCTTTTTTTTTCTTTAATTTTGGAGGCTTAGGCAAAAGGGTGCTGATGCTTCTGGAAGCTCTAGACCCACAAGAGAGTTCCAATTTCTGAGCTAGATATAGTGAGGTCTTGTAGTGGATGGCTTTGTGAGCCATGCATGCAATTTTTAACTGAAATTGAGCTTCATAGGGAAGCCAATTCAGTTCATACAAGTCAAGAGAGATGTGATGGTATTTTTGAGTACCAGTTAAAAGCCTAGCAGCGGAATGGAGGGTAGCCCTGAGAGAAGCCATACTCACTCTAGGCAGGTCACAGAGTGGTGCACTGCCATAGTCCAGCTTTGAGTCACTAATGCTTGAACTGCAGTCTTGAAGTCATGAGCCAGGAGGAAGGGTTTCCTAAGTAAGCAGAGTTGAAAGTTTGCTCCTTTGGTGAGGGAACTAATGTGATTCTGCATGTTCAGGCTTTTGTCTAGAATGATACCCAGCGATGATTCAGAGTCCACGAGGTGTGAACTGCAGTTAAAAGCAGTTGCTGTTTCAGCCATTGTTCCATGACGAGGAATTGGTTGTGGGGTGAGATCAGAATTCAGTTATAAGAGCATTAAGCTTCAGGTGATTGCGTGTCAGCCAGCTTTGGGTTTCCAGCAGGTCTGAGTTGAGGGACTGGATGTCTTCAGGGGAGGTGATCTTCAGGTATAGTTGGGTATCATCCACTTAAATATGATAGCGAATGCTAGATGATTTTAAAATTTCAGTCAGAGGCTACATGAACAGGTTAAAGAGCGTGGGGGAACAAAGCTGAGCCTTGTGGAACACCCAGGGTGACTGGTGCAAGGTGGGACAAGGATTGGTCCACCTAGAAACATTGGGATTTGTTCTGAAGGGACGAAGAGAACCAGCTTAATACCGGCCCCGATAGCCCCATCCTGTGTTCTAGGAGGTCAATTAGGTGATCACGTTTGACAGTGTCAAAAGCTGACGAAAGATCGAGAAGGATCAGTATGCACGACTCATTGTGATCCAGCTTTCTAAGCGCATCGTCCACGATGTGCGTGAGCACCGACTCTGTGCTATGACATGGGCGGAAACCAGATTGGCATTGGTCCAGGAGTTGGAAATGGTCAATGTGATGACAAAGTTGGTTTAGCACACATTTCTCCAAAAGTTTTGGCAAGGTGGGGATGTTAGTGATGAGTTAGTAAGGCAGATCTCACTTCAGGTAAAAGGTTAGATGGCAGAGAATCGTTGTAGTGATTGGAAGGTTTCATGGTCCACAACATTTTGCGAATAGTGGGTTCATCCACAGTTTGGAACAAACTCCACGAGGCGTTTTAAGGGCTGAAGGGCTGTAAGTGTTCCGAGATATTTGACTGAGGGGCATAGAGTGTACAGCGGAACCCCCCCTCCCGAGAGGTGATCACATGCTGGGCGAAGTTCAGACTTTATCTTGGTGGTCTTATCCCTGAAGAAAATCGCAAATTCTTCACAGTTCAGAAGTGTCCCTTGACCCGGATCCGAGAGGTTGTGATGATTATTGGATTGGTTTGAATAGCTTTCTCAAATGGTTTTTTGCTTGATCTAGTTGTGTTCTTAAGAAGGTGGCCTTTGCGCATCTAATGCGTCTGTTGTATAAGCTTCGCAAGGATCTCAGGTGACAAAGATGTTCCAAGGAGAGAGGGGCTTGCCACTTCCTTTCTGCAAGTCTTAAGATGGAGATCTTAAGGGTTTGGAGATTTTAGCAGACACTCTTAAGTTAAAGTGGTGCCACTGAGTCAAGAACTTGGAGCATTGCATGGTCATAGTGGGCCGCCAGGTCGTGGACTTCAGACATGTTCAGAGGAGGAGAGGGGGCAAGCTGTTATCACAAAGCTCTCTCAGGTCTTGCGGGTTGATGTTCCGTAGGCATCTTGTCAGCTTTTTGGGTTCCTAGGTTGGGATCTGCTTGCTCTTACGAATTCGTGGACGAAAAAAGTGATGCAATAGTGATCTGTCCAGTCACATGGGAGGATCGACTCCAGGTGGAAAGAGTTGGGCTTACCAATGACCAGATCTAACGTGGCTCCTTTGGTATGTGTAGGGCTGTCACATATTTGGATAAGGCTGAGGTCAAGTAGGAAGGATTTAGGCTATTAACCAGCACATCGTTTCAGTGGAGGTTGAAGTCACCCAGGAAGAACTGCATGCCTTGGAAATCCCCGTTGGCCGAAATAATGTCCATGATCTGTTCTGTGAAGGGAAGGTTGTCACGATGGGGGTAGTAGAACGTGTGCAGTTTGCATGAGTGATTGTTGCCCCCGTCACATCAAAGCACAGGTATTCACACATGGGCAGTAGGTCGGTATGAAAGACGCACTATTTAAATTACTACGATGTAAGCAAACTATGCCTCCCCCATGACCGCTAGTTCTGTCCAACATAATGATGTCAAAGTTGGGCGGCATTAGAAAGTCCAGGATGGGAGCAGCAGAATCATTTAGTCATTACAAATGACAGTGTGCTACCACTTTAGTGTGATAGTTTTTAAACATGATTTGAGAAACATTTCTGCCCCCGCCCTGATGACAATGCTGTTAATGAGCTAAGAGGCAAGTCAGGGGTCATGCGTATCCTATATGTGGCTAGATTTGTATTATACATGGAAAGAAAGTTTAGTCTATTAAATCAAACAAAGGAGTTTTTTTGAATGACATGTTGAACTCTCACATTTGAAGGTGCTCTCATATCTGATAATGAAAGAAATTGCGGCTCAATTAATTAATTTGCCCACAATCACATCATTTGAAACCAGTTTATGGGTCAAGAGCATTACAAATAGGTCGAGTAGATTATTTAAGTCAACAGATCTACAGGTCTAGTAACATTTTTATGATTTTGATGCCAGGGTATTGTTGCAATATAGTGAGGTTACGTAAGTACTATATTCCAATTCTCATGTAAAGTATTCAAGTAATGTTTTTCAAGTAAGCTGCTCCAGCACCCTTAACACACACATCCAATAAAACTTGATTGAAGGAAATTTTCCAAAAATGTCCCCCAAGATGTGGGTGGATTCTTGGTGTTCCAATAACTCATTGCCAAATTATGATGATCAAATCTGCAACCACCAAGTTGATATATCCTTTAAGATCGAAACACCAGCATACGGATTGAAGGTAAGACTCAGCCTTGCCAACTCCGGTCCCTTGCATCTGCCGGTCCTAACTCCGATCTAGAACACCGGAGAGACACGGACTAACAGTAAAATTCAAATGCTAAAATTATAATGCACGTGCACTATATAAAAAGGGATCCGTGCATTCGCACGTGTAAGTAAAACATACATACTTGCACAAACATTTAATAAATTAAACATCCACACCCTCAGGCCGCTGTACAGTAAGGTGTATATTTAAGAAAGTTCAGGCCAAATCACATGCCGCTGGGGTGGGAAGGTGCACCACTTCTGCATGGTTCTTTTGGAGAGCCAACCAACCCCCACTTGGCTTTCAACCGGCTGGGACACCCTTTCTTAGGGCCCTGGTTCTCTCCAGTGTTCCCGCATTTGTCCCCGTGTGTCCGACCCCACCACACGGAGCAAGTTGTAGCCCCGCCCGGACCGCGGTGTGTGAGAGACATGGGGGTTGGACCGGGTGCGCGGGACTCAGGCAGATCCCCACTGCTGTGTGGGTCTGGTTTGTAGCCCATATCACTTAGTTGGTCCCCGGCTCATACTACAGGTCGCTAGGCAGTGCCTATGTTGGGTGTGTCTTATATTGGAACCTTCAGCATCACTGATGCAATACGCATCTGTGGCAGACTGTAGCATCCATCGTGGGCGTCCATGAGCATTTGAGTTTGACTTGTTTGGTCTTGTGTCTATTACACCTGGGACTTTGTTTTTCCTACGTGTTGACTGTTTGCTCATGTCTTCCCACTGTGCAAATATTACCAATACTCAGCCCCCATTCCTTTTCCAAGAACAGTGATAAAACAAAATAAACCTTTATTTTGTTTTATCACTGTTCTTTTCTTGGAAAATGAATGGCAACCAATGATGAGAAAGGGGGCTGAGTATTGGTAATATTTGCCAAGATCCCCCGAGGGTTGTTCGCCCGTGAGGTGCCTTCCTCTCCGCCAAACATTTTATCACTTTATGTTTTGAGTGTGGTTGGATGTACTGTTTCAGTGGTACAGACATCAATGGATGTGTCGAGTTTAATCCTACCCTGAGGCTCCTACTTATAGTTACAAACAGTGTTTTGATATGGATAGTATGACATTAGAGAACGTACACCGGACCCTAAAATCAAAGGAGGTGCTGTTGGAATCAAAGTAATGACCCAACAGGTGTGTTTCTCATGTCTAATAGACGGTCGCTGACTAATATCCAGGGTACAGGGATCTGTGTTATTGAATTTCATTGAGTGGAGAGCTATCCCGTAGGTACCCATTTTTCCCTCTGAGCTCCTTTGTGTTTATACTGGTTAAAGGGCAGCAGACACTGGTGAAAGGGCAGCAGACACTGGTGAAAGGGCAGCAGACACTGGTGAAAGGGCAGCAGACACTGGTTAAAGGGAGCATATGGAATAACTTATGTTGAAAAGAATTTTCCATGTTGTGAAGTAACTACAATATGGAATGCAAATAAACAATACATTTGGAATACTTATCCTACATGTGGATTTTTGGGATTTAAAGATACCTAAACTATCGTAGGACACTGTCTTGAAAAGCAGAGAACACGTATTCCCACATGTACTTTCATCATTTCGGAAAAAGTGTATCACTAATACGATAACGCATGGAATAATTAAGAAGCAACAGATTAAAGTAAAGCCTAAATGATGTCACAGTAGTGTAATATAAACACGGGTAATAACAACCCACTTGTTCAGGAGACGCACGCGAGTCAAAAAGAGGCTTGTGATGACAAGACAAGACATTCCCCTTAGATTCCCCACACCAAAGATGGCGTTTCTTTACTAAAATTTGGCCTAGGTGAACAGCAGGCGTGGACAGATTTGTAATCTGAAATTCTTGCCATCACTCGATTGGTTGAACAGCTCCAGTGTTGCAATGTTGTTAACGGAGGGCCAGTAAAGGGTGTGTGGGGCTGGGTCCGTGGCAGGTGAGCAAAAAAGTAGAACTATGCGCCCTGTGCACACTGTGCGTTTCTCTCGTCAGCACAGGGTACTTTGTTGCCTAGATATGGACTCCCGTCATGAAAAATGCCGAGAAGTAGATCCGTGCAGGCAGGCACGAACACACATCAATCACTAGTAGGGAAACAAGACAACCAAGATATCGCACGCAATAGCAAAGAAGCATTAACTAGGCTGCCCCCACACAGTGACATCAAAAGCAGGAGCAACGGTGTGCAGGCAGCCCTGAGAGCTTAGCACAGATCCACAGGCATTAATGCACACAACATGCGGAGAGAGCACACAGGAATCATATGCAGGCATCAGACTCCGGCAGTAAACAAGCAGCAACACATGGACATCACAGACCAGAACACAGAGGATTCCCAAGCAAGCAGGAATCCAAGCAAACTGCACCGATGTATTTCTGATCTTAAACGATGCCACGCTGTTTAGAGACTTGCTTCCACACGACTTCCTTTCCTACATACGCCCCTCCTGATTTTTTAAACGGGGTCAGTCATACAACGTTCTCCTTCGATATTTCTGCACTCACGGGACGCTTGACAGGGGCACCGGTTTGGCTGGGGTGGTTTTACACAGGACGATAGAAACAAGAAAAACGGCACTCACCGGCTGTTTGGGGAGGCGGCGGCTCCTCTCTGCCACGGGCAGGGCTGCTGGGCTTCTCCAGTCGTCGGGGGCTGGGGACGGGCTTCTTCTCCTTGCCGGGCAGGAGCGCGGGGAGACCTCCCGTCCGCTTCCTGCCTGGCCCACTGTACTTCAGGGTCGCGGCTGCGGTAACCAATCGCAGCGCGGCCCTGGAGTTTGGAGGCAGGCACAGCGCCTCTCAGAGGATCCCCAGGCCGGCATCGGCGATTTTCGGGTGACCTGGGCTGCGGCGGTAATGCGGGGCTGATGAGGGGTAGGCTCCCTCTTTAATTTAAATATACAGCGGGGTGAGCAACCGGGACTTCTTCCGGCGACGACGGTGGTCGGGCAGAAATGGCTGCCTCAAAGCTCCGCAATTTTGGATTCGGGGGCGTGTTTTGGCATTTTGAGTGACGGGTGACGTAACAGGGCTAAAGAACGCAAAAAAACACGCCCCCGAATCCGAAAGAGATGGGGCTTTATTGGATTGACTCCCTTCTCCTCCAATGGCTGGCCTCCGTTTAGGAAGCCAGCCAATGGAGAATGGAGGAGAGAGGCGGGCTTATGCCCCCTAACTTCAAAACATTAATTCTTCGGGACTCCCCTCACTGCTTTGCAGTGAGAGCAAGGGTCCCTCGACCTAAAAAGGGGGGTCCCCGTCAATGAAGGAACACAGAGGACAGAGGAGTCGCCGCAAACCAGACGGCGTGTTCACAGCTGATCCAACAGGACACAGTGTCTTCTCAAGACAACCACCACAGCCTGGCGCGCACAATGCCTGCAAGAAGCCAGTGGAATAAGGGAATGCCCCCGAACAATAGTGGAAGGAGAAACCCCCAAGGTATGCACGGGCGTCAATAGGGCTCCAGAACTGTGGTAGGTGCAACGGCAGGTCCCTAGACTGAAGCGGAGTCACAGCACAGCCAACAGCCCCAATATAACTCTTGCCGTGGGAATATTGAAGCAAACTGTTATAGGCAGAACGTAGGGACAGCGTTCAGGACAAGCATGTGTGAAATCCGCAAGCAACGAGTAGCAGAGGGGGGGGAGCAATCCACGCAGCCAGCACGGAAGTTTGCACAGCAGTGACGGTGATGACAATCATGCCAGGCGCGATAGCGACGGCATCTATGGTGGGCCCAGAACACAATACAGCAGGAGACCTCTCAGCCAAGGCGGGGACACAGGGTTGCCAGCAGCTCCATCATCGGCTCAGCGCCTCAGCAGTCGGAGCCAGCAACTCAGGGCAGCTCTCAAGGCCGGCTTTCGCTTCACTCAAGCTGCCACTTACACAGGAGTGGCCAGGGGGGAGGCGGGTGGGGGGAGGGAGAGCCAATGCACCCAACCAGCACCGCAGCCGCATCCCGCCAACGCCCGAGGCCTTCCCGCAAACCCAGCCCCTTTCTCGGCCAACCCAAGTACGGCAGGCCCCTGCTTTCGACCGCCCACAGGGCCGCAATGCCCTGGGGTGCGTGTCACCAGCGACGGGGCACGACCAAAGGAAGGGCAGGGGGCGAGGGAAGAGGAAGGACCACAAGCGGCGCAGTCAGGGAGCGGTAATAAGCGCCAGGGCAACAATCGGGGCAACCCTCACCGCCCCGGCAGCCACGAGCACCATCAGCAATGGTGGCCGCGAGGTCGCGTCAGCCTTCCGCGCCGGCTCCTGCCTCAGCCGCCCCGGGAAAATGGATCGGCTCTCCCGGCATCCGATGCAGCCCTAATGCTCCGAGACCAGCAGGAAGGTGTCCGCAGCGGTAACGGAAGTATTTATCCAGCAATTACGGCAACATTGCAGCCCGACTGGCGGAGCTTCAGGCGGTTGCGGCCATCTCGGTCGCCACGCCCCTCATAGACTTGACAACCTTAGAGTGAAGATACACGCCTTGTTTTATTTTTCATTAGGACAGGGGCCACGTTCATTAAATATTATTTTGAGTGGACCACCTCCCCTACTTTAATCACTTGCTTACACTCCACTTTCACCTACACTAACCTAGGGCCCTCACACGCACATCACCCACCGGCATAAAGGAAAAAAGATCTCCGCCAAGAAGGCCCCACCACGGGTGCCGATCGGGTATTGCACTGCCGACCCGATAAGGAGCCGACCCGATGATGAAGCAAGACTCCTAGTTGGCTGGCTGTGTGAGGGTCTTTTTACGAAAGGAGAGGTCTCTTCTCCACGCTTTGATGACTCCATACCAATGATGGAGCATTTGCATAAAACACACTAAACCTGCTTGTTTTGGTAGGAACTGGATACTAACTTTGTTTAATTGTAATTTCGGACATGTATGCGGCACCTGGATAAATAACAGTCCTCTCTGCCCCCTTCTTGTTTCTACAAATCACATGTGGGTCAAGAGAGAAAACAGAAGTCCCATTGGAGGTTCTCAACCACTGCAAAAGCTATTAAAGAACGACTACCAACGGCTGTCCAGGACACTCCACTGTTTCTTTCAATTTAGAACGGCCTGTTCTTAAGCACCTAATATAGAATGTTCTATGAACCATAAGATCTTACTTACGCTGTTGAACACCCTCTTTAAGCGCTTATAGTCACTTATTTTTCAGGCTTCCTTAATTTGCTCCACGAAACTTTCACCAGGAATTTCTTTTGGCCATTAGGGTGGTTTTCAGTCGAGATATTTCTTCATAGGTTTCTGAAGTAGCCCATCCATACCCAATTCTACTGTATTGTTATGTGGACACGTATGGTGCACAACACACACACACACACTCCTCCACCCCCCCCCCCAAGCAAGCAACCAGAATGCCCCACCAGAATTATAAACGCACCCATCCCTTCGCAACCCAGGCACCAACTTGCTTCCCCATACTTAGGTACCGCCCACCCCCTACCTCACCGCGCCTGCCGCACCGCGCACTTGGTCACACCGAACCCTGGTGTTCAAGTAAACAAACACGCTTTCCCTCCACATCCGCATGAAGCCGAACACCCCTCTTGGACCCCAACAAGATTTAACACCCACCGAACCCAACACAGTGAGCTCACACTGACCACACCTCAAACAAGGCCCCATTCTTCCCTAAATACAACCGACCCTTCCTCTCACAAAGCACACACACCCAGACGCCTCGCAAAAGGCTACTCCTTAAAAGCCCGTGCTCTATTTACCCTCTGCCCCGTTAATATAATTACTTCAGAGTCCCCCGTCACACCACCCCTCTTCCTTCCCTGTGCACCACTCACCTTCCGCAGCCTCTTGTTCAGGATACATTCAGCGGCGAAGACTTGCTCCCCAACGGCCGAGAGCTCCTCCATTGCCCTCAGTATTGCTCACGGGGTCTTTGCTGCCCCTCTTTAGGACGCGCCCTTACGTAACCCAATCCACTGGTGCCCGGTATCCTCGGTTATTGCCCACCGTGGCACCCTTATAACTTGGGTGGCATTCTTCAGTCTCCCGGCCCCCTCCACTGGATTCGGACGGTTGTTGCTTTGGCGCGAGGAAACCCCTTCCCGCAGTACCCTCCGTCCGCTCTCCTCACGCGCCGTCGCAAACCCACCCCTTCCACATGATTGACACTAACCCCCTTAGCTGTTTGACCAATACCAGATGAAAGGGAGGGGCTACGGCGATACTTCCATAGGGAAAGAATTGAGCCAGAGGGCGGGGTTAAAATAAGAACGAGAAAGAAACGCAGGCCTGAGAGGGTGGAGCCACTCATATAGTGAGGACAATGAGTTTAGGCTAACGCCTCCACGGACCCACCTCTCTTTGAGCGACAGACAGGGAGTGAATGACCATCAGGAGACATAGGAAGCTATGTAGTTGTAGCGTCGTCAGGAAGAGGATCCGCCCCATCGTGAAGGACAGCAGTTCAGTAGTGCCCTGGCGAATAGGAACCAGGGAGTATCAAGACAACCCGAGTTGGCCATTGAGAGCCAAGGGGCGGGGTTCTGAGAGGTTGGGGATTAAGTTGCGAGGGTAAAGCAGAGGAGAGAGCAAGCTGGACTAGCGAGAAAAGTGGGGGAATGGAAGGGTTTGGTATCGAGAGAGTGATTTAGGGAGAAAATGTATTCTATCGTAATATTTATACAGTGCTTACTACCTCTTTGAGAGGCGCACGCAGCTTATGTTTTTCACTAAACTGACCGGTTTGCACAAATCGGCAGTTCCCTTTATGGTAATTTATTTATTTAATGCAGTTTTATTATAGCGCGGACTTTACCCAAAGGTGTGGAAGCGCTTTACAATAGATCCAAGACTCCAAATACGATACATAATGAAATGTACATACTTACACATTACAGATACAAACGAGATAGATGAACAAGCATTTACAATGCAATGGTCTCGGCAGTGTTAAAGTTAGAGCTATTGCCATTGCTCATGACATTTTTTATTTATGTTTTTGTTTTTAAAACATATAAATAAATGCCATTGTCATTTACAATGCCAATAGCTTAATCTCTCGCAAATGCGAGACCTATTGCATTTGCACCCACACACAGAGCCACACACAAAGCCACCCACACACACATACAGAGCCACCCACAGTCATTCACATAGAGCCACCCACACACACACACAGAGCCACCTACACAGAGCCTCCCACATGTCGTGCGCGAGTTCCGGGCCTCGCACAGTGTCGTGCCCACAGGATGGCACTAGGACCCTGGAGCCCAGGGTCAGGGGAACAAGGACACCGGACACCACATCCGGTCAGGGGGCGGAGGTCAGGGGACACTCGGCAGCAGGACAGGGACGTGAGTGGACAGGGGGTCCAGGAGCTCACCCCAAACGATGTACTAATGATATCTGCATGGAAATAAAGAACACCTCAAAGCACCCTACCGTCTCCTGTGTACTTGCCCTGAACGACGCGACAACTGGCGACGAAGTCGGGATCTCGACCAGCGTGACGTGGAGGTCGAGCGCATCTCGTGGAGACCAGCGCCGAGAAGACAGAGCGCATCTCGTGGAGACCAGCGCCGAGAAGACAGAGCGCCGAGGGACAGGAGCGCAGCGACGCGGGAGCCCACCCCGGCCGCTGAGAAGAACGACTGCCGGTAAGCGCTGTGCCAAGCCCAAAGCGCAAGAGGAAGAAGAACTTTGCCTCGTTTGCCGCGAGCTCTCGCGAGAGCACGAGAGTCTCGGCGGCCATCTTGAGGGCAGGCGGGAGAGCCAATAGGCGCGCGAGGAAGGTCCGGCGGCCATCTTAGAGTCAGGCGGCCTCACCATTGGCCGCGAAGCACCACGTGACCGTCGGCGGCCATCTTAAAGGCAGGCGAGAGAGCCAATCGGAAGAGAGATTGGCTCAGCGGCCATTTTGAGGACAGGCAAAATCGATCTGCCCAAAGAAAGGGCTAAAAAAACGAAGGAAAGAAGGAAAAAGCACATACAGATGCAAAGGAAAGGTAAAAAAAAAAGGAATAACAAAAGATAAAGACAAAAGACAATAAAGAAATAAAAGAAAAGAAAAAAAAAAGGGAGAAAGAGAAAAAGGAAAGGTCAAAAAGGAAAGCAGAAACAGAAAAGAATAGAAGAGTGCCGGAAGAGCACGGAGGAGAGAAGAGTGCCAAGTGGAGCACTGGAGCCAACAAAAGAGTGCCAGGAAGAGCACAAGAAAGAAGAGACAGCACAGAAAATAGTCAAAGAGTGCCAGGAAGAGCACAGGACACAGGAAATAGACGAAGAAAAAACAAGAAAGCAAGGAGAAATGGCAGACCCAAAGCCAAGTGCGCAATACAGAAGACCACTGCCGTTCAGCCTATCCGAACCGCAAACAGGGATAAGATGGGAGAAATGGCTTCGGCGTTTTGAAAATTATGCTGAAGCAACAGATGTCACCGCGGCCAAGATGAGAGGACTATTCCTGAACTATGTAGGCGATGAGGTCGAGGATCTGTTGGTAACGCTGCCAGCTGCGGACATTGACACCTATGCCAAGTTAACAAAGTGCCTGACGGAAAAGTTTGATCCGCAAAGAAATGTCGATTTCGAGAGATACAGCTTCACGATTGCCTTCCAACAAGCTGAGGAATCACTAGATGACTTCGCAACGAGGTTAAGGAAACTGGTGACTCACTGTGCATTCGACAAATTTGACAACGAACAGGCCATAAGACTATTGATCATAGCAGGCTGTCGGGACATAGAATTCCGGACACGAATACTGAAGGAACCAATAACATTGGAGAACATTCTCGCCCTAGGGAGGGCAGAGGCACGAGCGACAGCACACGCGAAAGAAATGGAGCGTGGCAAAGGAAGAGGTGGAGAACAAATTAATAGAATAGCGAGCAACAACAACAAAACTGGAAACTGGAGACAAGACAGAAGCGGCCAGACGGGGAAGAAGCAACAAGAAGGAACGTGCTACAGATGTGGACTAGAGTTCCCACACCGAGGTGGCCCATGCCCAGCATTTGGCCAGACGTGCCGAAAATGCAACGGACGAGATCATTATGCAAGCGTATGTCAAGGGGCGCAGTTTAGAGCTAACCGTGGAAGGACAGGCAGAGGGAGGACGTCGACGCGCAGGGACGTCAGACACGTCGAGACAGGAGTGAGGAGCTCGTCTGCAGAATCCGAGGACGAGGAAAGAGAAGAAAAAACGGAGCGGCTATACCTCATGACAGAGGTCAACACAGACTCAGAAGATGATGAAGAAGAGCGTGACGAAGTAATATGCCTGGTGGACAAAAAGAAAATAAAGAAAACGGAGTCCGTCACAATAAAAGTAGGGCCACACGATACCACATTTGTGTTAGACAGTGGCGCAACGTGCAATATCATGTGCGTCTCTGAATACGAGAAGATGAAAGTAAAGCCGACCCTGAAGCCGTCTAGAGTAAAAGTATTCACATGGGGGGCAAAGAGACCGGTGATCAACCTAGGGAAATTCAAGGAGGAATTAAGATACAAAGATCAAAGACTAACGGAACAGATACACGTGCTCCAAGGAGACATCCCAGCGCCATGTCTGTTGAGCAACGTCACGGCACAAGTAATGGGGCTGATGGAAATGACATATCAGATGTCGGAAAGAAGAACAAACATTCTAAAAGAATACCCCAAACTGATAGAAGGGTTAGGAAAGCTGAAAGGGCGGCAAATAACGCTGCACATAGATGAAACGATAAGACCCGTCGCGCAACACCACAGAAGGGTGCCCATACACCTACAGCCGCAAGTCGAGGAAGAGCTGGAGGCCTTACTAAGACAGGACATCATGGAACGAGCAGATGGACCGACACCATGGGTGTCCCCAATTGTGGCCGTCCCAAAGAAGGACAAGTCAAAGATAAGAATATGCGTGGACATGAGGATTCCTAACAAGGCAATTGAGCGGGAGCGGCACCCTGGCCCACATCTAGATGACATGATTAGCTGCCTCACCGGCACGAGAACATTTTCGAAACTGGACCTCTGCAAGGGGTACCACCAACTGGAACTAGACCCCCAGTCGAGATACATCACAACGTTCTCCACCCACCTTGGACTATTTAGGTACAAACGACTGAGCTTCGGGATCTCGTCGGCTGCGGAAATATTTCAGGAGACGATTCGTCAAGTCATCAGGCCGGTCAAGAACAGTCTGAACTACAGTGACGACATCCTGGTGTTCGGCAAGACGGATGAAGAACATGACACGGCTTTGAGGGAGGTATGCTCACACCTAGAGGAAGCAGGCTTAACGCTAAATGAAGAAAAATGCGAACTGGGGCGGAATGAGCTAGTGTTCTTCGGTCACATATTTTCAAAAAAAGGCATGCGGCCAGATGGCAGCAAGGTAGAGACATTAGAAAAAGCAAAGAAGCCCACGGACGTGGCAGAAGTGCGATCGTTTCTAGGGCTGGCAAGTTACTGTGCACGCTACATTAAAGACTTCGCCACCGTCAGCGCGCCACTGAGAGAGCTGACGAAACAAGGACAAAAATTCCAGTGGACCGGCGAGTGTGACAAAGGGTTTGAAGAGATAAGAAGAGCGGTGACAGCAGTAGATCACTTGGCTTACTTTGACCCGAAGCTATGCACAGAGCTGACAGTGGATGCAAGCCCCGTGGGGCTGGGAGCAATTTTAGCACAACATCAGCCCGGGAGAGATTCCCCAAGACACATCGTTGCGTATGGGAGCAAGAGCTTGACCGACGTTGAAAGGGGATATTCACAACCCGAAAAAGAGAGCCTGGCGGTGGTGTGGGCCTGTGAACATTACCACATGTTTGTGTACGGGAAACCGTTCATGATCGTGACCGACCATCAGGCCTTGATAACAATATATGGCAACCCAAACGCTAAGATACCGCCAAGAATAGAAAGGTGGGGAATAAGGCTCATGGACTACAATTTCAAAATCATCCACAAGCCAGGAAAAGAACAAAACCCAGCAGACTATGTGTCAAGACACCCCCTGCCGCAAAAGTCACAAGCGACCACAATGGCAGAAGAATACCTGAACTTCGCATTGAAACTGAGTACACCGGCGACAATAACAGAGAGTGAACTAAAGGAAGAAACAAAACAGGACGCCACCATGCAGGAGGCAATGAGAATCAACAGGGCGCAACGATGGAGACACGTAAACAATAACATGTGCGTAGGAAAAGGAATAGACAGAGAAGAACTGCTGGCCTTCAAAAGAATACATGAGGAGCTGTCCGAATGCGAAAACGGGACAATAATGAGAGGCACCAGAATAGTGATGCCCCAAAAGCTGAGAAAAAGAACAGTGGACTTGGCACACGAATCACACCGAGGCATGGTGGCCACGAAAAAGATGCTCCGGGAAAAAGTGTGGTTTCCGGGACTCGATAACATGGTGGAAGAGATGGTGACGAAATGCCACGTATGTCAAATAACAGGACCACTGTCAAAACCAGAACCCTTGCAAATGTCCCCGCTACCACAGGCGGTGTGGACTGAGCTGGCAGCTGACTTCTACGGGCCGCTAGAAACAGGAAACTATTTTCTGGTTGTGATAGACGAGTACTCAAGGTTCCCCCTAGTAAAGACAGTGTCGTCAACATCGGCGAATGCGACGCTACCGGTGCTAGATGACATTTTCGCAGCATGGGGCTCGCCACAGACATTGAAAACGGACAATGGCCCACCCTTCTCAGGCGAAGAATTCAAAAGATTCATGGCGTACCTAGGCATACGTCACAGACGAATAACGCCGCTGTGGCCACAAGCGAATGGGATGGCTGAGCGGTTCATGGGGACCATCAAAAAGGCGGTACAGAGAGCAAAAGTGACTCAAGTGTCGATCGGGCAAGCCCTGTGCCAGGTACTAAGGGACTATCGGAACACACCACACAGTTCCACAGGAAAATGCCCGGCTGAACTGGTACTAGGGCGAGTGAGCAGAACACGACTGCCACAGATGAAAGAAGAAAAAAAAGAAGAGCAGAAAGAAATAGCTATCAGAGACAAGGGACAGAAAGCAAAAATGAAAGAATACGCCGATCAAAAACGACATGCCACGCCACACCTGTTAGAGGAAGGGGACATGGTGTTTATGAAACAGCGGCAGGTGAGGAAGTCAGACAGCGCGTTTGCAAAAGATCCGCTAAAAGTGGTGAAAGTAAACGGGCCCATGATCACGGCTGCCGTTGGCCACCACCAGGTCACACGAAACAGCTCCCACTTTAAAGAGGTGAAAACGGAAGAAGAAGGAGACATGCCAAAGAACGAACCAACGAGAGAGATGTGGCAGGAAGATCCAGCACCAACTGTCGGAGAACAGCGACCACGGCGAGAGTGCAAGAAGACCAAGAGACTGATCGAAGAGATGTGAGGGGACTATCACTACACACAGTTGCTCTCTCTCTCTCTCTCTCTCTCTCTCTCTCTCTCTCTCTCTCTCTCTCTCTCTCTCTCTCTCTCTCTCTCTCTCTCTCTCTCTCTCTCTCTCTCTCTCTCTCTCTCTCTCTCTTTCTTTCTTTGTTGCAACAAGGGGGGAGATGTCGTGCCCACAGGATGGCACTAGGACCCTGGAGCCCAGGGTCAGGGGAACAAGGACACCGGACACCACATCCGGTCAGGGGGCGGAGGTCAGGGGACACTCGGCAGCAGGACAGGGACGTGAGTGGACAGGGGGTCCAGGAGCTCACCCCAAACGATGTACTAATGATATCTGCATGGAAATAAAGAACACCTCAAAGCACCCTACCGTCTCCTGTGTACTTGCCCTGAACGACGCGACACACAGGAGGTAATTAATGAAAATGATGGGGACACACACACAGGATGGAGGGTATGCCGGAAAGACCCCGAGCGGTCTTCCGCGCTTTTAATATATACCTCGGGCGTGCCCGTCCCGAGGGTGAAGGCGTGCGTGTATGTGTATTGCTACAATGTTGGTGAGAGGCCGGGTGGCTCTCTACATCCCTCCTTCAATTTAGTTCTCATGTAAACTGTCCAAGCACAATGGCTAAGGGGAAGTGCACATAAAGTCTCGGAGTCTTTGGCTCGGCCCAGGATTGGGCCTCAGGTGGTATCTGTGGTTGGACCGGGCAGGAGACTCAACAGCCCCAGCCGGGGTTGTTGCTTCATCTCGGGAGGAAGAAGTGCACCCAGTTGTTTCACTTCGGGGCCCAACAAGGTGACGCCTGTCTTCTCCTGGCTGGTCACGGCTCTGGAGGGGCACGGAGTTTTGGGCCCCCGTTCTTCCATCGTCCGGACCATCTGCGCCGACATCGATGGTTTCGTCAGCCTCCTGGGGAATGCCATCCGACATTCCTATTCTTTTGAAGCAGGATACATTTCGTGTGACAGTCTGTTGGCCGAGGCAGGCAGTCACCATTGTTCCCCGAATTTTCTCCACGATCCATCGCTCTGGTTCAAACGGGGTTCTAAATTTCCACCCAGGGTGCCGATCTTGTACCACGACGATGTCTCCTTCTTGCAACCCGGGGTGTCTTGCATGTCTTCTTTCGCTTGCTTTCTGGTTCGTGACAGTTCTCCGTGCCTGGATGGCAGCACCATCTCTCTCCTCAGGGGTCCATGTAGAGGACGCCGGGATGTTGCCTCTTGGTGCTCTTTTGAACAGGACATGCGCCGGTGCGCAATGGGTGGTGCTATGAGGGGTCTGTCGATATGCACTCAGGAATTGGTCCAGCGCAGCTTCCGGGTCTTTGCCATCGTTGACGGCGATGCGGAGCGCCCTGTTGAGAGTCCGCATGAGCCTCTCCACTTCGCCGTTTGCTTGCGGCCACAACGGTGTGATCTTGCGGTGTTTTATCCCCAGGCCCTCCAGGTATGCTTGGAACTCTCGCCCTTGAAAAGGGGGTCCGTTGTCCGATTTCACCTCTTCTGGGAGTCCCATAGTGGCAAAGACGTGGTCCAACGCTTTCTTGACTGGTCCAAATGCTGTGGAGGAGAGCAGCTCCACGACGGGGAATTTCGAAAAAGAGTCCACGACCACCAGCGCGTGCCGACCGTCTGGGAAGCTCCCGAAGTCTATGCTCAGCTGAGTCCAGGGTGAAATTGTAGCCTTGTAGCTGGACGGCCCATCGTTCAATCCGCGGTGGGGCAAGCCTGGAGGATCCGGTGAACAGGGGTAGGAGTGGTTTGTGGTCGGTCACAATGGTGAAGGGTTGGCCACAGAGATACAAGTGAAAGTGGTGGCAGGCCCACTTGATGGCTAACGCTTCTCGCTCGATTTGAGCATACCGTGTTTCAGTGTCCGTGAGGGCCTTGCTCGCATATGCGACGGGTTTCCAGTCATTTTGGCCATATTCCTGCAGTAGAACTGCGCCGAGGCCTACGGGGCTGGCGTCCACGACCAATTCGGTCTTCCTGCGTGGTTGGAAGTAGGCCATCGTGGCCTTGTCCAGAAGGCTCGCCTTGATTTCCTGGAAGGCTTGGTTTGCTGCGCCTGTCCATTCCCATTCATGGTCCTGTCTAGTGAGTGCGCGAAGGGGCTCGGCCAGGTCGGCCAGGTTGGGTATAAATCGGCCACAGTACGTGGCCATCCCGAGGAAGCTTCTCACCTCGGTGGGGTTTCTGGGCGTGCTGGCATTCTGGATAGCTTCCGCCTTCTTTGGGTCAACTCGGAGCCCTTCGCGCGTGAATCGGTAGCCGAAGAAGTCCACTGCTTCTTGGTAGAATGAGCACTTTTCTCTGTGGAGGGTTAGTCCATGTTCCTGTAGTCTTTGTAGGGTGGCCCTAAGATGTGCATGGTGTTCCTCCAGCGTGTTCGAGTAGATCAGAATGTCGTCGCTCAAGTTGATGACCCCACTCAGCCCAGACAGAACTTCCTTTATTGCATTCTGAAACACTTCGGCCGCCGATGACACTCCAAAGCTTAACCTCTTGTATCGCCGGAGCCCGACATGGGTGGAGAAAGTCGTGATGTACCGGCTGTTCTGATCAAGTTCCAACTGGTGGTAGCCCGCGTTGAGATCAAGTTTAGAGACCCACTTCGCCCCGTTGAGGTCGGCGACGATGTCGTCCATGGTGGGCGTGATGTGGCGCTCCCGCTTCACAGCAGTATTCGGCAGTCTCATGTCGACGCACAGCCTGATGGCACCAGGCTGTTTGGGTTTGGGGGCAACCACCAGTGGAGACACCCATGGGGTCGGTCCTGACACCTTCTCGATTACGTCAAGGGCTTCGAGCTTCTTCAGCTCCTCTTCAACCTGAGGACGGAGGTTAAAGGGCACCCTTCTGTGTTGCAAGGCGACGGGACGGATGGAGGTGTCTATGTGCCGTTTGACTTTCTTGCCTTTGAGCTTGCCGAGGCCACTGAAGAGTGCAGGGAATTCTTCTAGCATGGTATCGGCGTGCGATTGGTGGACTTGGTTGGCGAAGAAGACCAGCCCTAGGTCTTCCGCTGTGTTGCAGCTGAGCAGTGTACCTTTCTTCCCTTCAGTTACGTGGAACCGGGCCTCCGTTGTGTACTCCCCATTTCGAATGGTGGTGCTGATGACGCCGCGTAGCGGCATGGGTTCGGTGCCTCCATATGTGTATATCCGAGCGTTCGTCGGGGCCAGTGTGGGTTTAGGCGACATCTGTTCATACTGGTCAGAGTCCATGACATTCACGGAGGCTCCGGTGTTGATCAGTGCTCTGATTTCTGATCCTTCCACAGAGATCGTGCACATGGGTGGTGGTCTCTTCCGGGTGGCTACCCTGCTGACATAGGATATTACATATACTTCATCGTCCTCCTCGTCCTCATAGTACGGTTTCCGGTCTTGGGCCTGCGTGTCTGGCGGCGGGTGTTCTTGCTCTAGCGACAGTTGTCTCACTCTGGATGTCATCGACCGAGATCCATATCCGCCTCGCGACCTTTGTGCACTGGGCCTGTATCGTCCTCCTTGGCACACCGCGGCAAAATGGTTGAGTCTGCCGCACTTCGAGCACGTCTTTCCTTTTGCGTTGCACACAGCGGTCGCTGCATGGTCTCCCCCACAGTAGGCACACTGAGCGTCCCGGGTTTGCCACTGTCGAGCTCTTCCTCCCGTCGGTCTCCTCTGTATCGCGTCGACGGTTTCTTCCTTGATGGGCGCCATTTTGGGTGCGGCTTGCGGAGCTATGGGGGACCGGAGCGCCAGCTCCATTTCGTCTGCTCTGGAATCCGACAGTTCATGGGAGCGGGCAAGGACAAGAATGGCATCCAACGTGATGCCCGGTTGTTATGTTATGTTATGCGTTTTTATTTGGCGCACAGATGCTCCAGATAAGGAGCGTCCTGGCGCCCGACAAGGCAGCTGCACAACACAACTGAAACAATAAACAAACAGTGTAGACAAACTAAGGGAATAAAAAAGTTTTCACCGCACGGCGAAAGGAAAGCAGATCCCTCATAGCGCGGATCGCCGGGGGCAGGGAGTTCCACAAAACCGCCGCGCGCACTCGAAACGAGCGTCCTCCAGCTCGACTCCGCTTGAAGCGCGGCACGACAGCTAGTTCTAGGTCGGCAGATCTTAAGAGTCGAGCTGGGGTGTAGTGGGCAAGAAGAGCCACAAGAATCGTTGCTGGGGACCCCTTCAGAATTTTGTAGGCGACACAGAGGACCTTAAACTGGATCCGCTGGGCCACCGGTAGCCAATGCAATGACCGCAGGGTACTGGAGGTGGGACAGAATCTAGGGAGGCCTACCACCGCTCTTGCAGTGGCGTTCTGGATCCGTTGTAGGCGCCCAATCTCCGCTTGGTTCAGACCAACTAGTAAGGAACTCGCATAATCCAGCCTCGAGATGACTGTGGCTTGGATCATGAGTTGCCTAGTGGGAGCATCGAAGAACTTCAGCACTGGACGGAGCCCGCGCAGGATGCCAAAGCAGCAGGCCGCCGTGCGTTTGGTATGACACACAAACGTAAGGGAAGGGTCCAGCCAGACCCCGAGGTTCTTAAGCTCGGCGACTGGGATGGGAGCAGGACCCAAATTCCCAGGCCACCATCTTTGTCTGAGGATGAGCTTCCGTAGTAGTTTTGATTTGCATCCTACGATGATCTGGTCTCTGATTTCCTCACGTGGTTCTGTAAACGGGCAGCTGCTGGCCAGCCGGCGCAGCCTCGCATAGTACATGTCCACTGATTCGGCCTCAGTTTGCCACGCCCGCTTAAACTTGAACTTCTCATAGTCGGTGTTGACCTGGGGGTCAAAGTAGGTATTCAGCGCGGCCACCGCCGCGTCATAGTCATCGTCCTCACCGGTGTTCGGGAAAGATTCGAAAAGGTCGTAGATTTCTGGGCCTCCATACAGGATCAAGAGTGATCTTTTCACGGTGTTATCAGTTTCTCTGGTGCCTCTAAAGTAGAGGTTCAAACGCCCCAGCCACGCCTTCCATCGCGGCGCCGCAGTTGCTGGGTCTGCAGTCTCGCTGAATGGCGGAAGCGGGGCCACTCCAGTGTGGGCATGGCTGACTACGTGAGTGTCTGCTCCGCGCCGTGGAGGTGGGCGTGGCGTAGCGGCATGTGCGGCCGGCGATGTGGACGCACCCCCTGTGGCGGCGTCGGTCATGATGGTGACCCCTCCCTTGGATCACACCATTCCTGCGCGGGCCGCGCAGCATGGAACGGAGTCAGGACGGTGAGTATGTGACTGTCTAGCTTCCTGACACGGAGCTCCCACGGGAGGCAGAAGTTGATTTGGCCAGTGCTTGTTTATAACTGTATTTGCACGTCACAGTGCAGCAACTCACTCCCCCCCGGGGCCTGAGCAGGCCGTGTCCGTGGTGCGGGGAGCAGGCAGCAGTGGAATCAGCCCGTGCCTGATTTATTGCCCTTGTCAGTGCTTGATTTATTTCCTCTTTCAACGCAGTCCCAGGGCCAGAGCAAGCCGTGTTCATGGAGCGGAGGGCAGGGCAGGCGTAGGAGGCACCGTCAGACAGGGCCTCGGGGCTGACGTGCAGCGTCTCCCCTCTTCGCCCCACCCCCTCTGGGGCAGCACACTACAGGAAGCGCGCTAGCGCTGTGCGCGCAGCGGGGCGAGCCCCCAGGCAACAACGCACACAGCGCGGGGGTGCCGGGCAAGGACGCGGGGGCGAACCACTCACCGGGCGGCTCCCGCCAGCTGAACACGCTCCGACCTCGGAGGCGCGTGGGCGGGGAGCCGACTTGAGCAGAGGCAGCAGGCTGGCGGACGAGCTCCGCGGCCACGAGGACGCCAGGCAGAAGCGGCCGGCAACCAACAGCAGGCAACGGAGCGAGGCGCTCCAGCAGATGGCCAGGCACGCGCGGGGGCAGAACCGGCCTCGTCGCCAGTGTCGTGCGTGAGGTCCGGGCCTCGCACAGGAGGTAATTAATGAAAATGATGGGGACACACACACAGGATGGAGGGTATGCCGGAAAGACCCCGAGCGGTCTTCCGCGCTTTTAATATATACCTCGGGGCGTGCCCGTCCCGAGGGTGAAGGCGTGCGTGTATGTGTATTGCTACAATGTTGGTGAGAGGCCGGGTGGCTCTCTACACCACAGTCATTCACATAGAGCCACACACACACAGAGCCACCCACACACACACACAGAGCCACCCACACAGAGCCACCCACAGTCATTCACATAGAGCCACCCACACACAGAACCACCCACACACACACACAGAGCCACCCCCACACAGACAGAGCCACCCTTACACAGACAGAGCCACCCTCACACAGAGTCACACACACACAGAGCCACACAGAGGCAAGAAAAAAAAACGAACAGCAACAGGGAACAGAGGCAAGAAATAACAAGGGCAGCTCCCCCCAGATACAGAAATGTATTCCCGGGTGCTTGGTGAGTTTGCAACCGCCTGCCCCACCTACAGGGCAAATTGACCTAAAAAAAACAGGCAGTCTCACCCCAAGGAGGATGGAAGCAAAAGAAACTAGGAGTGAGGGATGCGGAATGAAGACCAAGGAATGAGGGATGCGGAATGAGGAACTAGGAGTGAGGGATGCGGAATGAGGAACTAGGAGTGAGGGATGCGGAATGAGGACCAAGGAATGAGGGATGGGGAATGAGGAACTAGGAGTGAGGGATGCGGAATGAGGAACTAGGAGTGAGGGATGCGGACTGAAGACCAAGGAATGAGGGATGCGGAATGAGGAACTAAGAGTGAGGGATGCGGAATGAGGAACTAGGAGTGAGGGATGCGGAATGAGGACCAAAGAATGAGGGAAGTGGAATGAAGACCAAGGAATGAGGGATGCGGAATGAGGAACTAGGAGTGAGGGATGTGGAATGAAGACCAAGGAGTGAGGGATGAGGAACTAGGAGTGAGGGATGCGGAATGAGGACCAAAGAATGATGGATGTGGAATCAAGAACCAGAAGTGAGGGATGCGGATTGAGGAACCAGAAGTGAGGGATGCGGAATGAGGAACTAGGAGTGAGGGATGGGGAATGAGGACCAAGGAATGAGGGATGCGGAATGAGGAACTAGGAGTGAGGGATGCGGAATGAGGACCAAGGAATGAGGGATGCGGAATGAGGAACTAGGAGTGAGGGATGTGGAATGAAGACCAAGGAGTGAGGGATGCGGAATGAGGAACTAGGAGTGAGGGATGCGGAATGAGGAACTAGGAGTGAGGGATGCGGAATGAGGACCAAAGAATGATGGATGTGGAATGAAGAACCAGAAGTGAGGGATGCGGATTGAGGAACCAGAAGTGAGGGATGTGGAATGAGGAACTAGGAGTGAGGGATGGGGAATGAGGACCGAGGAATGAGGGATGCGGAATGAGGAACTAGGAGTGAGGGATGCAGAATGAAGAACCAGAAGTGAGGGATGTTGAATGAGGAACTAGGAGTGAGGGATGCGGAATGAGGACCAAGGAATGAGGGATGCGGAATGAGGAACTAGGAGTGAGGGATGTGGAATGAAGACCAAGGAGTGAGGGATGCGGAATGAGGAACTAGGAGTGAGGGATGTGGAATGAAGACCAAGGAGTGAGGGATGCGCAATGAGGAACTAGGAGTGAGCGATGAGGAATGAGGACCAAAGAATGATGGATGTGGAATGAAGAACCAGAAGTGAGGGATGCGGATTGAGGAACCAGAAGTGAGGGATGCGGAATGAGGAACTAGGAGTGAGGGATGGGGAATGAGGACCAAGGAATGAGGGATGTGGAATGAGGAACTAGGAGTGAGGGATGCAGAATGAAGAACCAGAAGTGAGGGATGTGGGATGAAGAAATGCTGGCATTGATGCTGTGCCTACATGGGCTCTTCTGGCATGACATGAAGCCGGGGACAGACAGAGGACCCGCTGAATCTCAGTGACCTTTGCATGCACAAGGTGTAATTTCCGCCTTGTGTGTCACTCCCCCTTTTGTAAACATTTGCCCTGGAGGGAGCGCCTCGAGTTTAAATCTGATGGAAGACACTACTCTCTGCCCTTGGTGGCGTGGCATATTTCTTTAGTGTTGCGCTAACACCGCATTTTAAAATAATATTAGTAAGTACGACGCTGCACAATTCTCTCCCGATTGCTCGGCGCAGCACCCAGTATTTTCATGCAGCGCTACGTTGCATGGTATTTTTTAATAACAGTGGGACTTTTTCAGGGTGTGGAGACAAGGAAATGGCTGAATTGAGCTGAAAAAGCAGAACTTAATAAAACGTAATAAAATTGTGATGAATTGGATCTCCTCAATGTCTTTGACTTGTTTACTGCCAGTAGAGCGGGATTACTTGGGCCTTATTTGGAGAGATGTGTGATGTGACGTGTAATCGGATTACCGTATATATTACCGTATATACACACACCGAGCACGCATCTTGAGCCCTTTGCAGGCCTCTGGTATCCACTGCTTCCTGCTCGGCAATTGCCTTAAGAAATAGCAATCTGGAAGAGAATTAACTCACCTTAAAAGCCGAAAGGCTAAATTAGTTTTGTGAAAATTCAATTTGTTATCCTCAGATAAAAGTAGATGTCAGCAGCAAACGTTTATTTTAGCATAAAATGTGAACGGATTTGCTGGAAGGTAAATTCTAAACATAATTTTGCTGCGTTCTTTTTTATAGTTCATAGCAACAAAATCAGGTTATTGAAGCATCTATTTATAGACATTCGGGTTTTTTTTTGCAAAGAAAATGCAGGGCACAACTCTTAGTACTATGACCTATGCTATCCTTTAATTGTATCATATATGCAACGTTTTGGTGGGTCGCTAGGAGAGAAACTTGTAATCTTTTCCTCAAAACCACTATAAAAAAAATATCAAAACATGTCGAATTAGCCAGGCACCGTTATCGGTGAATTGAGTGATTTGGCAAAATATGCAGTAAAATAAACCTTATGACTGACATCATTTTGTAAAGAGTAAATTTGAAGAATGTTTAAAAAAAAAAAAAAATTATGAAGAGCGAACTCAGTCCAAGGGCATTGGAGCATTTTTGCATGAGCACCAATTGTTTTGCTTCTATGCACGAGATTAGGTGAGTTGCCCAGAATCACAGGATCTTGAGTCAACGCGGAGACTCGAAGCTCCCAAGTCTGCAGCTGTGGCTCTAAGACATTCCCTGTTTTTAGGGAGACGCCTGGTGCGAGACTTGGGGAGGCTGGAGGTTTTCTGAGGGAGACAGGGGGCTCTTTGGGGAGATCGGGGTTTCCTGCGAGACCTGAGCCAGGGGTGCGTATTTATCACGGCACAAGTCAGAGAACAAGCTGCCTGCCACTGCATCCTAGATTAAGAACGGCGAGGGGGGGGTGCGGGGGGGAGTGCAGACAGCTGTGACGCCAGCCCCCCTCCCCCCCAAATGACGGGCTTTTCTCCGAGCCATTTGTGAATGACCTCGGAGAAACATGGTGGTGTGGAGCGCTCCTCTCTTGCCTTACGATCTCGGAAGGCAAGAGAGGAGCGCTCCACACCACCATGTGTCTCCGAGGTCATTCACAAATGGCTCGGAGAAACGGCCATCATTTTTTGGATTGAGGGGCGTGTTTAGGTCAGACTGGGACCTCGGCGAGAGGGAGGGTGTAACGCCCACCACTAGAAAAGGGGCGGGGCTTAAAAAGAGAGAAAACGCCCCCGAATCGTGTCAAGGTGGGGCCTGAACTGAGTGACGCTCCTCTCCTCCAATGGCTGGCCAGCATTTACGAGGCCAGCCAATGGAGAAGAGGGGCGTGTTCAGGCCCCCATACTACACAACATGAAATTTCAGCTCCGCCCACTGCTTATGCAGTGGGACGGTAGCCTCAACCTAAAAAGTGAAATAAAACAAAAGGGACCCCATTAGGATGGTGGGCGGTCAGAGGCGGACTCTGTCCGCCCGCCATCCCGTCGTGAAAATGGACCGCCCGCCATAAGGGCGGGGGGCCCATGGGTGTTATTAGGATGCGTCCGCCACAGTGGCGGGCGCATTCTGCATCCCTAACATTGTGGCGGGCGGTGCACTCAGCACCGCCCGCCACAATGTTAGGGAGACATGTTGTGCACTTCCATGCACAACATGGCAGGCACCGCGCGGTGCCTGGCATGTTGTGTATGGAACTGCAGGGGGTTACCTTAGGTACCCCCATGTGCACCCCCCTGAGTCCTTGGGGGCCCGCAATGGGCCCCCCTAGCAGACTCCGCATGTCTTTCCTTGGGGGCAATACCGCCACGGAAAGGCATTCCTAAATGCACATAGTAATATGGCTGGCGGTGTCAAACAGACACCGCCACCATATTGCAGCCTTTTGCGACCGGGGCGGAAATGCGGCAACGGTCTTTCCATCCCCCGCACCCCCGTCATATTATTATAATATGGCGGGGGGTCTTTTCTACAAGGATGGCGGGCGGATTGCCCCCGCCGGGCCGGCGGGGGCAATCCGCCCGCCATCCTAATGGGGCCCTAGATGTCCGTCACAAAAAACACATTAGAATTAGGGCCGTAAAGGCATAGATGACATATTTACAACATTGTAAGAACTTCCTTGAGGGACATGAAAAAGGATATCAAGAACCCCAAAGGCAGCGATGGAAAACAATTACAGCCGCACTTACTCTTTTATCACTCAATGTAAATTTGTCCAAAAGTCCAGTTCATGCCCTCCTTTGTAAGTCCACTGCCCTAGAACTTAAATTTAGACTAAACAGTATAATTGCTCAAAGATGCATGAATTAAATGGCATACAGTATGCACATGAATCACACAAACTGAAAACACTTGTCTTCATAGAAAAATCTTCTTTTATTCTTTATCCACACAGCCAACGCGTTTCACCCAAGCGGGCTTCATCAGGGCTAACGTAGAAAATTCAATTCCACCTCCTAACAAGTCGATAGGTAGTAATAAAAACTTCACTTCTTCTAAAGACGAACTTCTCGGATTGGAATAATCTGCGAGGTATCCAGTATTTGCGATCTTGCTTAAAGGCCGTATAAGGCTCCAAAAAGGTTCAGTGCGATATGCTTGAATATCAATGAGTTCCAGATTTGGTACTTCGTTTCGCAAGCAAAGCCAGCGGTGATGTGACAATCCACCCGGTCACAAACACGTGTTTGAAGACAAGTTTTTTCGGTTTGTGTGATTCGTATGTATACTGTATGCCATTTAATTTGTGCCTCTTTGAGCAATTATATTGTTTACATGAAAAGGGACGTATTAATTCTGGAAGTGTCTTTGAAAGAGGAGAGATTTGAGGTCAGTTTAGAAATTCCGGGTAGAGGTGGTGGTACGGAGTAGTGGAGGAAGCGAGTTCCAGATTCTAACCGCAATGGCCTGAGAAGGATCGAGCCATCGATCTTTCCCTTTTGAAGGTGGGGAGCTCAAGCAATAACTTTTCCGCATTGCATGAAGGTCTGGAGCCTCATCAGATTTTAAGTTTATTTGTCAGGTATCGAGGGGAGGAAGTGTGCAAGGCTTTGTGGGTGTTACAGGCAGTCTTGTAGATTGACCTTGCTTCGATGATAAGCCATCGAAGAGAACACAGTATGGTTGTGATGTGGTCACTTCTTTTGGCACCAAATACAAAATGAGCCGCTGAATGAAGTACAGATTTGAGAGGGGAAAGATGGGGTTTGGGGAGGCCAGCAAGCAGAGAATTGCAATAATCCGATCTAGAGAGAACCAGAGATTGCACCAAGGTTTTACGGTCTTGCTCCGGAAAGAAGCGGAGAATCCCCCAGAGAAGGCGCAGTTGGTAACATGGATTCTTTGTATTGGTGTGGGAGTGTAGATTGAGCCTTTTGTCAAGTATGACCCCATTACTGAGTAAGTCCTCTGATCATAGCAATATGACCGCCGTCCCAAAAATTACGAAAATGACCTAAAGTCGTTTTTTCCCATCATCAATACACACTTCAAAGAGTAAATCTTTGAAGAAAACTTTTTAAAATGTGTCTACCTCTGCCATAAAGATTGCTGACCTATAATGTAAGTAAACAAAGGTCTAAAAGCCATGCTATAAATCAATCCAGACGATGTTCTGTTTAAGTATCATGCTTGGGCCTTTGTAATGTCTTAAATGTGAACAAATGGACAGTATTTTTCTCTAGGAAAGGGGCCGTCTCTAGAGACTGGAGGAGCAAACAAGCACTGGCAAAGCAATAGTTCTCGTCTGTGTAAAAGCTATTGGCGTTGCCAATCTGTTTTAGCCATGTTGTACCCCCAGCATGGCTCCTGTTCAGTATGACTAACAGTTAGTGGCATGGATTGGCAAAGAGTGGAGGGCCGTAGAGTGGAATAAAGTGGCGTAGAATGGAGTGGCATATATTGGAGCTGAGTGGAAATGGCATAGAATGGAGTGGCATAGAGTGCTATAGAGTGGTGGGGCATACAGTGGATAGGTGTGTAGTGGAGTGACATAAATTGTCATAGAGTGAAGTGGAGTAAAGTACCATGAAGTGTTGTGGACTGGCATAGCGTGGCCTAGTGTGATGTGGCATAGAGTGGTGTATGGTGGAGTGGAGTAGAGTGCCGTGTCATGGAGTAGAGTGGAGGCCCATAGAGTGGCATAGTGTGGAGCATGCAAGGCGTGGCATCGCACTGCCATTACAGGCAACATATTTTCAATAGAAATTACAATTACATCTGCACATATAGTTTTACTGATATGACTACACAACGCACAAACGATAATGTGTGGTCATGGCATCACATAGTGTACCAATGTGTTTTGATTGTATTAAAATATTTGATTCCCATACACTTCCCGAATTACAAAAAAATTCTTAATTTGTGCTTTTGTATTTCTGAAATTGTTAGAAATGGTGTTCTCTAATTGTCACAGGTATGCACCTTTGTCCAAATAGGGACCCTTGCTTCTAGTCAGGGTAAGGGAGTTACACACTTTAGATAGCCCCTGCTCACCCCCTTGGTATCTTGGCTTGGGCAGAAAGGCTAATCCCAAAGTCAATGTGTAAAGTATTTGTACCCAAGCACACAGTAACACAGTAAAAACACCACAAATGGACTCCACACCAGTTTAGAAAAATAAAGTATCTTTATCTAAAGCAAACAAGACCAAAACTACAACGACAAAAATCCAACATACATGTATAAAATTATGACTTTAGAACAGTTATTTCAAAAATAGAACTTGTAGAAACAAATAGCTCCAACTAGGGCTATTACGACTTCTTGACAGTCATAAATCGAACGTACGGTGCAGACCACGAAGTGCGCGGCGTCGGGACAGAGTCATTCAGACCCCCAAACAACAGTACCTTGTAAAACTAATTTTACGGACAATGCACAGCGTCGTGGAGGTGAGGTGTCGAAGGTGAGGCTGGTTCCCTGTTTGCCATGGGGTGGCGAGGCGTAAAGTCTGCGAGGAGGCAAGACGCCTAATCCAGGGAAAGTTAGGTGGCGTCGGCGGTGAGGTGTCAACAGTGAGGCGATTTGAAGTCGAAGAGCTCATGAAGTCACCCTTGTTGGTTATCAGCTCTGTGATAATGGTATGCAGGCACTGGCGGTGACGACACCGGTGGTAGCACTGGCATCAGGAAGGCCGATAACTGCGGGCGTCGGAGCTGCAATGCATGTGGGACGGTGCGTCGTGCACTTCACATGCGGTGCCCTCGGCCTCGGTGCAGGTCACAGCCTCACTGGCGATGGCGCTGACAGTGTTGGAGTTGTTTTTCTTGCTTTTCAGCACCAACCACACAATTCTCAGGGCACAGGAACTGGAATTGGCTCCCTTTTGAATGCAGGAGTCCACACAGGAGTCCAGGTGCTGGTTAGTGAGTTACAGGTGAAGTCTTTGTGTCCCTGAGACTTCAGAACAAGAGGCCAGCACACACAAGCCCTGGGAGATTCTTTTTCAAGCAGGTTCACAGCCAGGTTCCCGTCTTTGTCCTCTCTTTGACAGAAGCAGCAACTACAGGCCAACCGAGCACAGCACACACAGCAAAGGAGCAGTATTTATCCTTACAGCGCTCCAGCTCTTCTCCTTGGCAGAAGTTCCTCTTGAGTCCAGAAGTAATCTAATTCTCTGGGGGTTAAGGTCCAATACTTATACCTCATTTTCTCTTTGTACTCTTTGTGGCAAGGGTCTCTGAGCCTAGTCCAAACCAGTTCTGTCCGCTCTGGTGCAGCACGACCACAGGAGGTGGAGACAGCATTGTGCAAAGGAGACACAGCCTATTTAGGTGCAAGTGAAACTCTCCCAACCACTCTAAATGCACCCAGAAAAGGCAGGACACACCTCAACCCCCCTTGTGGCTGTCTACAGTGAATGCACTCCCAACCACTCTAAATGCACCCAGAAAAGGCAGGACTCACCTCAACCCCCTTTGTGGCTATCTACAGTGAATGCACGTCCCCAGCTCCTGTCACTCCAAAACCAGACAGTCAATACACAAACAGCAGAGGCACACAGAATGGTTTAACAAGAAAATGCTTACTTTGAAACCGGTCCCAGGATGCTTGTTTCTGGTCCAGAGAGAACCTGGCAGTTCGGTCTGGACCGTTCCCATGGGGGACATGGTCGAGACTGATTTGCATATGGCTGGGTCCATACTGGGGTGGGGTAGTGGGCAAAAGAACGATGAATTTAACCCAGATCTTTTGACTGGGGGGAGAATGTTTGCATTGTTAGCATTCCGTCCATCATTTGTTTGCTGTAACACTTTTCGCCCTAAGTGGGATGGGTATGCCAAGTCGTGGGTCACTTGCTCACTGTGCCACCGAATTCATGCTAGCCTGGCTGAAGAATGGTGACATACCCTGAAACCGGACCCAGGATGCTTGTTTCCGGTCCAGGGAGGACCTGGCCTGGCAGTTTGGTCTGGACTGTTCCCATGGGGCACAGAGTCAAGACTGATTTGCATAGGGCTGGGTCCAAACTGCGGTGGCGTAGTGGGCAAAAGAACAATGGATTTAACCCAGATCTTTTGACTAGGGGAGAATGTTTGCATTGTCAGCATTCGATCCATCATTTGCTTGCTGCAACACTTTTTGCCCTAATTGGTATGGGTATGCCCAGACGTGGGTCCCTTGCTCACTGTGCCACCGGATTCAAGCTAGCCTGGCTGAAGAAGGGTGACATACCTTGAAACCGGTCCTAGGATGCTAGTTTCTTGTCCAGGGAGGACCTGGCCTGGCAGTTTGGTCTGGACTGTTCCCATGGGGCACAGAGTCAAGACTGATTTGCATAGGGCTGGGTCCAACCTGGAGTGGCGTAGTGGGCAAAAGAACAATGGATTTAACCCAGATCTTTTGACTGGGGGACAATGTTTGCACTGTCAGCATTCCGTCCATCATTTGATTGCTGTAACACTTTTCGCCCTAAGTGAGATGGGTATGCCTAGACATGGGTCCCTTGCTCACTGTGCCACCGGATTCAAGCTAGCCTGGCTGAAGAAGGGTGATATACTCTGAAACCAGTCCCAGGATGCTTGTTTCCGGTCCAGGGAGGACCTGGCCTGGCAGTTCGGTCTGGACTGTTCCCATGGGGCACAGGGTCAAGACTGATTTGCATAGGGCTGGGTCCAAACTGGGGTGGCGTAGTGGTCAAAAGAACGATGGATTTAACCCAGATCTTTTGACTAGGGGAGAATGTTTGCATTGTCATCATTCCGTCCATCGTTTGTTTGCTGCAACACTTTTCGCTCTAATTAAGATGGGTATCCCCAAACGTGGGTCCCTTGCTCACTGTGCCACCGGATTCAAGCTAACCTGGCTGAAGAAGAGTGACATACCTTGAAACCGGTCCCAGGATGCTAGTTTCCTGTCCAGGAAGGACCTGGCCTGGCAGTTCGGTCTGGACTGTTCCCATGGGGAACAGGGTCAAGACTGATTTGCATATGACTGGGTCCAAACTGGGGTGGCGTAGTGGGAAAAAGAGCAATGGATTTAACCCAGATCTTTTGACTGGGGGACAATGTTTTTACTGTTAGCATTCCGTCCATCATTTGATTGCTGTAACACTTTTCGCCCTAAGTGAGATGGGTATGCCCAGACATGGATCCCTTGCTCACTGTGCCACCAGATTCAAGCTAGCCTGGCTGAAGAAGGGTGACATACTCTGAAACCAGTCCCAGGTGGATGTATGACGTTACAACGCATACTATTACAACGCATGCTTTTACAACGCATTTTTTTACAACGCAGGTACCTTTACAACGCATAACTTTACAACGCATACCATTACAACGCAAAATAGTAAAAGTAATGTATAAGTACCGTTACAACGAAAACACATATAACGCATACCATTACAACGCATTAAAAAAAATTAATATATATATTTTTTTGTAAAATAAATCCTGGCACGGGATGCAGGGAAAATAGGGGTTTTGGGTGGTGAAGTGTATTAAAATATGGTAATAAACTGAATGTAAATTTCTTTAAAAAGAAGCAATTTTTTAAAATTAATACTCGAGTATTAAAATCAATACTCGAGTATTAAAAAAATACTCGGATATCGAAAACAAGCAAAATTTAAGAAAACAATTCAATTTAATATTATTTTTGAAATTATAGTAATCGAAATTAAAATCATAAGTTTTCAAAATCATTAAGGAAATACTAAACACATATCCGCCATTTTAGATACTAAGAAGTAAACATAAGTCCTACAACTCTTTTCATGAAATGAACACCTAGGGGTCCATTAGGATGTCGGTCGGTGGCACCACCGCGGTGGTGGCGGGGTGGAAAAACAGCTTTTTCCGCCCGCGAGCTGCGGAACTCATGTCCGCCACATTAAGATAGGTAAACATAGGTCATTTCCCGTCCTCCGCGGAGCGACGCGCACCGCCATCAAAGTGCGCCCGCAACCGCGGCGGAAGGAGCCAATCGAGACTCACCGCCGTGCAGAATGACGTCCGCCCCGCTCGACAAATTAGGATGGCCCAAACAAGCTGACGCACCGCAGCGGATACACCGCCCAGCCTGAGCAGGCGGAAACTCGACAGCGGAGCAAGAGAGGCGAGACCCGGTCCTGACTGCCATGAACCCAGCCCTCCATATGCATCCGGTGATGTTCCTCCTACAACACTATCGTCAGATGGGCCGCCGCGGACGCCGCCGCAGGTACGCAAATACACAAATGCAACACACAACACACATGCCGACACAGGGTCCAATCACCACACCGACACCCTGCTGGGGGACACAACACATCCACACGGGCACCCACACATCACCCACCTCACAACAAGGCACCCCTCAGCATCCGGGACACACAGCGACCGCCAACTAGCAGCAATGTCCCGGGCCCGGTCACGTCAGCGCCGCGGTCAATACATGCACACTATGCAGAAGGCAGGGCCACTCCAAGGCATGGGCAGGCCACAAACACCACAGGGACACACAGCCCCAACCACACAGCAACACACCCCACCAACCCACAGGCCAGGTGCCCATCCCGTGCACCCCCATGCACACCAACAAGCACTGCAACAACAAGCACAGAACACATTGCATTTTTTGATGTTCTGTGAGCATTTCACGGAACCTAGAAATAAATTTCTTGTCTCTATACTTAGTGAGGCGGGGTTTTTGCAAGTTAAGCCCGCTCTCTTGTACTTGCAATTACTAAAGACCCCCTGGACCGTCTTTCATGTTGCTAGCTTTTTAGTGAATGCTGTGAGAATTAAGAACAGGAGGATGACTATTGGCACATAAATGTTCAGGGATGTATTTTGCAAGGATGTTTTTACTGTAAAATTGACTGCTAGGGCAAATAACTTGGTATGTTTTTATTCTATTTATTGTTATTTTTAAGTCATGAAAGCACTGTGTACACCTTCTTAATTAGTTTTATATTAATATTATGTGTAAATACTGTATTCAATTATGATATTGATTTATCGAAATAAAGTATTCTGACTGACTGACTGAATACACACCCTGCAACACACAACCAGGGAGACAGCCACTGCGGGAGTGGCTGACAAGGAACACACAACACCACTGCCACACACACTCTAGGCTCACAATACTTGCCAACACACACACACACACACACACACACACACACGCACACACACACACACACGCACACACACACAAACACACACCCTGGGTGTAGCCACAAACACCACACACAAACAGTGATGCCTCAACCGATGCCTGCACAAGAACAACACACAAACAATACAGGAACCAATACTGAACTCAAACACAAACACACATACCCTGTCATCCAAACTGGGGGAAATCAATGGGAGCACAGACACAACAGGAGTACACAACAACATCACCTAGGAAATAAACACACACACCATAACAGGAGACACACAAGAAGTGCATCGGGACCAACACACACAGCCACATCAAACCCATCACAGATGCACATGAAACCTCTATCAACAAACACCACAAGACTACAGGGGATGTACTTCAGGCAATGCCAAGGCCACATACACACAGCACACAGCACCGCCTGCACAACAAGCATTGTCTGCATAACAGGCATGATTGACACAACCGCATCACACACCACAAATCAGCACTGCACAGATACAACACCACACCCAGGAACTGAAGCTATACCACACCCTACATCCACACATCCAACACAACAACTACACATGCACCACTCTGGGATACAAGAGCAAAGCCACCTCCACCACAGCACTGGCCAGCACACACAGCTGAAGTGCTCATCAGCACTACAGAATGACCATTAGCACAAGGGCAGCACACATAAACCTTTGGGGCAATGTCCAGAGTGGAACAACACATATGGCCCAAGAACTGCACCACAAAGCACAAGCCCACATATGAAGGGATGGGGAGGCACACACACATGGAAACCAAGGGGAAAGCTGACATCTAAGTTAAACAGCCTGCATGTCAGTAGCAGACATGTAAGGAGTGTACCACACACAAATAGAGGGACGGAACACCCACAATGGCCAAGCACAAGTGGCACACATAGGGGATGGCCTAAAACCACTCACACCATGCCATACAGGAGTAGAAAAAACGACATATGCCTGCAATGCATGACAAACACAAACACAATGCCAGTGTGGAGCAGCATTGCCACACAGTTCACACAAGAACACCCAAGACACATTGAGGACCAATCAAACACAACACTGACGTGCAACTCACACACTTTGTACACTCCAAAGTGACAAACACAACAAGGAGGAGTCTCACACAACACCATGGATACACCTACACACAGCACAGTGCACTACAAACAGCTCACACAAGGGCATACAATCCTCTACCCAGGGCAAGACAAAACAAACAACAGGCATACAACTCCTGGGTGACACATGTGTGTCTCACACAATACAGGGGCACACACACATCCACTACAAACTGACACCCTTCACACTGCACACCTCTGCTACACCCAACACCACGCATCTCATGTAGGCCATGGCACCAGGACCAAGGCCCATATCAAGATGACCATACACAGACAAGGCTGGGCACACAGAAAGCAATCCACACACATAATACATTACATATCCCAGCCAGCTTCGAAACATCATGCACAGCATCACACCCTGTGCTGGCAGTGTCCCCCAACCACAAATGTGACCAGTGTAGGCAACAACAGCAAATCAGTAACAAGACTACTGCATGCCAGGTAAAATAGCCATCACAGATCACACAATTTGCAGGCTCATAATGGACTTAAGACGCTGTCACCCCTGCCCAAAATTATGATGGCTGCAAAGGGCCTTGTAATGTTGAAGTGATACATGGAGCATGGTGGACAGGCAATCAAATGGGAACAGAAACAAAACTTTAATCATCAAGGACACTGACAGAACACACAGCAGAAGTAACTGTATTTATTCACATATTGCACAGATGCAGCGGAACAACAATAGTAGACAACAGCAAGGCTCAAAATGATGCAAAAATGCTATATACCATGCACAGGTGAAACGCAAACAGGAAGGCCAGTGTCCAAGGCAGGGGAGAGGCCAGCACAGCAGAGCAACAGGGCCAGTGTCCAAGGCACAGGTGAGAGCACGACACAGCAGAACAACAGGGCCAGTGTCCATGGCAGGGGAGAGGCCAGCACAGCAGAGCAACAGGGCCAGTGCCCATGGAAGGGAGAGGCCAGCACAGCAGAGCAACAGGGCCAGTGTCCAAGGCAGGGGAGAGGCCAGCACAGCAGAGCAACAGGGCCAGTGTCCATGGCAGGGGAGAGGCCAGCACAGCAGAGCAACAGGGCCAGTGTCCATGGCAGGGGAGAGGCCAGCGCAGCAGAGCAACAGGGCCAGTGTCCAAGGCACAGGTGAGAGCACGACACAGCAGAGCAACAGGGCCAGTGTCCATGGCAGGGGAGAGGCCAGCACAGCAGAGCAACAGGGCCAGTGTCCAAGGCACAGGTGAGAGCACGACACAGCAGAGCAACAGGGCCAGTGTCCATGGCAGGGGAGAGGCCAGCACAGCAGAGCAACAGGGCCAGTGCCCATGGAAGGGAGAGGCCAGCACAGCAGAGCAACAGGGCCAGTGTCCAAGGCAGGGGAGAGGCCAGCACAGCAGAGCAACAGGGCCAGTGTCCATGGCAGGGGAGAGGCCAGCACAGCAGAGCAACAGGGCCAGTGTCCATGGCAGGGGAGAGGCCAGCACAGCAGAGCAACAGGGCCAGTGTCAATGGCAGGGGAGAGGCCAGCACAGCAGAGCAACAGGGCCAGTGTCCAAGGCACAGGTGAGAGCACGACACAGCAGAGCAACAGGGCCAGTGTCCATGGCAGGGGAGAGGCCAGCACAGCAGAGCAACAGGGCCAGTGTCCATGGCAGGGGAGAGGCCAGCACAGCAGAGCAACAGGGCCGGTGTCCATGGCAGGGGAGAGGCCAGCACAGCAGAGCAACAGGGCCAGTGTCCAAGGCACAGGTGAGAGGCCAGCACAGCAGAGCAACAGGGCCAGTGTCCAAGGCACAGGTGAGAGCCCGACACAGCAGAGCAACAGGGCCAGCGTCCATGGCAGGGGAGAGGCCAGCACAGCAGTGCAACAGGGCCAGTGTCCATGGCAGGGGAGAGGCCAGCATAGCAGAGCAACAGGGCCAGTGTCCAAGGCACAGGTGAGAGCATGACACAGCAGAGCAACAGGGCCAGTTTCCATGGTCGTAAACAATGGTCAGGACTAGCACACCTGTATGAGGCACAGGCGCATGAGGGGGATGTCAACTCACTCCTGGAAGTCATGCAGACTTGGACCCGGCTGTGTGTCGGTGACAGCAGGCCCACTTAATTGGGGCGACAGAGCCCCAGGTGCTGTGGGGCTAACAGTGGCCTGGCAAGCTTGAGGGCTGGGTGGACCAGGTGGCATAGTGGCACGTGGAGGTGGAGTAATGCAGACTTCTGACACAGTGTGGGTGGGAGAGGTTGGAGGGGTGCCCTTCCACTTTTTGGGAATATGAATTGGCTTCCCTGTCTTGGGGTTGATGGGAAGTGTTGATGACCCAACAGGCACACACACCAACTGTCCCACATCAGGTGCAGACACTGGCACTACCTCAGGTGATGTGCTGGATCCTGCGGAACTCTTGGTCTGGCTACGCCTCAGGTCCTCCTTCCCCTCTTTTCCTGGTGTATCCCCTACAGTGCCCTGCTTAGCCTTTTTCACAGGGGTGGTGTCTACAGTGCCCTGCTTTGCCTTTGTGCCAGGAGTGGTGTCTAGAGTGCCCTGCTTTGCCTTTGTGCCAGGAGTGGTGTCTACAGTGCCCTGCTTTGCCTTTGTGCCAGGAGTGATGTCTACAGTGCCCTGCTTTGCCTTTTTCACAGGGGTGGTGTCTACAGTGCCCTGCTTTGCCTTTGTGCCAGGAGTGGTGTCTACAGTGCCCTGCTTTGCCTTTTTCACAGGGGTGGTGTCTACAGTGCCCTGCTTTGCCTTTGTGCCAGGGGTGGTATCTACAGTGCCCTCCTCCACCTGCTTCAATGGACTCGGAATTGGGGTAGAAGTGGTGGGTGGATGTGTCCCTGTGCTCTTCCTAGGTGTACCCCTGATATGCAACACCTCCTCAGTGGACACAAACACTGCATGGGTAGGTCTGTGTGAAGTTTCAGTGACAGGAGAGTGTTTTGCTGGTGATGCCTCTGCGGCATGTGAGCCTGATGTCAGCCTCATTGATCGCCTGGCCTTGGTCTTCCCTGACTGGCTCTTGTCTGTGCATTGTGGGGTGGCCCTGCTCTTCAGTGGGGATGGTGTCTGTGGGCGGGAGTGCCTGGGTTGTGTCTGTTGTGTGCTCCTTCTGCTGTATCTTTTTGGTGACGCAGGTGACCCGTTGTCACTGTCACCTGATGTGGCCACTGACAGGGGGGTGGACAAAGGCACCTGAGCTGCAATGGGAGCATGTGCCTGTTGAATGTCTGATGTCACTGTGAATGACAACACCTGGACTGTACGGTGTAGCCCACCCACGTCAGAGTGTATGCCCTCCATGTATGCAACAACCTGGCCTAATTTCTTGTCCTGGTCACTGAAGGCATTGAGCAGGGCGGTCTGGCCCACACAGAGCTGGCGCAGGAGCTCTACACACTCTGCACTGAGGGCAGAAGGGGGGACAGGTGCAGGGGCAGCGGTGCCAGGTGTGAATGTCACACGTCCCCTCTTAGTGACACGGATACGGGCAGCTCCTGAGGAAGTGGATGGGAGGGTGGGACCTGGCCGCTGGGTTGTAGATGATGATGCTGACTCCCTATCCCCTGTGCCTGCCAACATGGATGCATCCCCGCTGGCATAAGATGATGTGCTACTCTGTGTCTCAGCCACGGATTCCTCCTGCATACTTCTGTCCCCCTCAGATGCGCTGGTGGGCTCTGTGTCACTGGCCTCCGCTGCAGTTGGAGTGCTACTCTCGCCACCACTGCTTTCTGGCTCATGTCCCTCCGTGGTCTCTTGTGAATCGGCATGAGAGAGAGAAACAGGGTTGTGTAAGTGTCATCATCTGGTCACTCGAATTCAAAGCAATGCAGTACAGGAGTGGTCCAAATGTACATGCTAACCACCACACCAAGCAATCACTGTGCAGCTACACAGAACATAGACCACACCACTGCCTGCAATGCTGAAAATCTGCCATGAGTGAGGCATGTTGATGCCACACAGCACTACACCCTGCCCCTACATGAAGTGTGCCCCACACACAACTTGGCCTGCCCACACCTTGGGACATGATGAGGGTACAACACTTGTTACCACTAACTGACCTTCAGGGAACAGGAGGGGACAACACACACACCTTTTAGGACAGCACAATCCACAATGCCACGTAGGCCATATCAAGCACCATGTGGTAATCTGGGGAACATCATTTGCATATGTTGGGGCACCAACGATCTTGGTTCAGGCAAAGTCGGCATACATGAATTCACACTCAGCAAGTGGACACTGCTGTTCACCCCATAATAGATCACCCACACCATCCCTACGCTGAATGACCATGTTGAGCCCAACACATCTGGCAATGGGAAAGTACAGCAGGGAGTATCTGCTCAGTAAGGCCAGGGTGGCACAATACCCGATACAAGCACACATCACAGCAGCCACTCACATGACACAGCACAGCACATCAACACACGCACATCACATGGCTCACCGCTGCCACAGGCCCTGTACACATGCATCCACTCCAAGCAAAAGTCACGATCCCCAGATATTCACCAGCCCTGCCCTGCTCACCATGCTCCTTCAGACGTTCATCCAGGTCTTGATGAGTCACTGCCAATATGCGGGCCATCACTGAAGTCATGGTACGCCGTGCCAAACGCCCTGTGCGTGGTAGCATCCCCAATGTCATCTCAGCCACGGTTTTTGCAAGCCGACTGATGTCATCCCACCTCTTGTGGCAGTGTGTGCGTCGGCGGTTGGATACCCCCAGGACTCGCACCTTTGCCGCAATGGCCCTCCACACAGCCTTACGCTGGTTCACCTTGAGCTGCAGGTATGAGAGAAAAGAATGGTAAATGACCAGTTCCACATTGTTACGTAGCAACATCTATCAGTACAGTAGCAAGACCCAGACTCAGGACCTATTGTAACCTCCCTCCCTCCCTAAACTGGGGGACCCCTCACAAGGGCAGTGTGCATGGCCCACACAGATGTGATTGCATGCACACATTGAGGCGTAGAGGGTCCAGGATAATCTCACAAATACCAGATGCATCTACATTTTATGCATCGACTGAAGTGTGTAAGTCTGCTATTACACAGGGCACAGATGTGGCATATCTATTGATCATTGTTAAGGAAGTCTTGCAAGGAACATGTGAGTCTGGTGGTGTTTATCGTTTGTGTGGGCAGCCACTGCTCCGACTCCCTGGGTCACACTGAGTCACACAACAGGGGCACACAGAAATACTCACACAATCAAGTAATGTCCTGGCACCTACATGGCAAACATTTGTTGGCTCTGTATGGCTGACAATGTAACACTCCCCACTCACACATACAGGTACAGGCATGGATAAGACTGACATTGTGACACACACACTCCCTCGCCCTGGAGACAGCTTGTCTGTCAGTGTTCGACACAACCCCACACCCTCAGGCATATACTGCAGCAGCACAACTACACGTCTGACACCCCCCTGCCCGACAGCTACCTTGATGGTGACTTGCCACGACATTGGGGCCACCAAACAGCCTTGGGTACTGTGCCAGCACCTCGTCCACAAGGACCTCTAGCTCCTCGCTGGCGAATGGACTGGCACGGATCTTCTCTGTCCTTGCCATCCCTGTGGACATAGAACACCTGTGGCGGAAGTGAGTGGTGAGCAGCAGGAGAGAGTCCAGGCAGCAGCAGGAGAGGGTCCCAGGCAGCAGGCTCAGGAGGCAGCAGCAGGAGAGGGTCCCAGGCAGCAGGCTCAGGGGGCAGCAGCAGAACCCAGGAGAGGGTCCCAGGCAGCAGGCTCAGGAGGCAGCAGCAGGAGAGGGTCCCAGGCAGCAGGCTCTGTGAGCAGTGGAAATGTGAGGCTCACTCCCACAGATTTATAGCCCCCTGGGGTCATTTAGAAGCAGCTGCAAAGCTGCAACAATTGGTTGTCCAGGTCTGCCTCTTTCAAAATCATCCAATGACCGCCTCCGCGGTGGCAGAGCACACCTTCCGCGACTTTCAAATCTGCATCATGCCACCGCGATCATCGCTCCCATTGGCTGTAGGCAATGCTCCATGGCGGTGATGCACCGCGGGTGCCTGGGGTGCGCTACCGCGATGGTGCATCATTCAAAATCATCCAATGACCGCCTCCGCGGTGGCGGAGCACACCTTCTGCGACTTTCAAATCTGCATCATGCCACCGCGTTCATGGCTCCCATTGGCTGTAGGCAATGCTCCATGGCGGTGATGCACCACGGGTGCCCGGGGTGCGCTACCGCGATGGTGCATCATTCAAAATCATCCAATGACCGCCTACGAGCTGGCGGAGCATGCCCACCACCATCTACACATGTCCATATGCCAATGGCTACCGCACTTGTGAAGGGGGTGGTGCTGGTGTCACACCGCCGGGGACAGGCGGTAGGTACCGCGATTCATGCGGCGGAGCTTGCCCACCGCCATGTACGACTGTCCATATGCCAATGGCTTCCGCACTTGTGAAGGGGGTGGTGCTGGTGTCACACCGCCGGGGGCAGGCGGTAGGTACCGCGATTTCCATTACCACTAATGGCTATGTCAATCATGAAGAGTGTATCAGTACACAGCAGCAACATGCTAAAAGGCACATCGTTGTATACACAATGCCATACTACCATGTCATCCACAGTTGTACGCACGTTATATGTGACACACTTTGGTCTGTGCTCCCTGCCATGTTACTCATGCACTTAATGGCTGATGATGCTTGACACTCTTGAGCTTGTGTTCATGATGTGGTACAAATCCATTAGTTGTGGGTCAGTGATGACCACCCCAAGGATTGTGTCACAGCATTGTATAGTATCAGACTGGTGCATTCACAACATCTCATGCACACAACAGAACGTTTTCCTGCTACTGTGATCATTGTGTTGATGGATGTGTGCAGAGTTTACATAATGCATTGAGGTGTGACAGGTACAGCAGATGGGTATGATACAGACATGGTAATTTCTAAAACATTCGCGGATGTTGCTGCACCTTGCCTGCACATGTGAATTGTGTTCTCCAGTATGTGTGCATTCACATTGTCCGATGTGTTTGTGTCACTTGTGTATTGACAGTGGAGAGGTGTGCCCTCTGTGTGTATCACAAGGCCAGCCATGTCACCTGGTGTGCCATGCATATCTCAAGCAGTCGTTTTTTCCCCATTACATCATTGATGGTATGTGCTGTGGCCATCTCATGATGGTTGTCACTGACATTTCATATTTTACTTCTGTACTAGGAGGAGGCCAAATCTCCTACATCACCTGACAGTGCTGGAGGACATGGAGAATGAGGCATTAATACGGAAATTCCGCCTGGATAGACCAACACTGAAGATCCTGTGTGATCTATTGGAGCCCCACCTGCAGCCTCGCCGTCACTATCCAACGGCATTCACACCCACGTACAAGGTGATGGCAGCACTCCACTTTTTTGCAACCGGTTCCTTCCAGGAGATGGTGGCTAACACTGGAGGGATGTCACAGCCCATGTTCAGCATGGTGCTGAGGGATGTTCTTGCAGCCATGATGCTGTATCGGAATCGCTACATCCATTTCCCTCGGGGAGGAGAATTGGCTGCCATGAAGGGGGACTTCTATCCCATTGGGCGCATCCCACATGTTGTTGGTGCCATCGATTGCACCCATGTAGTTCTGGTGGCACCACAGGCGACGGAGCACATATATAGGAGCCGCAAACATTAACATTCCATCAATGTGCAGGTGGTGTGCCTTGCGGACATGACCATTTCACATGTGTGTGCGAAGTATCCTGGCTCTGCGCATGATTCGTTCATCATGAGGAACAGCATGGTGCCACGGATGATGGAGAATCTGCATCCCGAGCGTGCTTGGATTGTGGGTGAGTATGCCTACTGATATGGCGTGCTGTGTGTTACCTGATGCACCCTGGCTGTGCAACATTGCAATGGGTGTTTGTCATTCACAGGTGACTCAGCATATCTCAGTCGGCCATGGCTGTTGAGCCCCCTCAGGAATCCCAGGAGCCCGGCTGACATCCACTACAATGAGGCCCATGGCAGGACCCGACGGGTAATCGAACGCACTTTTGGCCTGCTGAAGTCAAGATTCCGTTGCCTTGACAGGACCGGAGGTACACTAGCATACTCACCTGGGAAGGTGTGCAAGATCGTTGTGGCATGCTGTATGCTGCACAACCTGGCCATCCACAAGAGGGTCCCCCTGCTCCTGGACGATGGTGAGGAACCAAGGCCACCACCCGCTCATGGACCTGAGTCCAGTGATGAGGACAGTGTAGAGGATGAAGGAGTAGACCTGCGCCAGCAGCTCATCGAACGCTACTTTACTTGAAGGTGGGTGATGAGGTACAACGTGTACATTGTCTGGTGTGGTTGCTGTTGTTGTGAAGGGCTATGCACGGATGTAACTGACAGGCACATGTTCTGTCACCTGTGTGTGGTAAAAGTGACATTGCCGTTCCATATGTGAACGTATGGTGGACCCTATTTGTTCACACCTGCAGCCCATTGTCTAGTATGCCTGTAGTGTCTTGTATATGTTTAGTGTACTGTTCTGCCTGTGATGCCACAATGAGACCAGTGACTGTAGTTCTGTTGTGTCTCCCTAGGTGCTACTGACGAATCCTGCACTACATACTGTACATCATTTGGACACATAATGGACATTGTCAATATTGGAAATATTGCACTAAAGACAATACAGCACACAAACTGGTGCATCAGGATTTTTATTTCGACAGTGGGCATATGATTTGTGCGGAAATATTTACATAACAGTGGGGAATGAGCAGTGACAGTCCTGTTCAATGAGATGCAAGAGTAGAGTCCATATGGATGTGGTGACCCAGTCCAACAGACAGGTGCCATTGGCAAGGAAATGTGGGTAAAGACAGTCCAAACAATCAATGCAGTAGGGAAGAGGGTTGTCATCACGGCTGGCTCCGTGACTGGCGTGTGGCAGGTGCTTTGCCTCCGAAGACTCCCAGGCTCTTCTTTGGACACCCCCTAGATCTTTTTGGCGGTGGGGGTCCTGCTGAATGGCCAACGGCGTGAGGGGACTCGTCCCTCTCTGTTGACGCAGGGGAGGATGGTGCACTGTCATCCTGCGGCACAACAGGAGGGGACGGAGGTGGTGGTTGGGACACCGGCCTGTCCCTCTACAACGCCACTTGCTGGCCCATGAGGTCCACTATCTGTCCAAGGCGGTTGTCAATGGACCTCATCAGCAGGATGAGCTCCCTTAAAAGTTCATCCGACTGGCCACTTTGTCCCTGGACCTCTTGGTGTGCCTCCACTACTCTGGTGAAGTGGTCCAGGGATGGTGTCCACTCCTCCCGAGGTCTGGTGGTGACCCTGGCTCTCCCACCTGCTCTGCTGCCACAGGCCTCTTGCCTCGCCACTGCGGGTCTACGCACTCTCTCCCTGCCTTCAACAGTTGATGCTGTGGCCTGGTCGTCCCCTGGGACAGGGAGGGTGCTGCAGCTGGTACTGGTGGTAGTAGTGGTAGTGGCGGTGGTGTTGGCTGCGGTGGAGGCAGAGGGCGTGATTGCAGGGGTCTGCTGCGCTGTTGTTGCAGCAGACGTGGTGGTGGGGAGGATGGGGGCCTGGGACCTCTGGGTCTGTGGCACACCAGATGGGCCGGGCTGGAGCTCATCGTCCGAACTGTCCCGGGTCTCCGCATCTGAGAGTCCATGTGCCGGGGTTGGAGACTGGCTCTGCTGGTCGTTGGTGTGGTCTTCAGCAGTGAGTTCTTCATCACCTGTGGAGTAGATGGAGAGTGGTCAGTGTTTGTGTCATCTGCATGTCATCATCTGTCTGTACACTAGTTATATATGCAGTCATCAGTAGTACAATTTATGGCAACACCGTGTAACATTTCATAGTGCAGAGGGACCACATGAAGTCATACATGTTGAATGTCGATGCATTGCATGCAGTTGTTGTTGGTTTTCTAGATGCAGGTCCCCCACACACACTTCATGAAGAATTACGGTAGGTACGTACCTGTTAGGTGAGTGTGCAGGGTGTGTTGGTGGCAGTGGCGGTGGTGGCGGTGGTTGTTGTGGTGGAGGCAGAGGCCGTGACAGCAGGGGTCTGCTGCGTTGTTGTTGCAGCAGAGGTGGTGGTGGGGAGGATGGGGGCCTGGGACCTCTGGGTCTGTGGCACACCAGATGGGCCGGCCTGGAGCTCATCATCCAAACTGTCCTGGGAGTCCACATCTGAGAGTCCATGTGCCGGGGGTGGAGACTGGCTCTGCTGGTCGTTGGTGTGGTCCTCAGCAGTGAGTTCTTCATCACCTGTGGAGTAGATGGGGAATGGTCAGTGTTAGGCACAGTGCAAGTATTGTCTCAGCTGGGTGTAGTGGACTGTCTGTACAGTACACACATTTGAATTCTGCAGTTCTACAATTCATGGCAACAGTGTGTGTATTTCATATTGCAGAGGAACATCATTTACTGATACATGTTGGATGTCAATGCACTGCATGCAATTGTTGCTGCGTTTCGGGATGCAGGTCTCCCACACACACATCAGGAAGAGTTGAGATAGCTACCTACCTGTAAGTTTGTTTGTTAACAGTGCAATGGCTGACACTTGCTCCTGGGTGGGGGAGGCCTCCATGCTGCAGGGGTGTGGGCCAGGGGGCATGCTGAGAGTTGTGATACAGGCCTCCCACCCCCAAACACCCTCCTAGTGAAGATGGCTACCTACCTGTAAGTTTGTTTGTTAACAGTGCAATGGCTGACACTTGCTCCTGGGTGGGGGAGGCCTCCATGCTGCAGGAGTGTGGGCCAGGGGGCATGCTGGGAGCAGTGATACAGGCCTCCCACCCCCAAACAACCCTCCAAGTGAAGATGGCTACCTACCTGTAAGTTTGTTTGTTAACAGTGCAATGGCTGACACTTGCTCCTGGGTGGGGGAGGCCTCCATGCTGCAGGAGTGTGGGGGCAGGGGGCATGCTGGGAGCAGTGATACAGGCCTCCCACCCCCAAACAACCCTCCAAGTGAAGATGGCTACCTACCTGTAAGTTTGTTTGTTAACAGTGCAATGGCTGACACTTGCTCCTGGGTGGGGGAGGCCTCCATGCTGCAGGAGTGTGGGCCAGGGGGCATGCTGGGAGCAGTGGTACAGGCCTCCCACCCCCAAACAACCCTCCAAGTGAAGATGGCTACCTACCTGTAAGTTTGTTTGTTAACAATGCAAAGGCTGACACTTGCTCCTGGGTGGGGGAGGCTTCCATGCTGCAGGAGTGTGGGCCAGGGGGCATGCTGGGAGCAGTGATACAGGCCTCCTACCCCCAAACAACCCTCCAAGTGAAGATGGCTACCTACTTGTAAGTTTGTTTGTTAACAGTGCAATGGCTGACACTTGCTCCTGGGTGGGGGAGGCTTCCATGCTGCAGGGGTGTGGGCCAGGGGGCATGCTGAGAGTTGTGATACAGGCCTCCCACCCCCAAACACCCTCCACGTGAAGATGGCTACCTACCTGTGAGTTTGTTTGTTACCAGTGCAATGGCTGACACTTGCTCCTGGGTGGGGGAGGCCTGTATCCTGCTCAGCTGTAGGCCAGGGGGCATGGTGGGAGTGGTAGTGCAGGCCTCCCTCCCTCCCCCATTCAGGCCTCCTGAGCAAGACGGCTAGCTACCTGTTGGGTGAGGGTGGACAGTGTAATGATGTTTAGATTTGGCAAGGGAGTACTTCTCAGTGTGTTGTTTGGCATTTGTGTGTACTTACCAGCCTCCGCTCCCCCGGCTACTCCTGTGAGACTCTCAGGCAGCAGTATGGCAAGCACCTTCTCCTCCCATGGTGTGAATGTTTTCGGTGGGATGGGAGGCCCACTGCCAGTCACGTTCGCCAGCGTCCAGTTCTTACTCCTCCTCTCCTTGACAACCCTCTGGAGGTCATGCCACCGCTTCATGATCTCCTTCCTGGATCTTGGGGCGGTCCCTACTGCATTCACCCTTTAGACTATCCTTTCCCACATTTGTGTCCTCGTGGCTAATCGTGTCTGTTGGACCAGGCTACCAAACAGTTGTGGCTCTACTCTCACAATCTCATTGACCATAACTGTCAACTCACTGTCGGTGAATTTGGGCATTTTTTGAGTTGTCATTGTGTGTGGTTGTTGAGGTGTTTGTGGGTGCAGGGGTGTGGGTGCAGGGGTATGGTGTTGAGGAGTGAGATGTGTTGTGTGCTGGGGGATTATTTGTGCTGGTGTAAAGGTGGTGGTGATGGTGGTGGTGGTGGATGTGTGTGTGTGCTGTGCTCTTTTGCCTCTCCTGTTAATTGTGGGGTATGGCCTTCTAATCTGGAGTGTTGCAAAGGATTGTGGTTAGTGAAGGGAGTGGCTTTATACTCAGCTGTGTGGGTGTGTCCAAGTGGATTTTGGGTGTCAGGTGTGTTGTGGGATTTTTCCAGGGTATTTTCGTATCTTTTTTTATATATTTATGTGTGTTATTTATTTTGGGGGGATGGCTGATTTTATTAGTGCACTGTTTGGCATCACTACGGTGTTTTGGCATCGTCCGCCATGATTTTCATGTCCCGTCCGCTGCGGTGTCTATGCTGCAGTTCCTCCGCTATTTTTCACATGCACTCCTGTGTGCGACCGCGGCGGTCGGTGACGGCGGTTCTGACCGCGACACCCTCGGGGATATCCTGATTTCTCGTGCAGTGTGTCCGCTGTCCTTGCGGCGGGTTGTTGCTTTTCCGCAGCTTTTCCGACCGCTACTGTCGATTTTTGGCCATCACCATCCGTGTCGGACGGCTTTGCTTGGCCCGCTACCGCCGCGGTCGGTCTTTCGTGGCGGTTGATCCTAATGTGGCCGTCGGTGTATCTGTGGTGCAGGCGGGCGGTTGGTTTCCTCCTCCATGGCGGTCGGGGTGGTTTTCCGCACGCTATCCTAATGACCCCCCTAGTGACTAAAAACAAAATGGAGGACAAAACGCTATTTCAAACACCAAACACACATTTTTAAATAGATAAATTAAATTACATGTTTTCACAGAAAATAAAAGGATTTTAAAAACACATTCAAACGCATCTTTTGTGAAAATTTAACATTTCACACACAAAAACCTATAAATACGAGTAAGACACCATTTTGAAATCAGTTGTTTACCAACTCCCAGAGAGACCAGTCGCCAAAAACTGACCCTCTGACATTTTGCCACTGAGACGAGCTGAAGCCAAACAAACTCTAATCGATTCAAACATACAAGTAAGTTTACAATTAAATTAAAGAGGTAAAGTACATTAGCGCTCCAATTGAATGTATGGAAGCGGAAGGAGTGTTTGGTGGAGGTGCAGATGTAGGCAGTGCCGTCAGACCTAGGTGCCCTGGAGAAAAAGTAAGAAGCTCTGACCTAACTACATTTAATAGGTACGCACTACGAGCCAGGGAAGTGTTTGACTCGGCTAAAGGGAAACCTGCCTTCCCCTCACGCGTCTCACCCCCAGTGTCCGAAGTTAAGGTGTGCGCAAAAAAGGGCAAAGCTAAGTCGAATACCTCTGAGGAATATCTGTCTGTCAAAAGTTTAAGGGGTAAGGGTAAAAGTAAGAGCGCTAAAGGCGCTGCCCCTAACATTAAAGTAACCCCTTCTCTTAAAACCTTCTATAAAGTAATGTCTACTACTTCCACCATTACCTGTTCTTCTCAGACAATTTTGTCTTCCCACCCTATCCACTCTCACCCCGGAGCTGTGATGGAGAACGCTACAGGGATATCATTAAAGGAGGGGCCATCTGGGTCACCCATGAACCCTGTTATGCAGGGGAATTCAGGCAAACCATCAGAACTGGTGGAGGCGGTGGATACAGTGCACCCAGGAGTGAGCTTGTCAAACAGGTACTCAGTACTTGGGGGGGAAGGATCAGGAGAACCTCCAACAGCTAGCGTAGAATTAACGGAAAGTATTGACTCTTTATGCGTATGGCAGCCAGAGCAAGTATACATTGCACACAATCCCGCCCCATCCAATGAAGTAGATACAGAGGCCGCCACGGATAAATCAGACGCAACCTCACGTTCATTGGCTGACATACTGCTAACTATAAGGGACGAAATTACCAGTAGATTCACGGTATCTGAAGCCAACCAAGCTGAAATGACCAACAGATTTTTAACTTCGGAGGCCAATCAGGCAGCGATCCAGGCATCTTGTGAAGTCTTAGCAAAGAGATTGGATGACGTCACCCTGAGGACTGAAGCAATCGAGACGGAAATTCCTAAAATCAAAGATTCTATGCGTACCACCAGTGAAGAGGTGGTTAAGCTGTCAGCCCAGAACAAAGAGCTAAAAGAGGATCTCGAGCACCTATAAAACCACTCGCGCCGAAATAACTTGAGACTCCTGAATGTTCCTGAAGCCCTGGAGGGGGGCGATATCAAGGGATTTGTGATAACACTATTGAAAGGAACTGTGCTAAAGGACTCGCCAGAGATTGACCTACTGCATGATATCCAGCGGGTGCATCGCGACCCCTTTAGAAGAAACCCTGCAAAGCAGAAGCCTAGGAAGATCCTGGTGAACTTTTTGACATACTCTATTAAGGAGAAGATTTTGTCTTCTGCCTTGAAAGCTGGCTCCATACACTTCAATAGCTCTAACCCTTTCACCTTTCAAATAAGATCAGATATCTCACATATAACTGCAACGAGACAGTGGGAGTTGGGGAAAAGGCTGGAGGAGCTGAACAGTATAGGGGCCAAAGCTCAGTTGAAATTTCCAGCATTGCTAAGGGTGATGTGGAACAACCATATGTACCAAATCAAAACGGGCGACGGGGCAGATGCTCTCATACTTAAGATCAGAGATGGGCAGGGGGGAAAGCAGAGCTAGGTGGGTATTTTCACATTTTGACACGCTCATAGCAGGAATCTGGTTTGAAAATGTAATATGTTAACATTATGTCATGGGGGGCTAAATAGGCTTTTGCCTATTAGAAGGGAGGGTTCCTTATGGGTAAAGGGGGTAAGGGGGCACGGGGGTCAGGGGTGGGGGGCTTGGGGGGCACAAGGGGGGAAGCAGTGGGATAAAAGAAAAATAAATTCATCCTCAGCTCAACCTTATGTATAACCTTTTCTGCCATAAAGAAGTCTTAATCCCTTCAGATAGAATAGGGGGGCTATGGGTGGCACGGACATGAGGGAAAGGAAGACCATCTTTGCCTCCTGGAATGTGAATGGGTTGAGGTGCCCCCGGAGACAGAGGCTAATCCTTAAATACCTAGAACTTTCAACTGCACAAATATGCATGCTGCAAGAAACACACTTGAGCTACGAAGAAAGCAGTGTCATCTTTGTCAAGGTTCCCTGGGTTAAGAGCTTTAGCGTTTCGTACCAGACACTCCAGAGTAGAGGGGTGGCTATTTTAATTAAACACGGTACTCCCCGCACAATAAAAAAAACACAATCAGATTCCACGGGTAGGTGGTTGGTAGTGGGTATTGGCATTTGAAAATTTTGATTTAACCTGTGCCTCCCTTTATGGCCCCAATGTGGACGATCCGACCTATATTTATAAACTACAGTCAGTATTGATGTTGGAACCTCCACCCTATGTCATCGGGGGGATTTCAATGTCCTGCTAGACCCATTGAAAGACAGATCCAACCTGAGTCATTACGTTGGGGCAGTTAAGATACGTCGGGCACTACTAAATATGATCCATGATATGGACCTAATAGATCTATGGAGAGCTCAAAAAGGGGATGAGCAGGTCTTCACATTTTATAGTAAGAAGCATGGCACTCCTCTAGGATAGATTATGTATTTTTAGACAGAATGTCAATGGCTAACCTAGGGGAGGTATTAGTTCTCCCGAGTCTTCTCTCTGACCATGCACCCATACAATTTGTATATCAGAGTAAAGAAGTACAGTGGCAGTCATTGAGGTGGACCCTAAACAGGGCAAAGCTCTTAGATCCAGGTGGCTGAAGCAATAAAAGCTTCCTCCCTGGATTTTTTTTCTTTGGCTCTACAACTCCAGACATAGTATGGGATGCATATAAGGCCTGGCTAAGGGGGAAACTGCATGGAATAATTAGCTATAAGAACAAGGTCGAAGCTGAGGCACTAAAGAGTGTTGAGAGGAGGATTAGTAACCTGGAGAAAGAAAGAGACTGTTTAAGCAACAGGAGATCTGAGCCATCGGAGCCATTTACACAGGTCCTGAAGAATCTGGAAGAAGCAAGATCAGAATATAGAGGGAAGTTAGAAGCCAAATGTAGGGCGCAGTGGAACTCATGGATGATGCAGAACTTTGAGTATGGGGAGAAGGCTGGCGCCCTACTGGCTTGGAAAGCGAGAACCGATCGCGCTAGAAACAATATAAAAGAACTTACCATCAACGCTAGCGGAGAAACCTCAAACAAGATCGAGGACATGCAGACCTGCCTTCTTTCCATCTTCTCAGAACTATATAGAGAGGACCTGCCGCCCCTACGAGTGCCATTCAGTCATTTCTTAGGAATAAACATCTCCCCTCGCTCTCAGAAGAAAGTAAAAACAAACTAGATGCTCCCTTCACGCTAGAGGGGATAGCAGACCAGATTAAAAAAATCAAAGAATAAAAAAGCCGCAGGCTCAGACTCACTCCCAAGCGAAATTTATAAACTCCTCAATGAGGAGTTGATAAATGCTTTGGGGGTCACTTTTAACTCTGTCTATAGCTTAACTGGGAAGGTCCCTAAGACCTGGAAGGAGGCAACAATAGTGCTGATCTTAAAAACTGGCAAGGACCCGAAAAAGGCAGACTCCTACTGTCCAATCTCCCTGCTGAACGCCGATTATAAGATCTTTATGGGCATTTTGGCAGGGAGATTGGCAAAACTGATCCCTAGGTTAATACATCCCGATCAGCAAGGGTTCGTCGCAGGGAGACACATTCAGGAGCAGACACAGCTTTTAATTGGCAACATAGATCTAGCCATTCAGAGGACTGAACCCTTGGCCGTTGTCGCTTTGGACGCGGCCAAGGCGTTTGATAGAGTCTGCTGGGTGTACCTTTGGGAGGTTCTGAAGGCAATGGGGTTTGGGTCCATCTTCATTCAAACCCTGCAGAACTGCTACCAGGGTGCCTCCGCCCGAATCCTGCCAAACGGGCTGCTCACGCCGAGCTTTAACATCCAGAGAGGAACCAGGCAGGTGTGTCCGATCTCGCCACTTCTATTTAATATATACATCGAACCACTGGCACAGGCGTTGAGACTGGATGATTCAATCTATCCTTTTAGATCTGAACAATATAGTTCCAAAATAGCTCTCTACGCGGATGACCTAATACTGTATACAAGTGACCCTGAGGTAGTGATTCCTAGGGTGGAGGATCTTATGTGCGAGTTTGGGTCCCTATCTGGATATTTAGTCAATAAAACCAAGACAGAGGTGATGTGCTGGAATCTGGAGTGGTCAGGGAGAGACTGTGCTGAGCTGAGATATCTAGGGATCTACATAGTAAAGGACTTGGAGAGGATACCTGAGCTTAACCTTAATAGGGTCATTAAGGAAGTAGACGGTCTCTTTAGCAGATGGAGGAACCTCCCACTAACCATTTACGGAAAAACCAACTTGGTAAAGATGGTCATTCTCCCCAAGTTGTCCTATCTTTTTTCATCTATACCATTAACATTCTCGAAAAAAACTTTAAGTAAGATACAGAGTAAGATCGGGAGTTTCGTTTGGGGAGACAAAGGGGTTCGTCTGGCATGGAAAAAACTTAGGCGCAGACTAAAGAAAGGAGGGCTGGCTCTTCCAGATGTGAGGCTATACGCTGCTGCGTTTCAGTTTAAAAGCATACGGATGCTACTTGTTAAACCAGGGGAGTCAGCTTGGGGCAGGCTGCTGGGAGAAATGGCAAGAGTAGAGGGAGGAGGTGACGGTGAGGCCTTTTTATATAAGTTTGGGTCACCATAATTTTTCAAGTGGGTACGCCTGAAGGTTTTGAGGGCAGCCTTGGAGTTATGGTATTGGCTCAGATGCAGTTGGGGCATGGGATGCTATTCGGACAGTGCCCCTATCTGGGATACACCGGGAACACCAGACTACCTAAGGGATAGCTTGGCGCAGCCCATAAGGAGGGCAGGCTTCACCATCTGGGCAGAACTTGCAGACTCCGGGGGGGCTACATCCATGGGAGTATTTGAGGGCAAAGATTGGGCCAGTGTTTTCTAGATTTAAACATCTACAGCTAGTATCATGGTACAATGCAGAAAAGAGGAGGTTACGGGGAATAGAGAGATCGAAGAGATGTTGCAATCTATCCTCCCAATTAAGAAGGAAATCTCTATATGGTACAACAACTTGTTGGAAATTGAGGACCATGAACCCCCCCCTTTAGCTGCAGTATGGAGGGAAACCCCCCTTGGGCCATCAATAGAGTCCCTGTATGAGCCCTCTTTAAAGATCTTGTACAAATATGTCAAGCCCGCTTGTTTAAAAAAAAAACATTTCTTCGTTATCAACAGGCTTTACTATACTCCCGCGAAAATAGCCAAGTTCGCCCCAGAGCCAGCCCCTAAATGCCCCAGATGCTCACTACCCCTTGCAAATGACTTACATATTTTCTTTGAATGTCCAGCACTTGATACATTTTGGACTGAGGTGGGTGACAACATTCGACATATTTTCAACACCGTCATAGAAATTAATTTGTCTTTAGTATTTTTGGAGATGGCTGTCTCAGCCACACTCTTCCTCAGAAGGACAGAGGCCTATTAATTTATCTTATATTGTTGGCCAGAAGGGAAGTTTGCAAGAGGTGGAAGGATCCCCTACCCCCACAAAGGGAAGAATGGCTCAAAGCCTCATTCTCCATGGCTCGTTTAGACTACGAGGGACAGAAGATAAGCCAACAAACATCTGGCACCCCTTTGTGAGATGCGGCAAAAATTTAAGATTAATATAAATGGTCTAATGATTACACCAGGCTCCCTCACAAAGAAGGGACCGGTCGGATGACCCAAGCGAGTGCGGTAAGCCGTGGGGGCCACAGATCACGAAGGTGGCTTCATAAGACCCGCAGAGGCTTGTTAGGTGAGATGAGGACCAAAAAAACAAACAAAAAAAAACAACAATTCAATTAAATTTAAGAAAGCATTTTTCACAACGAATTAACTTTTTTAAATAAAGCTCACACATTTTTCTATTTCATATTTAAAAAACATTACCAATCAACAAATAACATCTTTTAAAGCTAAGGAGAATATACTCACAGATGTAAGTCCATTTTTTTTAAAAAACGTTGCAATATATCTGCTAAAGCAACATTTAAATTCTTTTTTAAATGTCGTAACAGAAAAACTAATTGTCACATGCAACAGTGTTTAAATAATCAATGATATAACCCATTTTTCGAAAAAATGATTTTGTGACACTTTCTAATTTTAATTTAAGAGACATAGGTTGTTGAAAATTATTTTAGAAAAAAAGAATAAAAATGTTATTCTAAATAAATGGTTTAAGCAAAATATAAATAGTAAACAAATCTCTTATTTATTCTTTTCTCAGAAAAATAATTTAATGTGAAGTACCTTAAACACAAGCGATAGAGTGTTGCTCTAAATAAGGAGCAATAATCATTATTCCTAAATTTAAAAAGGTACTTTTTATTTATTACTTATCTCAAAATGTTTTTTAAATGAATCAAGTACCTTAACATTAATACATTTTGCTTAAAAAATATAGGGTTCTTACATTTGATTTTAACATGCTACATTTTTTGTAATCCATATACAGATAAATCAACTTTGAACATCTGGAAAAATTGTTCCTACTTAAATACCATCTTAAATTTTTGCAAGGTAAATTTTACATTTAATATCATTTTCCGCAAAAAAGAATTGGGGCCCATTAGGATAGCGGGCGGAAAACCACCCCGACCGCCATGGAGGCGTAAAACAACCGCCCGCCATGACCGCGGAAAAACCGGCGGTCGAATTAGGATCAACCGCCACAAAAAACCGACCGCGGCAGTAGCGGCCGAAATAAAACCGCCCGACGCGTGCGGTGATGCCAAAACTCCGACCGCGGCGGACGGAAAAGCAGCGGAAAAGACAAAACCGTCCACAGGTACAGCAGAGACACCGCACGGGAAATTACGATATCCCCGAGGGTGTCGCGGCCGGAACCGCCGACACCGACCGCTGCGGTCGCACCTAGGAGTGAATGGGAGAAATGGCGATCAAGCAACAGCAAAGCCACCGCTACGGACGAACATGATAAACATGGCGGTCGATGTGAAAAAACCGCAGTGATGCCTAACACTGCATAAACAAAGTAGCCCTGCACCCAAAATATACAACACACATACACAGAAACATAAATAACGAAAATAAATATACAGAACCACAGAACCACTCCCACAACACACCTGACAACCTAAATCCTATTGGACACACCCACACAGCTGAGTACAAAGCCACCCCCTGCGCTGACCACAATCCTTTGCATCACTCCAGAAGAGAAGGCCATACACCACATCTGACAGGAGAGGCAAAAGAGCACAGCACACCCACCCACCCACCACCACCATCAACACCACCATCACACTATCACAAACAAACCCCCACCACACAACACACTTCACACATCATCACCACACCCCTGCACCCACACACCCCTGCACCCACAAACACCTCAACCCCCACACACCATGACATCACAAAAAATGCCCAAATTCACCGAGAGTGAGTTGACAGTCATGGTCAACGAGATTGTAAGAGTAGAGCCACAAATATTTGGTAGCCTGGTCCAACAGACACCATTAGCCACCAGGACACAAATGTGGGAAAGGGTAGTCCAAAGGGTGAATGCAGTAGGGGCCACCCCAAGATCCAAGAAGGAGATCATGAAGCGGTGGCATGATCTCAAGAGGGTTGTCAAGGAGAGGAGGAGCAAGAACTGGACGCTGGCAAACATGACTGGCAGTGGCCCTCCCATCCCACAGAAGACATTCACACCATGGGAGGAGAAGGTGCTTGCCATCCTGCTTCCTGAGAGTCTCACAGGAGTAGCCGGGGGAGCGGAGGCTGGTAAGTACAGACAAATTTTTAACACCACAATGAGAATTACCTCCTTGCAATACCCAAACACCATTACACTGTCCATCCCCACCCAACATGTAGCCAGCCACCCTGCTTAGGAGGCCTGTATGGGGGAGGGAGGTCTGTACAACAACTCACACCATAGCCCCTGTACCACAGCTGAGCATGGCGGCCTCCCCCACCCAGGAGCATGTGTCAGCCATTGCACTGTTTAACAAACAGACTCACAGGTTGGTAGCCATCTTCACTGGGAGGGTGTGTGGGGGAGGGAGGCCTGCACTACTACTACCACCATACCACCTGGCACACACCCCAGCAGCATGGAGGCCTCCCCCACCCAGGAGCATGTGTCAGCCATTGCACTGTTTAACAAACAGACTTACAGGTTGGTAGCCATCTTCACTGGGAGGGTGTGTGGGGGAGGGAGGCCTGCACTACTACTACCACCATACCCCCTGGCCCACACCCCATCAGCATGGAGGCCTCCCCCACCCAGGAGCATGTGTCAGCCACTGCACTGTTTAACAAACAGACTTACAGGTTGGTAGCCATCTTGTATTAGAGCACTGTTTGGGGGTGGGAGGGTTGTATCACAACTCCCAGCATACCCCCTGGCCCACACCCCAGCAGCATGGAGGCCTCCCCCACCTAGGAGCATGTGTCAGCCACTGCACTGTTTAACAAACAGACTTACAGGTTGGTAGCCATCTTGCATTGGAGCACTGTATTGGAGTGGGAGGGTTGTATCTCAAATCACAGCATACCCCCTGGCCCACACCCCAGCAGCATGGAGGCCTCCCCCACCCAGGAGCATGTGTCAGCCATTGCACTGTTTAACAAACAGACTTACAGGTTGGTAGCCATCTTCACTGGGAGGGTGTGTGGGGGAGGGAGGCCTGCACTACTACTACCACCATACCCCCGGCCCACACCCCAGCAGCATGGAGGCCTTCCCCACCCAGGAGCATGTGTCAGCCATTGCACTGTTTAACAAACAGACTTACAGGTTGGTAGCCATCTTGTATTGGAGCACTGTTTGGGGGTGGGAGGGTTGTATCACAACTCCCAGCATACCCCCCTGGCCCACACCCCAGCAGCATGGAGGCCTCCGCCACCCAGGAGCATGTGTCAGCTATTGCACTGTTTAACAAACAGACTTACAGGTTGGTAGTCATCTTCACTGGGAGGGTGTGTGGGGGAGGGAGGCCTGCACTACTACTACCACCATACCCCCTGGCCCACACCCCAGCAGCATGGAGGCCTCCCCCACCCAGGAGCATGTGTCAGCCATTGCACTGTTTAACAAACAGACTTACAGGTTGGTAGCCATCTTGTATTGGAGCACTGTTTGGGGGTGGGAGGGTTCTATCACAACTCCCAGCATACCCCCTGGCCCATACCCCAGCAGCATGGAGGCCTCCCCCACCCCGGAGCATGTGTCAGCCATTGCACTGTTTAACAAACAGACTTACAGGTTGGTAGCCATCTTCACTGGGAGGGTGTGTGGGGGAGGGAGGCCTGCACTACTACTACCACCATACCCCCTGGCCCACACCCCAGCAGCATGGAGGCTTCCCCCACCCAGGAGCATGTGTCAGCCACTGCACTGTTTAACAAACAGGCTTACAGGCTGGTAGCCATCTTGCATTGGAGCACTGTATTGGAGTGGGAGGGTTGTATCTCAAATCACAGCATACCCCCTGGCCCACACCCCAGCTGCATGGATGCCTCCCCTACCCAGGAGCAACTGATAGCCATTGCACTGTTTAACAAACAGACTTACAGGTTGGTAGCCATCTTCACTAGGAGGGTGTGTGGGGGAGGGAGGCCTGCACTACTACTACCACCATACCCCCTGGCCCACACCCCAGCAGCATGGAGGCCTCCCCCACCCAGGAGCATGTGTCAGCCATTGCACTGTTTAACAAACAGACTTATAGGTTGGTAGCCATCTTGTATTGGAGCACTGTTTGGGGGTGGGAGGGTTGTATCACAACTCCCAGCATATCCCCCTGGCCCACACCCCAGCAGCATGGAGGCCTCCCCCACCTAGGAGCATGTGTCAGCCATTGCACTGTTTAACAAACAGACTTACAGGTTGGTAGTCATCTTCACTGGGAGGGTGTGTGGGGGAGGGAGGCCTGCACTACTACTACCACCATACCCCCTGGCCCACACCCCAGCAGCATGGAGGTCTCCCCCACCCAAGAGCATGTGTCAGCCATTGCACTATTTAACAAACAGACTTACAGGTTGGTAGCCATCTTGTATTGGAGCACTGTTTGGGGGTGGGAGGGTTGTATCACAACTCCCAGCATACCCCCTGGCCCATACCCCAGCAGCATGGAGGCCTCCCCCACCCAGGAGCATGTGTCAGCCATTGCACTGTTTAACAAACAGACTTACAGGTTGGCAGCCATCTACACTGGGAGGGTGTGTGGTGGAGGGAGGCCTGCACTACTACTACAACCATTCCCCCTGGCACACACCCCAGCAGCATGGAGGCTTCCCCCACCCAGGAGCATGTGTCAGCCACTGCACTGTTTAACAAACAGGCTTACAGGCTGGTAGCCATCTTGCATTGGAGCACTGTATTGGAGTGGGAGGGTTGTTTCTCAAATCACAGCATACCCCCTGGCCCACACCCCAGCTGCATGGAGGCCTCCCACACCCAGGAGCAACTGATAGCCATTGCACTGTTTAACAAACAGACTTACAGGTTGGTAGCTATCTTCACTGGGAGTGTGTGTGGGGAAAGGAGGCCTGCACTACTACTACCACCATACCCCCTGGCCCACACCCCAGCAGCATGGAGGCCTCCCCACCCAGGAGCATGTGTCAGCCATTGCACTGTTTAACAAACAGACTTACAGGTTGGTAGCCATCTTGTATTGGAGCATTGTTTGAGGGTGGGAGGGTTGTATCACAACTCCCAGCATACCCCCTGGCCCACACCCCAGCAGCATGGAGGCCTCCCCCACCCAGAAGCATGTGTCAGCCATTGCACTGTTTAACAAACAGACTTACAGGTTTGTAGCCATCTTCACCGGGAGGGTGTGTGGGGGAGGGAGGACTGCACTACTACTACCACCATACCCCCTGGCCCACACCCCAGCAGCATGTAGGCCTCCCCCACCCAGGAGCATGTGTCAGCCATTGCACTGTTTAACAAACAGACTTACAGGTTGGTAGCCATCTTGTATTGGAGCACTGTTTGGGGGTGGGAGGGTTGTATCACAACTCCCAGCATACCCCCTGGCCCATACCCAGCAGCATGGAGGTCTCCCCCACCCAGGAGCATGTGTCAGCCATTGCACCCTGCACACTCACCTAACAGGTACGTACTTACCGTTATTCTTCATGAAGTGTGTGTGGGGGACCTGCATCTAGAAAACCAACAACAACTGCATGCAATGCATCGACATTCAACATGTATGACTTCATGTGGTCCCTCTGCACTATGAAATGTTACATGGTGTTGCCATAAATTGTACTACTGATGACTGCATATATAACTAGTGTACAGACAGATGATGACATGCAGATGACACAAACACTGACCACTCCCCATCTACTCCACAGGTGATGAAGAACTCACTACTGAGGACCACACCAACGACCAGCAGAGCCAGTCTCCACCCCCGGCACATGGACTCCCAGATGTGGACTCCCAGGACAGTTTGGATGATGAGCTCCAGGCCGGCCCATCTGGTGTGCCACAGACCCAGAGGTCCCAGGTCCCCATCCTCCCCACCACCACCTCTGCTGCAACAACAACGCAGCAGACCCCTGCTGTCACGGCCTCTGCCTCCACCACAACAACCACCGCCACCACCGCCACTGCCACTGCCACCAACACCACCAGTACCACCAGTACCACCTGCAGCACCCTCCCTGTCCCAAGGGTTGACCATCCCACAGCAACACCTGTGGAGGGCAGGGAGAGAGTGCATGGCCCCCCAGTGGCGAGGGAAGATGTCCATGGCAGCAGAGCAGGTGGGAGGGTGAGGGACAACACCAGACCTTGGGAGGAGTGGACACCGTTGTGCAGGCCTATCAAGAGGTTCAGGGATAAAGTGGCCGGTCTGATGAACTATTAAGGGAGCTCATCCTGCTGATGAGGTCCATCGATAACCGTCTGGGACAGATGGTGGACCTCATGGGCCAGCAAGTGGCGTTGCAGAGGGACAGGCCTGTGTCCCAACCACCACCTCCGTCCCATCCTGTTGTGCCGCAGGATGACAGTGCACCATCCTCCCCTGCTCCAACAGAGAGGGGCGAGTCCTCTGACGCCGCTGGCCATTCAGCAGGCCCCCCACCACCAAAAAGATCTAGGGGGCATCCAAAGAAGAGCCTGGGAGTCTCTCGAGGCAAAGCACCTGCCACACGCCAGTCACGGAGCCAGCCGTGAAGACAACCCTCTCCCCAACTGCATTCACTGTTTGGACTGTCTTTCCCCACATTGCCTTGGCAATGGCACCTCACTGTTTGACTGGGTCACCACATCCATGTGGTGTCTACTCTTGCATCTCTGCGACCATGACTGTCAACTCACTGCTCATTCCCCACCTTCATGTAAATATTCCCGCACAATTCACATGTCCACTTCCAAAATAAAATACCTGACACTCCAGATTATGTGTAGTGAATTCTTTAGTGCAGTATTTACATTGTTTATAATGTCCATGATGTGTAAAAATTATGTACAGTATGCAGGGCAGGAACACTCTGTAGCACCTAGGGAGACACAACAGAACAACAGTCACTGGTCTCATTGTGGCAACACACACAGATCACTGCACAAAAAATATCCAAGACATCACAGGCATACTACACAATGTCTAGCAGATGTGCACAAATACGGTCCAGCATACATCTCCGTACGGAACATCAATTTCACCAATACCACACATAGGTGACAGAACATGTGCCTATCGGTTACATCCGCGCATAGCCATTCACAAAAAAAGCAACCACACCAGACAATGTACACGTTGTACCTTGTCACCCACCTTCAAGTGAAGTAGCGTTCAATGAGCTGCTGGCGCAGGTCAACTTCTTCCTCCTCTCCACTGTCCTCATCACTGGATTCAGGTCTCTGAGCAGGTTGTGGCCTTGGTTCCTCACCATCGTCCAGGAGCAGGGGGATCCCCTTGTGGATGGCCAGGTTGTGCAGCATACAGCATGCCATAACGATCTTGCACACCTTCCCAGGCGAGTATGCCAGTGCGCCTCCGGTCCTGTCAAGGCACCGGAACCTTGACTTCAGCAGGCCGAAAGTCCGCTCGATTACCCGTCGGGTCCTGCCATGGGCCTCATTGTAGCGGATGTCTGCTGGTGTCCGGGGATTCCGGAGTGGGCTCAACAGCCATGGCCGACTGGGATATGCTGAGTCACCTGTGAATGACAAACACACATTGCAATGTTGTACAGCCAGAGTGCAGCAAGTGACACACAGCACGCCATAGCAGTAGTGAAACTCACCCACAATCCAGGCACGTTCGGGATGCAGATTCTCCATCATCCGTGGCACCATGCTGTTCCTCATGATGTACGAATCATGGGCCGAACCGGGATACTTTGCACACACATGTTATATGGTCATGTCCGCAAGGCACACCACCTGCACATTCATGGAGTGGTAGTGTTTGCGGTTCCGATAAATGTGCTCCATCGCCTGCGGTGGCAACAGACCTACATGGGTGCAATCGATGGCACCGACTACATGTGGGATGCGCCCAAGGGGATAGAAGTCACCCTTCACAGCAGCCAATTCACGTCCCCTGGGGAAATGTATGTAGCGATTGCGATATAGCATCATGGCCGCAAGAACATCCCTCAGCACCATGCTGAACATGGGCTGCGACATCCCCCCAGCGTTAGCCACGGTCTCCTGGAAGGAACCAGTCGCAAAAAAGTGGAGTGCAGCCATCACCTTGTAGGTGGGTGTGAATGCCGTAGGATAGTGACGGCGAGGCTGCAGGTGGGGCTCCAATAGATCACACAGGATCTTCAGTGTTGGTCTGTCCAGCCTGAATTTCCTGATGATTGCCTCATTCTCCATGTCCTGCAGCACTTTCAGGTGACGTAGTAGATTTGGCCTCCTCCTAGTTGAGGAGTGAAATGAATATGTCAGTGACAAGCATCATGAGATGAGCATAGCACAAAGCATCAATGATGTAATGGGAAAAAAACGAGTTCCAGAGAGATGCATGGCACATCAGGTTACATGGCTGGCCAATAGCTACACACAGAGGGCACGCCTCTCCAGTGACAATACACAAGTGCCACAAACACATCTGGGACAGTGAATGCGGATATAATGGATGAACAATTCACATGTGCAGACAAGGTGCAGCAAGAGCCGCCAATGTATTGTGACTTACCATGTCTATCATACCCATCTGCTGTACCTGCCACACCTCAATGCATCATGTAAAGTCGGAACACATTAATCAACACAATGATCACAGTAGCAGGGACACTTCCGGTTGTGTGCATGAGCAGTTGTGAATGCACAAGTCTGGTCCGATACAATGCAGTGACACCATCCAGGTCAAGGTCTGCACTGACCCACAACACATGAAACGTCACAACATCATTTACACCAGCTGAAGTCTGTCAATCATCATCAGCCATCAAATTTCTTACTAAAATGGCTGAACCACAGGCCAAAGTGTCTCACACTGAACGTGCGTCCACCTGTGGATGACATGGCTGTGTGGCATCGTGTGTACAATGATATGCCCTTCACCATGTTGCTGCAGAGTGCTGATACAGTGTCCTTGATTGACATACACAGCAATGTGTACGAACATGGCAGTACCTATCACCGGTCCCCTGCGGTGTGACCCCAGCACCACCCCCTTCACAAGTGCGGTAGCCATTGGCATATGGACATGTGTATATGGCGGTGGGCATGCTCTGCTGCATGAGTCGCGGTACCTACCGCCGGGCCCCTGCGGTGTGACCCCAGCACCACCATCTACCCAGCCAAGGTAGCCATTGGCATATGGACATGTGTATATGGCGGTGGGTATGCTCCGCCGCATGAGTCGCGGTACCTATCGCCGGTCCCCTGTGGTGTGACCCCAGCACCACCATCTACCCAGCCAAGGTAGCCATTGGCATATGGACATGTGTATATGGCGGTGGGTATGCTCCGCCGCATGAGCCGCGGTACCTACCGCCGGGCCCCTGCGGTGTGACCCCAGCACCACCATCTACCCAGCCAAGGTAGCCATTGGCATATGGACATGTGTATATGGCGGTGGGTATGCTCCGCCTCATGAGTCGCGGTACCTACCGCCGGGCCCCTGTGGTGTGACCCCAGCACCACCCCCTTTACAAGTGCGGTAGCCATGGCATATGGACATGTATATATGGGGTGGGTATGCTCCACCGCATGAGTCGCGGTACCTACCGCCGGGACCCTGCGGTGGGACCCCAGCACCACCATCTACCCAGCCAAGGTAGCTATTGGCATATGGACATGTGTATATGGCGGTGGGTATGCTGCGCCGCATGAGTCGCAGTACCTACCACCGGTCCCCTGCGGTGTGACCCAGCACCACCATCTACCCAGCCAAGGTAGCCATTGGCATATGGACATGTGTATATGGCGGTGGGTATTCTCCGCCGCATGAGTCGCGGTACCTACCGCCGGGCCCCTGCGGTATGACCCCAGCACCACCATCTACCCAGCCAACTTAGCCATTGGCATATGGACATGTGTATATGGCGGTGGGTTTGCTCCACCGCATAAGTCGCGGTACCTACCGCCTGGCCCCGGCGGTGCATCACCGCCATGGGGCATTGCATTCAGCCAATGGCATCGATGATCGCGGTGGCATAAAGCAGATTTGAAAATCGCGGAAGGTGTGCTCCGCTACCGCGGAGGCGGTCATTGGATGCTTTTAAATGATGCACCATCGCGGTAGCGCACCCCGGGCACCCGCGGTGCATCACCGCCATGGAACATTGCATACAGCCAATGGCAGCGATAATCGCGGTGGCATGATGCATATTTGAAAATCGCGGAAGGTGTGCTCCGCTACCGCGGAGGCGGTCATTGGATGCTTTTAAATGATGCACCATCGCGGTAGAGCACCCCGGGCACCCGTGGTGCGTCACCGCCATGGAGCATTGCATACAGCCAATGGCAGCGATGATCGCGGTGGCATGATGCATATTTGAAAATCGCGGAAGGTGAGCTCCGCTACCGCGTAGGCGGTCATTGGGTGCTTTTGAATAAGGCAGACCCTGTCCTGCTGCCTGGGATCCTGTCCTGCTGCCTGGGACCCTGTCCTGCTGCCTGGGACCCTGTCCTGCTGCTTCAAGAGCCTGCTGCCTTGGACCCCTCACAACTCACTTCCGCGACAGGTCTGCCATATCCACAAGGTTGTCAAGAACAGATAAGATCCGTGCCAATCCATTCACGAGTGAGGAGCTGGATGTCCTTGTGGACGAGGTGCTGGCACAGTACCCACGGCTGTTTGGTGGTCCCAATGTTGTGGTAAGTCACCATGAAGGGAGCTGTAGGGCAGGGTGGTGTCAGACGTGTAGTCGTGATGCTGCAGTATATGCTTGTGGATGTGGGGTGATGACTTACACTGACAGACAAGCTGTATCCAGGTCGAGGGAGTGTGTGTGTTGCAATGTGACTCTTTCCTAGGCCTGTACTCATATGTGTGAGTGGGGTGTGTTACATTCCCGGGCATACAGAACCAACGGTTGTTAGCCTTTTAGATGCCAGGACAGTGAACGCTTGTGAGGACATTTCAGGGTGCCCCTCTAGTCAGAGTCAGTGTGACCCACAGAGTAGGTTCAGTGGCTGCACAGCCAAACATTGAACATCAGCCAACTTACATGCTACAGTTGCTTCACACTGATTAGGAGATATGCCCCATCAGTGCCCTGTACAATTTCTGCATTACACACTGCTGTCGATACATTTGTTTTGAGGCATCAGGCATTTGTGTGAATATCATGGGGACTAGGAACCACAATGTGTGCATGCATTCACTAATGTTTATGCCATGCAGAGTGCCCTTGTGAAGGTACCCCCAGTTCTGGAGGGAGGGAGGTCACTGTGAGTCCTGAGTCTGTGTCTGGCTGCTGTAATTATTATTATTTTTTTTAATCCTCATTAGCCTCCTAGCCACCCATATAAAACTCCAAACGATACCGTCTATGGGCTTTTTATCTCATACGCCGACTTTAACATCAAAGGCTTGTGCTGCCGCCCGGTAGATATTAGGCCTCTAACTTCATGCTTTCCAAAGACCCCGAGGCTTCGATCTTCCGGCTGCTGCTACCTTATCAGTCTAGCCTCCTAAGAGGCCGCCAACGAGATAGGCCAAGACCTTAATCATCGGATTTTTATTATTACCCCCTTAACCAAAGTGTTGTAAAAAAGGTAACCAAAATCTGTGCTTTCTCATTTTCTGACCCAGAGAATCTAATTTAGCAAAGTATCTCATAGCTTTTACCCAATCTAATAGGGTTGGGGATGTAGGTGAGATCCACAATTTACAGATCTCCCTGCGGGCAAGCAAAACTCCATAGAACACCAATTTAACCTTGTCTGTAATATTCTTATTTTGCAGATCATATCTTCCAGTAATAATAAGTTCAGAGCTTACCTCTATGTTTACATCAAGCACCTTTGACAAGCTTTTACTTACATCCTCCCAAAAGATTCTGTTATTTGGACATTGGACAAACATATGCAGATCGTCTGCGTTGATATTTCTGTATTTAGGGCATTCCACCATGCCTCCCATCTTGAATTTTGAAAGCCTTCGAGGAGTCCAGTAAGCTCTGTGAATAGTGAACAAAAGATTTCTCCTTAAATTCGCAGATTTAACTATTTTATACAACATAGTCATCGTTACTTGCCATTGTTCTTCTGTAGCGATGTCTGGCAAGCAATCTCCCCACAGAGCCTCTGGAAGCTTGAACGCGCCGTCTTCAGTTTCCAAGATTGCCCAGTACCATAAAGCAACTTCTTTCTTGTATGCTTGACCAGAGAAAAGTTTATCCTCCAAGTCATTTTGCCGGCCAATTTGAACTTCCTGTTTACTTGCCCAGCTTTGTATCTGGAGGTATTTAAATTTTGAGAATCCCTTCCCCCATATAGCCTCTCCCTGGCCCCATTCAATCAATTTTCCACCCGGAAATAGGTCTCCCCAACAAACTAACCCTGCTGCTCTAAGCGGCGAAGCCAAAGCATCCTGAGACCAGAGTGGAGAGCCAGGGGCTGCCCATATTGGTGCCCTATATCCATGGTAGGAGATCCTCGTAGTCCTCCTGATCTTATACCACAGTTCCGCTGCGTCCCGAAGGATTTTCAACCTTACTTTCTTGAAAAATTTAGGGTCAGAAAATTTACACATAAAGCCCTCCTTATTATAGTTACTTATTTGGAGCATAACATAAAACATAATTCCAACATCTGTGTCTTTTGGAACTCCTAATAAAATCCTAAAATTCTTTAACTGAAAAGCCCATGAATCCACCTTTACATAGTCTCCTTCTGAGCTTTTTCCAGGACAAGCGGGACCCTTTCATTGCCCAAATAAATGAGCAAACCTCACTTTGGAGCCTTTTAATCCAGATTGTGTTAAATAGCAAAGGTATTGTTTCAAACAAAAAAGTCATCTTTGGAAGAATCACCATCTTTACCAAATTGGTGCGTCCATATATACTAAGTGGCAGGTGGCCCCAGCTACGCAGGGTGGAACTTATTTCTTTCTGTATTTTCTTAAAGTTGATTTTAGTCAGGTCTGCTATATCATGGGTGACCCTTACCCCCAAATAACGCATCTCTTTTTTTACTATTATGTCTTCTGTATCCAAGTTCCATGACATAATCTCAGTCTTATCCTGATTTAATTCATATCCAGACACCTGACCAAACTCGTGAGTTATGCTGTATAGACTCTGCAATTAAAAATGCAGATTGGGGGTATAAATAATGATGTCGTCTGCATACAGGCCTATTTTTTTCTCCCATCCTTCTATTGCAAAAGGTGATATGCTATCTGAATTCCTGATCTTAGCAGCAAGAGGCTCAATATATAGATTGAAAAGTAGTGGAGATAGAGGACACCCTTGCCGTGTGCCGCGCTGTATTTTAATAGATTTTGTTAAAGTACCATTTACCAGGACTTTAGATGTGGGTGAGCAGTAAAAAGATAATATAGTGCTTGTAAATCTTGTGCCTAAATCAAGGTGCCCCAAAAGGGCCTTCAAAAAAGACCAGTTAACACGATCAAATGCTTTGGCGGCATCAAGAGCGATTACTGCCAGTGGGAGCCTATAAGTTGTCGCAATGTCTATAACACCGATCAGTTGAAATGTGAGATCTTTTAAGAATCTTCCCCTGATGAAACCCTTCTGGTCCTCATGAACTATCTGCGTTATGACAAGACTTAGCCTATCTGCCAATATCTTAGCGAAGAGTTTGTAATCACAGTTAAGCAGTGATATCGGCCTATATGACTCTAGTTTCTTGGGGGATTTACCAGGTTTAGGAATCAACACTATAACCGCCTCATTCCAAGAGTCTGGCATTGCTGTTTTTCCTTGAAAAATGTTATTAAATAGTTGATGCAATACAGGAACGATTAACTTTGACAATGATTTATATACTTCCGATGGAAGGCCATCCGGGCCGGGCGCTTTCCCTGTCTTGCAGAGGCTTAAAGATCTTTCAACCTCAGTCAAAGATATCTCAGAGTTCAAAATCTCTTTACAATGAGTTGGAAGTGGGTCTACCAGTTGCACCCATACTCTAGCAAGGCGGGGGTCCGGTTCTAGATCTTCTTGATAAACCCTTGAGAAATACTGAGAAAAAGCTTCTGTAATCCCTATGCTGTCTGAAATTGTAGTATCTGGATTGCCTTTTTTAATCTCATTAATAAAATGGCGAACAAGATCCTTTTTTGCCTTCCAAGCCAGTAGTTTACTACATCCCTCCCCATAACTAAAATGTGCCAGATTGCTAGCCTCCCATTTTTCTTTAATTCTGTGTACCAGCACGGCCACCAAATCAGATTTCAAGACAGCTAATTCCTGTATCTCCTGTTCTCTTTTCAATAAATCCTTTTCGTCCACCACCTTCCCTTCCATTTGACGAATCTTCTCTTCCAAGTCTGCCACCTTATTATAATACTGTCTGCGTTTACCTGCACCCAGAGCACCCAACCTACCCCTTAGAAATGCCTTACAGGCTTCCCAGACTATCTCAGGCTTAGCCGATCCCTTGTTTGCTTCCAAAAAAACCTCTAATTTCTCCATTATGACCTTCAAATACCCCTCATCTGAAAGAAGAGTTCGGTCAAGCCTCCATACTGTGTCCACCCTGTCTATTTTAAATCCCAGAGTTAATATTATAGCCGAATGGTCCGAAATGTGGACTCCTACATGGTTGATATTTATTAACTGATCAATTAATCTCAAATCTAACAAAAAGTAATCTATTCGGGATTTGTGTTTATATTTTTGATTGTAGTATGTATAACCAAGCTGTTGACCAAATTTTCTGCGCCATATGTCACATAAACCAAACTGGGACAACAACAACCTAACCCTGTTTGACATCTTCACATTACCCTGACCTCTCTTCCCAGTACGATCCAAATTACCATCCATTACTGTATTAAAATCCCCTGCTATAATAATCTTCCCTGAAAAATGTAATAATTCACAAGCCAGAGTATCCAGGGGTCCGACATCATCCTGGTTTGGTCCATAGTATCCAATGAGAGTCAATTTTTCTCCTGCCAACTTAGCCTGTAAAATCAGCCACCTTCCTCTAGAATCAGCAACCATAGATTCAAGACAAAAATTTACACCTTGCCTTACCAAAATCGCCACTCCCTTAGTTACTATAGATTGAGATGTATAAAAAGAGTATGCAAGCCAATGTTGTTTTCCAAATATTTCTTTAGACTCGGTGGCAGTTAAATGTGTCTCTTGTAAAATAATTATATGGGCCAATGAATCTTCTAAATATTTCAAAATTAACTGTCTCCTGGACTTTACACGCAAGCCATTAACATTCCATGACAAGACTTTTATTTCCATTATACTAGCCCCACTCATTTATTAGTTCACCAAAAAGAAAAATCAACCAGGTGACTGTTTGGCTTTTGAGGATCATTTTCATTTTTTCCACCACCCCCTCCCTCCCCCAACCCAACCCAAACCCACCACCCCCTCTCCCACTGTGCCCCCACGACCCTCCCTTGGAAAACCCCACCTTCCTGCCCATGGCCTAGGCCCTTTGAGTGCGGTTGGCGGTGGTGCTCACCCCTTTTTTTTTCCATAGGACTATTTACATGCTTTTATGCAGGTCTATTTACTAGCCTAGATTAGGTTTGAAATTAAGACTTAAACTGCTGCTTCTTTCGATAACTCTCGACATTGCTCAATAAATATGTCAACTTCTTCAACGGAACGTATGGAGTACATTTTATTTCTCCACATTATTTTCAAAAATGCCGGGAATTTGAGTTGGACAGTCGCTCCCAATTCTCTAAGTGGATCTAACCGCTTCCCAAGCTCCCACTGCCTATTAGCTGTTACTGGAGACAGGTCAGACCTTACTTCAACTTTTGTTCCATCAACAGTTATACTTTTCTTCCTTAGAGCGGCTGACAGAATTTTCTCCTTTAAATTATATGTAAGAAAATTAATTAATATTTTCCTAGGCTTAGTTCTGTTTACATTTAACCTGAAGGGATCCCGATGCACCCGCTGAATATCTACAAAGATTTGCTCCTCCTCCTCTTCCAATTCCAACCCTGTTTTCAATAGATGAACCACATATTTTTTGATATCAGCACCCTCTTTACCTTCGGGCAATTTCAGAATTTTTATGTTATTCTGTCTCTGCATATTTTCCAGTCTCTCCACTCTATCTTCTTGGAGCCTCTCTCTAGATTTAATTTCCTCGATCTCCCTACGATTTTCTGTTACCATTTCTCTGAGCTGCTTTGTCTCATTTTCTAAGACTTCAGTACGAGAGCTTAATTCACTAAACTTAGTCTCTAACACACTACAGGAGGCGCGAATGCTCTCTTGATTGGCCTGTGATATCTCAAAAGCTTCATGCATGTCTCTATCGAGTTTCTGCAGTAGAGTTATTATGGGTAAATCCGGGTTGCCATGTTCTGATTCATCGTGCTCACCCGAAATATCCTGGTTACCCACAGCCTCCTCTTTTTTTCCAGAAGCCCCCACCTCGTTTACAAATGCCTCCTCTGCCTCTCCTACTGTATCTAGTATATTCACTAAGGTGTTGTCTGGGCTGACCAAGTCCATTTTGCCTGCTAATTCTAGGATATCTGAAGTCTCGGCGCTTTCCATCTCGGTGCCTGTCTCCGTCGCTAATATTTGGAACCTATTAGGACTCAAATGAGGAGACCAATCTTGCCAGCCTTCTAAATCTGGGTCTTGCTCCTTAGTACCTGGTCCCAAAATAAATATTTTAGGAATGGACTTAAAGTATGCATTAAGAGAAGGAGTTGGTTTTATTTTATGCGCCACCAGATGCTTCTGCAGTTTGCCTTTTTGTTTGCTAGTAGCTCTATTTTTAATAACCTTTTTTAATGAAGTATCTACGTCCGTATCAAGCACTTTCTCCACCACACCTTTCAAACCTTGTGCTTTTGCACTCCTCAAGAGGTACGTCTGTTTAATTTGTTCGGTGTGTTTTGTTTGCGCTTCCGAGGTCTCTTCTCCTGTTCCTTTTTGAACCCCAGACTGAACCTCTAACCTGTGTTGGTTGTTTTTGCCTTTCACAATCTCTTTACATGAGAGTTCCAGAGCTCCCCCTACACCTCTCCCACAACCTCCTGCGGATCTCAGGGGAATCTTGGCAGCTGCTCGCTGCCCCCTTCCTACCTCCTTTGCAGCCCTTCCCCAGCCGACCGACTCCGCCCGAGCTCTCGCAGCTGTTGCCGCTTCGGTTTCCTGCAGCAATTCCAATGCTGGCAGCGCAGCCGGCGTCTCTGTAGTTACCAGCGTCTCGGGCGCCCCCAGAGCCTCGCTAGCAATACAGGTAAGCCCTCTGTCTCCTCCGTCGCCTGGCTCCATAAAAACACAAATACAGGGTTTTTTGCAAATCGTAGGGAAGTCCTTGATGTTAAGTCCGAAAATCACGGTCTCGTCCCTCCGCTAAAAGACGATTAATTTGCCTGCAGTAACAGAGTGCACCACCGCCACACCTCGCACCCGCGACCCGCTACTAGCCGGCCGCCATGTTTTCCCTTTCCAAGATGTCTGGCTGCTGTAATGATAAATGCTGACATCTGACATTGTGTAATTGTTCATTTGCCCTTCTTTACTCTCATACCTGCAGCTCAAGGTACACCAACGTAAGGCCGTGTGGAGGGCCATAGCAGCAAAGGTGCGAGCCCTGGGGGTATCAAACAGACGACACACACACTGTCACAAGAGGTGGGACGACATCATCCGGCTGGCTAAGCAAGTGGCAGAGATGACCTTGGGGATGGTACCACGCACAGGGCGTTTGGTACGGCGCACCATGACTCCGCTGATGGGACACATACCTGCAGTGACCAATCCAGACCTGGATGCACGTCTGAAGGGGCATCAGCAGCAAGACAGAGATGGTGAGTATCTGGGGAGGAAGAGTTTGTCTGGGAGTGGATGCATGTGTACAGGGCCTGTGGCAGCGGTGACACATGTGATGTGCGTGTGTTGCCATGCTGTGCTATGTGATGTGAGTGGCGACTGTGATGTGTGCCTGTATGAGGCATTGGGCCACCATGGCCTTACTGTTCTGCTCATGCATGCAGTTCTCAGTCCTTGACAGATTTTTTGTGTACACATGGTCACTCTTCTTTGTGATGGTGTGGGGAGTCCATATTGTGGTGAACTGCAGTGTCCACTTAATGAGTGTTAGATCATGTCTGTCTTCTTTGCATGCACCATGATGGTTGAGGCCCACATATCCGACGACAATGTGAACCCTGATTGGCACATAATAATAATAATAAAGGGGCTTATAAAGCGCAATGGTGACGCCATCCCGGCGTGTCCCCGCGCTGTGGAGAGAGTGGCGGAAACAGAAGGCAGTATCCGGTCTACAGGGTGAACAAGTGAGTTTTTAGGAGCTTCCTAAATACCGTTTCGGTCTTGGCCAGCCTAATTTCGATGGGAAGAATGTTCCACTGGTTGGCTGCCAACACTCGGAAGGAGCGACCGCCCATTCTAGCCTTCTTTATACGGGGTACTTTCAGGAGGCCCATGCCCGTGGAGCGGAGTGCTCTGGTGGGCTGGTAGGGGATAGCTAAGTCCTTCAGATATTCAGGGGCTTTTGAAACGGTAATCCTGTAGCAGATTAAGAGTGCCTTAAATAGGATCCTTTTTTTTATAGGAAGCCAATGAAGGGCAGACAGAGTGGGTTTAGATGCCGTTATTTTGGGGAGTCTGAGAACTAGCCGTGCTGCAGTGTTTTGTAGCACCTGAAGCCGTCTTAGGTTTTTCTCAGTAGTCCCCAGTAGCAGTACATTAGCATAATCTATGCGAGAGGTAACTAATGCTTGGGTCATGGTCCGTCTAGCCTCCAGGGGCAGAAGGTCCAAGGTACGGTTTAGGGTCTTCATTATCCCAAAGCATTTCCCTGCTACTTTGTTGACGTGGCTCTCAAAAGAAAGTTTCGGATCCACCCAGACTCCCAGATTTTTTGCCTCCCTGCCCGGGATAGGTGTAGGGCCAAGGCAAGGAGGCCACCAATCCTGAGTCCAACTGGCATCCTTTCCCCCTATCACTAGAACCTCAGTTTTAGAGCCATTGAGCTTCAGGCAGTGTTGGTTCATCCAGCCTGCAAGCGCCTGCATGCAGGTTTTAAAATTGGCCGCTGCTAAGATGGGTGCCTGTGATAGAGAAATGAGCAGTTGAGTATCATCGGCATAGGATACTAATTCTATGCCGTATGATTGGACCACCTCTGCTAATGGAGCCATGTAAAGGTTGAACAGGGTAGGGCTCAGGGCAGAGCCCTGGGGCACCCCCTGTTCTAAGGCTATGCTGTCAGAGAGAAACGTGCCTCTCTGGACCTGAAAACTGCGGTCAGCGAGGAAGGCCTTGAGCCAGCCCAATGCCGCCTTGGTGACCCCAGCACTGCTCAGACACTGTAGCAAGATGGAATGAGCCACAGTGTCGAACGCAGCGCTGAGGTCCAGCATAATGAGAGCCATTGTGTGCCCTTCATCTGCACCAATCCGCAGAGTTTCGGTCGCTCGCAAGAGGGCCGTCTCGGTCGAGTAATTCTTCCGAAAGCCCGATTGGGAGCTGTGTAGTGCCTTATTAGCCTCTAGATGATCCATGAGCTGTATATTGGCTAGTTTTTCGGTCACTTTAGCAAGGAAGGGCAGGAGGGAAATAGGTCTTAGGTTCTCTAGTGTGTCCTGGCTAACATTTGGTTTCTTTTTTATTGGCAGCACTATAGCCTTCTTCCAGTCTCCCGGGAGAGAGGCCGAAGAAAACGAAAGTTGAATGATGTGTCTAAAATAGGGCTCGAGTACTTCCAAACTAGCATTCAGAACTTTAGGAGGGGCCGGATCTCGAGGAGAGCCCGATTTGACACTTTGGCAAACATTTACCAATACATCAGGTGGAGGGACCAGGAAGCTGTGTAAACATGAGTCCGTGGGACTAACCTCTCTGTCTTCCGTGAGATCAGAGGTGTCGGTCAGGTTTCCAGAGAAGCTTGCATAGATATCCGAGATCTTTCCCGAGAAGTATCTCGCAATCCTATTGCAGGTGTCTACTGAGTCACTGGAGGACCTATTATCAGTCGAGAGTACAGAGATCTCCTTAAAGATTTTAAAGAGCTCCTTCGAGGAGTTCTCTGCCTCATCAATCCGATTTTTGTAGTGGGCGGCTTTAGAGAAGCGAACTTCTCTATAGTACTCCCTCTGCATTTTTTTATATTTTGTTTTAATCATTGGGCAAAAGTTAACACGCCATGCACGCTCCAGCTTTTTACAAGCAGATTTGAGCGTTTGGAGTTCAGGAGTGTACCATGAAGTGGTTTTCCTCGTATTTTTAGGATTACTCCCATTACGAATGGGGGCGGTTTTATCAAGGGCGCCTAAAATGCGGGATTGTAGGTGACTATATGCAGTTTCACAGTCCGTGCCTCCTATCGGACCACCTAATGTGAGATGTTCATTGAAGGTAGCCTGGGAAAAGGATTTCCACTTCCGCCGCGGGTATCGCTGCTCAGAGTCTTTTTTTGATTCATCCTCGGAAGACTGAATGGAAAAAGGAATGACAAGATGATCGGACCAAGGGACCGGGATCGGTGTAGAGGATTGTACTCTAGAGTGGTTACCGAAGATGGGATCCAGGAGGTGCCCAAGTCTGTGAGTAGGTGATTGCTATGGCCTAGTTGGCATTGTGGCATGTGTAGTCAATACAGGTGTGTGTGGTCCCCTCTGGTTCCCTGTAGGGCTGTAAGCGGTGATGTGTGTTGTGGCTACATCATGTCCATGGGGCAGGTCAATGTGGGCTGGGGAGCACCATCCATGGGCAGGGTGTAGTGCTGTGTGGCATGGACATGCCTCACTCGTGGCAGTTTGTCTGCATGACAGGCACTGTTGTGGTCTATATAGGGTGTAGATGCACAGTGATTGCAGTGTAGATGCACAGTGATTAATTTACTTAATTCATGTGATCGATCTGTATCATTAATTTGATCGCTAATCGGATGTGAAACGTCCGTTTTTATGCAACCTACAACATAGCTCGTATCACGAATAGCACATAGCACTTCCCTCCGGATAGTGTCTAAACCCAGGGACTAAGGCGGTGATAACTGTATGATTACAATTCGTCACTACTGTCTCTGAACCACTTTTGGAGCACTTTATAATCACGGAAACCATTGGAACTGTACTAAATGTATGTCATGTTCTATATGTTTGTCCACGTCTCTTTTATTTACAGGTGCAGAAACCGAAAAGTCGAAGCCTCCTAAACCAGGAGTAATTAGGGAGATAATTCTTTCTTCCTAATTTTTTGCACTTCTTTCACTGTTTTTATTATTTTTTCACTCTCACGTCCCTAGGTAAGGGTGGGCCTTAGCGTGCTCATACCGCCAGGGTTTAATACACTTTAATAGTCCTGAAGAATTGCCAGGTAAAGTTACACCGTTTCATGGCAAGAAACATGTCGACTGATATTTAGGAAACTGCCACTCAACTAACTGTGGACTGCTTCCATACACATAGATTTTAAATCAAAGTCTTTAGTGGTCATAGAATAAAATTTCCTTTTGATACACTACAGACTTTTTTAATATCCTCAACACTCACTAGTTTAGTTTGCACCAACACGCCCTAACTCTCACTAACCTGCTCCGCAGTAAGATCTGGCGTTATAGCACACCAAGGAGACACTCGGTCTCCTTGGTGGAGCCCGATGATGAAGCATGTCATCACCAGGTGGTGAGTGAGGACTTTTCTTAAACGTCCCAAGTGTGGCCGTTCTTTCTTCTTTGTTGCTCCCGAATGTGGTTTAAATACAACCATAAGACACTCTTTGTTTGTTTATTGAGGGTGTGGTGGTTACCATGTAGCTCTAGGCCTCTACTGTGCTGCATTGATCTGAAATCGTGTGACCAGATGATGACACTTACACAACCCTGTTTCTCTTACTAATGCAGATTCGCAAGACGTCACGGCGGTACATGATCCTGAAACAAGTGGTGGCGAGACCAGCACGACAGCGGCAGCGGAGGCGAGTGAGACTGAGCCAAGTGACACTGAGCACACCAGCGCTCCTGAGGGTGACAGGAGTGTGCATGAGGAATCTATGGCTGAGACACAGAGTACCACTTCATCTGATGCCAGTGGGGATGCGTCCCTGTTGGCAGGCACAGGGGATGGGGAGTCTGCTGCAGCATCTGACACCCAGCGACCACTGCCCAGCCTCCCATCCACTGGCCGTATCCGTGTTACTAAAAGGGGACGTGTAACATTCACATATGGCACCGCTGCCCCTGCACCTGTCCCCCCTGCTGCCCTCAGTGCAGAGTGGGTACAGCTCCTGCGCCAACTTTGCGTGGGCCAGACCGCCCTGCTCAATGCCTTCAGTGCCCACGAGAACAAATTAGGCCAGGTTCTAGCATTCATGGAGGGCATACACTCTGATGTGGGTGGGCTGCACTGTACAGTCCAGTCATTGTCAGCCACAGTCACGTCAGCCCTCCAACGGGCACATGCTCCCATTGCAGCTCAGGTGCCTGTGACGTCCACCCATTCAGTGGCCACATCAGATGACAGTGACCACTTGGGACCTACGTCATCTTAACGTTAAAACACTAGGAGCACAGGTCAGACCCAAACCAAACAATCCCGTCCACAGACTCCATCCCCAAAGAAGAGCAGGGCCCCCCCAATATGCACAGACAAGGTGAAGTCACAGAAGAGCAAGGCCAGAAGATCATTGTGGCAGACATCAGGCTCACATGATGCAGAGGCATCACCAGAAATGGACTCAGCTATGCCCACAGAGGATGTGTGGCATGTCATGGCTACACCTGAGGAGAGCACAGGGACACAACCACCCACCACATCAACCCCAAAACAAAGTACATCGAGGCAGGTGGAGGAGAGCCCTGTTGTGACCAGCCCAGTCATTGAGGCAGAGGGGAGCCCTGTTGTGACCAGCCCAGTCATTGAGGCAGAGGAGAGCCCTGTTGTGACCAGCCCAGTCATTGAGGCAGAGGAGAGCCCAGTTGTGACCAGCGCAGTGATTCAGGAAAAGGAGGGCAGTGTTGTGTCCAGGTCAGTGATTCAGGAAAAGGCTAGAAGAGACAGGAGGGCACTGTAGACACCACCCCTGGGGGGAGTGGGAAGGTGGGCACTGTAGGGGGTACACCTTCCAGAGGGGGTAAGGTGGTCCGGAGGCGTAGCCAGCCCAAGCGTTCTGCAGGATCAAGCACATCACCAGAGGGAGTGCCAGTGTCTGCCCCTGATGTGGGACAGTTGGTGTGTGTGCCTGTTGTGTCACCACCACTTCCCATCAACCCCAAGACAGGGAAGCCATTTCATGTTCCCAAACAGTGGAAGGGCACCCCTCCAACCTCTCCCACCCACACTGTGTCAGGGGTGTGCCTGACTCCACCTCCACGTGCCACAGTGCCACCTGGTCCACACAGCCCTCCACCTTGCAGGCCCTCTATTATTACCACATCACATGGGCCTCTGTCACACCAGTCAAGTGGGCCTGCTGTCCCTGACACACAGCCAGGTCCCAGTCCGCATGACAGCCAGGAGTGAGTTGTCAACACCCTCATACGCCTGTGCCCCACACAGGTGTGCTAGTCAAGATCATTGTTTGCGACCTGGGTGTGTTGCTAACCCTGTTGCTCTGATGTGCTGTACTCTCCCCTGTGCAGCCTCTCATGTATTTGCTGTCTCCCCTGCCAAGGACTCTGGGCCTGTTGCTCTGATGTGCTGTACTCTCCCCTCCCAAGGACTCTGGGCCTGTTGCTCTGATGTGCTGTACTCTCCCCTGCCAAGGACTCTGGGCCTGTTGCTCTGATGTGCTGTACTCTCCCCTGTGTAGCCTCTCATGTTCTTGCTGTCTCCCCTGCCAAGGACTCTGGGCCTGTTGCTCTGATGTGCTGTACTCTCCCCTGCCAAGGACTCTGGGCCTGTTGCTCTGATGTGCTGTACTCTCCCCTGCCAAGGACTCTGGGCCTATTGCTCTGATGTGCCGTACTCTCCCCTGTACAGCCTCTCATGTACTTGCTGTCTCCCCTGCTGAGGACTCTGGGCCTGTTGCTCTGATGTGCTGTACTCTCCCCTGCCAAGGACTCTAGGCCTGTTGCTCTGATGTGCTGTACTCTCCCCTGTGCAGCCTCTCATGTACTTGCTGTCTCCCCTGCTGAGGACTCTGGGGCTGTTGCTCTGATATGCTGTACTCTCCCCTGCCAAGGACTCTGGGCCTGTTGCTCTGATGTGCTGTACTCTCCCCTGTGCAGCCTCTCATGTACTTGCTGTCTCCCCTGCTGAGGACTCTGGGCCTGTTGCTCTGATGTGCTGTACTCTCCCCTGCCAAGGACTCTAGGCCTGTTGCTCTGATGTGCTGTACTCTCCCCTGTGCAGCCTCGCATGTACTTGCTGTCTCCCCTGCCAAGGACTCTGGGCCTGTTGCTCTGATGTGCTGTACTCTCCCCTGCCAAGGACTCTGGGCCTGTTGCTCTGATGTGCTGTACTCTCCCCTGTGCAGCCTCTCATGTACTTGCTGTCTCCCCTGCTGAGGACTCTGGGCCTGTCGCTCTGATGTGCTGTACTCTCCCCTGCCAAGGACTCTGGGCCTGTTGCTCTGATGTGCTGTACTCTCCCCTGTGCAGCCTCTCATGTACTTGCTGTCTCCCCTGCCAAGGACTCTGGGCCTGTTGCTCTGATGTGCTGTACTCTCCCCTGCCAAGGACACTGGGCCTGTTGCTCTGATGTGCTGTACTCTCCCCTGTGCAGCCTCTCATGCATTTGCTATCTCCCCTGCCAAGGACTCTGGGCCTGTTGCTCTGATGTGTGGTACTCTCCCCTGCCAAGGAATCAGGGCCTGTTGCTCTGATGTGCTGTACCCTCCCCTGCCAAGGACTCTGGGCCTGTTGCTCTGATATGCTATACTCTCCCCTGTGCAGCCTCTCATGTACTTGCTGTCTCCCATGCTGAGGACTCTGGGCCTGTTGCTCTGATGTGCTGTACTCTCCCCTGCCAAGGACTCTGGGCCTGTTGCTCTGATGTGCTGTACTCTCCCCTGTGCAGCCTCTCATGTACTTGCTGCTGTCTCCCCTGCTGAGGACTCTGGGCCTGTTGCTCTGATGTGCTGTACTCTCCCCTGCCAAGGACTCTGGGCCTGTTGCTCTGATGTGCTGTACTCTCCCCAGCCAAGGACTCTGGGCCTGTTGCTCTGATGTGCTGTACTCTCCCCTGTGCAGCCTCTCATGTACTTGCTGTCTCCCTTGCTGTGGACTCTGGGCCTGTTGCTCTGATGTGCTGTACTCTACCCTGCCAAGGACTCTGGGCCAGTTGCTCTGATGTGCTGTACTCTCCCCTGTGTAGCCTCTCATGTACTTGCTGCCTCCCCTGCCAAGGACTCTGGGCCTGTTGCTCTGATGTGCTGTACTCTCCCCTGCCAAGGACTCTGGGCCTGTTGCTCTGATGTGCTGTACTCTCCCCTGCCAAGGACTCTGGGCCTGTTGCTCTGATGTGCTGTACTCTCCCCTGTGCAGCCTCTCATGTACTTGCTGTGTCACCTGCCATGGACTCTGCCCTTCCTGTTTGTGTTTGACCTGTGCATAGTCTCTACCATTTGTACATGATTTTGTGGCTTGCTGTTGTCTACTAATGTTGTATTGCTACATCTGTGCAATATATGAATAAATACAGAAACGTCTGGTGTGTGTTTTATCAGTCTCCTTGCTGATTAAAGTCCTTTTCTTGTTTGCATTTGCTTGACTGTGTACCATGCTCTATTTTTCAGTTCACCATTGCTAGGCTCTTTGTGGCCATCTTATTTTTAGACAGGGGTGACAGGGTCTTCAGTCCATTCTGGCCCAGCTGATGTTGTACTCTGTGATGGCTATTTTACAGGCCATGCAGTTTTCTTGTTGGTGATTTGCTATTGCTGCATACACTGTTCACAGGTCACCTTGGGGGACACTGGCAGCACAGGGTGTGCAGCTGTTCAGTGGTTTTGTAGCTGTCTGTGATGTCATGAGGTATGTGTGTGTTTTCCTTTCTGTGTGCCCAGGCGTGTATGTGTATGGTCATCTTGTGTTGGCCCTTAGTCCTGGTGGCATGGCTTACATGGCATGTGTGGTGTTGGGTGTGGCAGAGGTGTGCAGTGTGAAGGGTGCTAGTTTGTAGTGTATGTATGTGTGCCCCTGTATGGTGTGAGACACACATGTGTCAGCCAGGAGTTGTATGCCTGTTGTTTGTTTTGTCTTGCCCTGTGTGGATGATTGTATGCAATTGTGTGGGCTGTGGGGAGTGCACTGGTTTTGTGTGTTCCTTGTCAGCCAATCCTGCAGTGCCTGTGTCCCTGGTTGTGTGTTGTGTGTTGCAGTGTGTGTGTATTGTGCTTGTTGTTACAGTGCTTGTTGGTGTGCTTGGGGGTGCACGGGATAAGCACCTGGCCTGTGGCTAGCTCAGGTGGGGTGCAGTGTGGTTTGGGGTGGTGTGGTACAGACATAATATCGACTCCAAAATATCGTTTGGACATAATATCGACTCCAAAATATCGTTTGGAGAAAATATCGCCAGGACAGAATATCGACAGCCAAAATATCGTTTTTAAGGTAAGTGAAGTAATATCGTTTTTAAGGTAAGTGAAGTAATATCGTTTTTATTTTTAGGGTTCAGGGTCAGTTTTGGGTTTTTGGGTAAAGGGGTATTTTTAGGGTTCAGGGTCAGTTTTGGGTTTTTGGGTAAAGGGGTATTTTTAGGGTTCAGGGTCAGTTTTGGGTTTTTGGGTAAAGGGGTATTTTTAGGGTTCAGGGTCAGTTTTCAGTTTTTGGGTAAAGGGGTATTTTTAGGGTTCAGGGTCGGTTTTCAGTTTTTGGGTAAAGGGGTAGTTTTAGGGTTCAGGGTCAGTTTTCAGTTTTTGGGTAAAGGGGTATTTTTAGGGTTCAGGGTCAGTTTTCAGTTTTTGGGTAAAGGGGTATTTTTAGGGTTCAGGGTCAGTTTTCAGTTTTTGGGTAAAGGGGTATTTTTAGGGTTCAGGGTCAGTTTTCAGTTTTTGGGTATTATTTTATTATATTTTATTACTATATATATATGTTTAATAAATATGAAATAAAAAAATATTTATTTAACTTTCATTAATTATTTAATTATTATAAGTTAATTTAAGTAATTTTAAGTATATTTTAGTAATTAATTATTAATATTAATTTAATTTAACACTGTTTTTAGTAAATACGATATTTTTTACAACTATATTTTTGTAAACGATATTTTGTACTCAATATTTTTGTACTTACCTGTTTGTACATACAAACTCGATATTTTTGCTGTAGATATTTTTTCCTCGATATTTTGGGTAGTCGATATTTTGGTAGTCGATATTCTTTCAGTGATCCGGGTGGTGTGTCCCTGTGATGTTGGTGCCCTGCCCTGCCCATGCCTTGGTGTGGCCTTGCCGTCTGCATAGTGCGCATGTGTTGACCGCGGCGGTGACGTGACCGTGGCCGGAACGTTGCTGCTGGTTGGCGGACGTTGTGTGTTCCGGATGCTGTGGGGTGCCTTGTTGTGACGTGGGTGATGTGTGGGTGCCCATGTGGATGTGTTGTGCCCCCCAGCAGGATGCCAGTGTGGTGCTTGGGCCCTGTGTCGGCATGTGTGTTGTGTGGTGCATATGTGCAGTGGCGTACCTGAGGCGGCGTCCGCGGCGGCCCATCTGGCGATAGGGTTCCAGCAGGTACATGACCGGATGCATGTGGAGGGCGGGGTCCATGGGGTTCATGTCGGGTCTCGGCGTTCGTGCTCCGCTGTCGACTTTCCGCCTGCTTCAGCTATGCGGTGTCTCCACTGCGGTGCGTCTGCTTGTTTGGGCCATCCTAATTTGTCGAGCGGGGCGGACGTCATCGGGCGCGGCGGAGGGTCTCAATAGGCTCCCGCCGCCGCGGTGCGGGCGCACTTTGATGGCGGTGCGCGGCGCTCCGCGGCGGACGGGAAATTACCTGTGTTTACCTATCCTAATGTGGCGGACGTGAGTTCCGCTGCTCGGGCGGAAAAAGCTGTTTTTCCGCCCCGCCACCATCGCGGTGGTGCCACCGCCCGACATCCTAATGGACCCCATAGTTTTTAAAAAAGCTCTTTTTTCAGCACAACCAGCAAAAGTACCATTTTAAAAAAAGAACTATTATAAATCATGTTTCTCTTTCTTTCAACCAGAGAACGTACTCTTCAATTGCAAGATTACAATCAAAGCCAAGAAGACCAATCAAAAAAACTAAAGGTAAAACGCTTTTAAAGAAGGGAAAGTGTGGAATAGTGAATTACTATTCCAGCTCCAGGAAGGTATAGCAGTAGGGAAAGTGTTGGATAGTGTATTAGTTTTCAACGAGAAAAGAAATAATATTAATAAAAAACAATACACTTAAAGTCTTTTTTGTTTCTATTCAAAACAGACAATCATCCTAATAATCCAGGTGAACTAAGAAAAGGCAAACGAAATTTGAACTTCTCCAAAAACTGTGAACCACCAATCTTGAAAGGTAAATTTTTCAAAAAAGCAGCAAATTCAAAATAAATAAATGTAAAGCAGTAGGGAAAGTGTTAGATAGTGAAGTGGAACTAATTGCAAATGTAACTCCTTGAAGGTGTAGCAGTAGGGAAAGTGATGGATAGTGTAGGGGTACCTTTTACTATTCTAAGTCCAGGAAGGTGTAGTAGTAGAGAAAGTGTGGGATAGTGTAGGGGTTAAGCATGGGCGGATTTCACGGATTCACGATCCGCGAATTTTGCGGATTTGCGTATTGTTAATCCGCAAAATCCGCGGATTTGCGGATTTGCGGATTTGCGGATTGCGCTCGTGAAAGTCAAGGATGCAAAGGCCTCTATCCAGCATCACAGCTGATTTTCGACGGTAGATTTGGGAAGAAAGCACACCTGCCCAGCCTCGACAATGCTCATGATTGTTTTTGGGCTGATTTATGCATCACTGAATTTGAGCTTCAACTGTCCATCATAGTGGGTAAATGGCGGGAAGACGGTTCACACCGCAAGTGTGTGGGCGGGGCCAAATGGGCGGGGCTTCCATGCGAGCACACATGCCTCCACCAACGTCATAATCAGCGCACAGCTCTTTGTTTGTGCTTTGGTGCTTTTTTAAGTTTTACTCGTTCACAGAAGGCTGGGCTGCAATTTACTACATACCACTCTATTGATGCGCCTGAGCCCAGTTGTCGGTGGATACTGAGCCCTTGCACTTTTATTAAGCCAGTGGATTTCATACTCCGAACAGCTGGGGTTGGGAGGTTAAGGAAAATCACTTTGTGTTGTAAACATCAGACTCAATGGCGATCTATAGAAAAAATGGCCGAGCTCTTGGCCTGAATGGCAGCTGATCTAACTTAGACATTACCTTGCCATAATAACAGCCAGGGGATTGCGCTCGTGAAAGTCAAGGATGCAAAGGCCTCTATCCAGCATCACAGCTGATTTTCGACTGTAGATTTGGGAAGAAAGCACACCTGCCCAGCCTCGACAATGCTCACGATTGTTTTTGGGCTGATTTATGCATCACTGAATTTGAGCTTCAACTGTCCATCATAGTGGGTGAAATGGCGGGAAGACGGTTCACACCGCAAGTGTGTGGGCGGGGCCAAACGGGCGGGGCTTCCATGCGAGCACACATGCCTCCACCAACGTCATAATCAGCGCACAGCTCTTTGTTTGTGCTTTGGTGCTTTTTTAAGTTTTACTCATTCACAGAAGGCTGGGCTGCAATTTACTACATACCACTCTATTGATGCGCCTGGGCCCAGTTGTCGGTGGATACTGAGCCCTTGTACTTTTATTAAGCCAGTGGATTTCATACCCCGAACAGCTGGGGTTGGGAGGTTAAGGAAAATCACTTTGTGTTGTAAACATCAGACTCAATGGCGATCTATAGAAAAAATGGCCGAGCTCTTGGCCTGAATGGCAGCTGATCTAACTTAGACATTAACTTGCCATAATAACAGCCAGGGGATTGCGCTCGTGAAAGTCAAGGATGCAAAGGCCTCTATCCAGCATCACAACTGATTTTCGACTGTAGATTTGGGAAGAAAGCACACATGCCCAGCCTCGACAATGCTCACGATTGTTTTTGGGCTGACTTATGCATCACTGAATTTGAGCTTCAACTGTCCATCATAGTGGGTAAATGGCGGGAAGACGGTACACACCGCGAGTGTGTGAGCGGGACCAAACGTGCGGGGATTCCATGCGAGTCCATGCCTCTTGTGTGTATAAAAGGTCAGAGACCGATCAGAGCAGCAGATAAGAAGAAGGAAGCTCCTGGTCACAGGAACAGCACGGCAATTGCGGTGTCCCTTGAGTGAGCTGCTGTCCATCATCCTGTAACTATTTTAGGATGGCGCCGGCAAGCTGCCAGCGCCATCCTAAAATAGTTACTAAGTTAGCTTCAACAGGAAGCACTAATAGATAAAATAAAGCAGGTGCTCGAGCAACTGCTTTATTTGATCTATTAGTGCTTCCTGTTGAAGCTAACTTAGCTGACTTAGTAACTATTTTAGGATGGCGCTGGCAGCTTGGCGGCGCCATCCTAAAATAGTTACAACTTCAAGCTTAAAGGCTTGAACTTTTGCCCCCCCGAATCCGCCGCTCGAGTATTCGCGGATTTTCGGTAAATCCGCGGGAGTTCGCGGATTGCGGATTTACCGAAAATCTGCGAAATCCGCGAGCGGAGCGGATTTGACGCTCATGCTTAGTAGGGGTACCATTTAATATTCTAAATCCAGGATGGTGTAGCAGTAGAGAAAGTGAGGGATAGTGTAGGGGTACCATTTACTATTTTAACTCCAGGAAGGTGTAGCAGTAGGGAAAGTGTGGGATAGTGTAGGTGTACCATTTACTATTCTAACTCCAGGATGGTATACCAGTAGGGAAAGTGACTGGTAGTGTAGGGGTACCATTTACTATTCTAACTCCAAGATGGTGTAGCAGTAGGGAAAGTGAGGGATAGTGTAGGGGTACCATTTACTATTCTAACTCCAGGAAGGTGTAGCAGAAGGGAAAGTGAAGGATAGTGTAGGGGTACCATTTACTATTCTAACTCCAGGAAGGTTTAGCAGTAGGGAAAGTGTTGGATAGTGTAGGGGTACCATTTACTATTCTAACTCCAGGGAGGTGTAGCAGTAGGGAAAGTGAGGGATAGTGTAGGGGTACCATTTACTATTCAAACTCCAGGAAGGTGTAGCAGTAGGGAAAGTGTGGGTTAGTGTATTAGTTTTCAATGAGAAAATAAATAATTTTAATAAAAAACCATACACATTAAATCTTTTTTGTTTCTATTCAAAACAGACAACCATCTTAGTAAGAAAGCTGAACAAAGAAAAAGCAAACGAAATTTCAACTTCTTCAAAAACTGTGAGCCACCAATATTGAAAGGTAAATATTTCAAAAAAACAGCAACTTCAAAATAAATAAATATAAATCAGTAGGGAAAGTGTTACATAATGAAGTGGAACTAATTGCAAATGTAAATCCTTAAAGATGTAGCAGTAGGGAAAGTGTGGGATAGTGTAGGGGTACCATTTACTATTCTAACTCCTGGAAGGTGTAGTAGTAGGGAAAGTGTGGGATAGTGTAGGGGTACCATTTACTATTCTAACTCCAGGAAGGTTTAGCAGTAGGGAAAGTGTTGGATAGTGTAGGGGTACCATTTACTATTCTAACTCCAGGGAGGTGTAGCAGTAGGGAAAGTGAGGGATAGTGTAGGGGTACCATTTACTATTCAAACTCCAGGAAGGTGTAGCAGTAGGGAAAGTGTGGGTTAGTGTATTAGTTTTCAACGAGAAAATAAATAATTTTAATAAAAAACCATACACATTAAATCTTTTTTGTTTCTATTCAAAACAGACAACCATCTTAGTAAGAAAGCTGAACAAAGAAAAAGCAAACGAAATTTCAACTTCTTCAAAAACTGTGAGCCACCAATATTGAAAGGTAAATATTTAAAAAAAACAGCAACTTCAAAATAAATAAATATAAATCAGTAGGGAAAGTGTTACATAGTGAAGTGGAACTAATTGCAAATGTAAATCCTTAAAGATGTAGCAGTAGGGAAAGTGATGGATAGTGTAGGGGTACCATTTACTATTCTAACTCCAAGAAGGTGTAGCAGTAGGGAAAGTGTGGGATAGTGTAGGGGTACCATTTACTATTCTAACTACAGGAAGGTGTAGTAGTAGGGAAAGTGTGGGATAGTGTAGGGGGACCATTTACTATTCTAACTCCTGGAAGATGTAGCAGTAGGGAAAGTGAGGGATAGTGTAGGGGTACCATTTACTATTCTAACTCCATGAATCTGTAGCAGTAGAGAAAGTGAGGGATAGTGTAGGTGTACCATTTACTATTCTAACTCAAGGAAGGTGTAGTAGTAGGGAAAGTGAGGGATAGTGTAGAGGTACCATTTACTATTCAAACTCCAGGAAGGTGTAGCAGTAGGGAAAGTGTGCGTTAGTGTATTAGTTTTCAATGAGAAAAGAAATCATTTTAATAAAAAAACACAAACTTTAAATCTTTTCTGTTTCTATTCAAAACAGACAACCATCTTAGTAAGAAAGCTGAACAAAGAAAAAGCAAACGAAATTTAAACTTCTTCAAAAACTGTGAACCACCAATCTTGAAAGGTAAATATTAAAAAAAACCAGCAACTTCAAAATAAATAAATGTAAATCAGTAGGGAAAGTGTTACATAGTGAAGTGGAACTAATTGCAAATGTAACTCCTTGAAGGTGTAGCAGTAGGGAAAGTGATGGATAGTGTAGGGGTACCATTTACTATTCTAACTCCAAGAAGGTGTAGCAGTAGGGAAAGTCTGGGATAGTGTAGGGGTACCATTTACTATTGTAACTCCTGGAAGGTGTAGCAGTAGAGAAAGTGTGGGATAGTGTAGGGGTACCATTTACTATTCTAACTCCTGGAAGGTGTAGCAGTAGGGGAAGTGAGGGATAGTGTAGGGGTACCAATAACTATTCTAACTGCAGGGAGGTGTAGCAGTAGAGAAAGTGTGGGATAGTGTAGGGGTACCATTTTCTATTCTAACTCCAGAAACGTGTAGCAGTAGAGAAAGTGTTGGATAGTGTAGTGGTACCATTTACTATTCTAACTCCAGGAAGGTGTAGCAGTAGGGAAAGTGTGGGATAGTGTAGGGGTACCATTTACTATTCTAACTCAAGAAAGGTGTAGCAGTAGGGAAAGTGTGGGATAGTGTATGGGGTACCATTTACAATTGAAAAAGGTTATAAATGCAACATTAGTGAAACTTAGGTTTAGTCTTTAAAAAAAAAACATGAATAATTTATTGCAATTTTTTTATGTCTTTTTGTTTACAGAAAATGTCTTCAGAGCAGACTGCCTCTTACATAAAATCAAAGAAAGGAAACCACTTGCTAAAACATGCAGGATATATATATTGTAAAGAAAGGATAAGTGAACCACGGAGACATTGGAGATGTGTGCAATATTACTCAACCCATTGCAGTGGCAGAGCGGTTACTCATGGAGAAACCATTATTAAAACAACAGAGCATAACGACTCTGCCTCTGCAATGGAGATTGAGGTTAGAGAAACCATCAATGAAATGAAAGAAATTGCATGCACCTCCAATGACTCCACAGGTTCTATATTAAGAGAAGTTGCACAGCATGTCCCCAGTCATGTAGCTAGCAGTATGCCTATCATTCCCAATTTGCGAAGAATTATTCAAAGACAAAAGCAGGCAAGTAATACCCATACAACAACACCTCATACCTTTTCTGACATTCAAGTACCTAATGAACTCACTATTTCTTTTTCTAATGAACCTTTCCTACTTTAATATTTTTATTGTTACAAAATGCAGACATCAAGCCTTTAGACAATGCTTGTACAGTGACTAGGGAACTCAACTGAGCATGTTTCACGTCCGTTCTCTCGGAAATGCATATTGTGTAAGAAACAACAGTCACATCTGACTTAAAAACAGATCAAATTAGTCTACTTGGCAATAGTTACAGATACTGTCCATATTACAACAGATAACAGAAGCAACAGCGGTCGCTTGTCCACAGGAACTATTAACTGTTTCTACATATCTCCTCTCCGGAGTGGCATCATGAGAGCACTCGTTACATCATACAGGTAATTGCAAAGTTTCACACATATACCCTTGGTATTATACATATTCAAATCTTACTTCTAAACTCAATAAAACAATGAGTGACAATATGTAACAAATCATAGAGACATAGAAACAGGAGACCAAATGCCCACAAATGAACAGAATATACGTTTATATGCACCACACTAAGGATAGGCGGTTTGGGGCGGTGGATGCAAGTGTGTCCGGTGTTATACCATCACAAGGGGTGACCGGAATTGCCCATAGGGAATGTGTCGGGGGGGGCAGAAGGCCAGCGCGGAGCAGCGGGGGGGGAGAGGGGAGTGGAGAGGGGGGGGCAGTGCAAGGGCGAGGGCAGTGGGAATGGCAGCAGGGAGGGGGGGAGAGGGAGAAGGGGCTCTGGGGGGAGCAAGGTGGGGTTCGTAGGGAAGTCGCCGGCAACAGAGTTATCAACGGCAGTTGGGTGTCTAAGTGATGCCCAGTTGCTGACACGATTGGTGATGGGCGGACAGGGCGGCGTCCCAGTCCTGTGCTATAGGGTACATGCGGAGCCCCGCCGTTTCTTCCCTATGTAGCGCCACGCTCTCCGCCCCGGCCCAGTTATTAAAGGAATTGCGCCAATCTATCGCTCGGGGGGGGCACTATTCTTCCAGCGCTTGGTAATGAGGCGCTTCGCTGTTATCAGTCCCAGGTCCCAGAATCGCTCCTGAGCTTTCGTTTGTTTAGTTCGCCGAAACAGTCCCAAAAGACAGGCTTCCCACGTGTGTGTCAGGGAGCCCCCCGTCGCTGCCGACAATGAGGTCGATACCGCTACCCAGTAGCTACAGAGGGGAGGGCACTCCCAGAGGACATGCAACAGATTCGCATCCAATAGTCCACATCTGGGGCATGCCGAGGTGGTCAGACCGAAATAGCGATTTAGTTTATCCGGAGTCAGATATACCCGGTGCACTATATAATATTGGATTAACCTAAACCGTGAGTTACGCGGAACGTTGCCCGCCCCGGCTAGTACCCTTGCCCACTGCTTATCGGACCAGTCGTGACCCCTATCCGCCTTCCACTTGTCTCTCAGTTTTTGAGACGAAAATTGCGTGTGGTATTGCAGCGCTTGGGCAAGCCAGTGCACTACATGGGAACCGTGTCCCATCACATGCAGATATTGCACCAGTAGGTGCGTGGGCAGCTCCTCAGAGAGGTCGCCCCAGGCCCTCGTCAGTATGTAAAGGAGTTTTGCGTGGACCAAGAATTGTCCTGGCGGCAAGTCAGTGTTAGCTGCCAGGGCTTCGAAGGAGAGAAGAGCTCGCTCCTCGTACAGATCTCCCAAGCCCTCCAGGACCACAGACATCCAGCAGGTCAGTGCGGTCTCCGTCAGTGTTCCTCCCTCCCAGGGGGTACCCAAGAGTGGCAGATTTGGGGCATAGGGCTTTATAGAATTCGTGATTTTAAGGCTCCTCACAAAGCATTTCCTCGCCACCGCTAAGTGTATTTGGTCAGGGCAGCGGCCCTTGGCTAAAGGATGGAACAGCGCATGAATCTGTGGCACAGTCATCACTGAATCCATTGTGGCCAGTTTGTGTAAGTTCCTGCCACTTAGCCAATAAGTGACCCATTGCAGTTGTGCCGCTAAATAATACAATTCCTGGTTAGGGACTGCCAATCCACCAGCTTCCGCTGCCGCATAGAGGGTTTTCAACGCTACCCGAGGGCGCCCCTTGTTCCAAATTAGGCGTCTGGTTAGGGTTTCAAGTTCACAAAAGATTCGGGTTAGGACGTACACCGGTAGATTCGCATATTAGTACAGCAATTTCGGGAGCACAATCATTTTTGTGAGTGTGACTCAGGCTGGGACATTTAGCGGGAGAGAGTTCCAGAATGTGACCTGAGCTGACAGCGCCGAGATGGCCCTGACCAGGTTGCCCTCTAGTAAATCAATCGGGTCGCGGTAAATTCGGATCCCCAGATATCGGAAGACAGTCGGGTACCATATGAGCCTCTCCCCCATTACCTCAACATCACACTCCGGCATGTCAACTGCAAACGAATACACTCCGGATTTCACCCAGTTCACGCGCAAACCTGACATGTCACCGAACGTTCTGAAGATGTCGATGAGAGTGCGTGGTAAGCAGGTTAAGTCCCTGACATAGATCAACAAATCGTCAGCGTACAGGGATACCGAATGCACCCCGTCTGCCAGTGGGATACCCCAATCTTCTCCGGAAACTCGGAGTTGCTCCGCCAGAGGTTCCATCATAAGCGCAAATATTAGTGGGGACAGGGGGCAACCCTGTCTGGTGCCCCTGCGAATCCGCACTCTATCGGAGAGCAACCTCCCCGTTCGGATTCGTACCTCAGGTGCGTGGTACAGCAGCTCCACCATTTGAATATATGCATCCCCGAGACCAAATTTCTCTAACACCCGCAATAAATAGGGCAACTCCACCGAATCAAACGCCTTTTCCAGGTCGAGGATCACGCAACCCGAGCGGGGCCATCTAGATGTGGCATATCGTTGAACCCGGAACGGCTGTCGGATGTTATAGGCTGTGCTACGAGTTGGTACAAAGCCGTTTTGGTCCGCATGTACCAGGGTAGGGACCAAGGGTGCCAACCTCTGAGCCAGCGCTGCCGCAAGGATTTTATAATCCGTGTTGAGCAGTGCAAGCGGTCTATACGATCCTAGGTCGAGTGCATCCCTGCCCGGCTTCAGTAGAGAGATCACATTAGCCTCATTCAGGGATGGTGGAAGCATGACATCTTCTATAGCTGCCCCATACATCCGAAGCAATTCTGGAATTAGAATGGTAGAGTAGGCTTTATAAAATTCCGCCGGTAGTCCATCTGGACCCGGCGTTTTGCCATTGGAAAGAGAAAATATAACAGTACGCAGCTCTTCCTCCGTAAGTGTCGCTCCCAATTCCCCCCCTTGAGCGTCGGTGGCCAAAGGCAGGCGCAATAGCGATAGATACTCCGCAATGTCGTCGTCGGTAACCCGCAAGCGGGAGCTATACAAAGATGTATAGTGGGCCGTGAACGTCTCGTGTATGGCTCTCTGTGTATAGACTTCCAAGCCCCCAGGTGTACGAACAGAGAGGACCGGGGCCGTTTGGGTGTCGCGTCTTATCAACCAAGAGAGCAGTCTGCCCGGCTTGTCCCCTGTGTGGTGAGTACGTGCCGAATGTGCAGCATAATTGAGATTTTTCAACCTATCCAGTAGCCGAGCGTGTTCGTCCCTGGTCGTCACCAGTGGCGTGTCATCACCCTCCACCGCCTCCTGCTCACGCTCCAGTAGGATATTCTCCACTTTCATCAGGTCTTTCTCAACCTGCTTGCGCAGTCCCGCCTGCATGCCTAGGCAATTACCCCTGGTGACTACTTTGAAGGCGTCCCACTCCACCTGCGGGGAAGACGCGGTACCGCTGTTCTCCTCAAAATACTGCAAAATGCGCCCCGATAAAGCCTCCCGGTACTGTGCGTCTAGCAAGACGTCCGACTGAAGTCGTCACGTGGGCACCGGCGGGTGTGGGCGTTCCCACTCAAAGTCTAGGGTGTGAGGGTTGTGGTCAGAGTGTGTGCGGCCTAGATAGCATGTGTCAGTGACGTGTGGTAACAGGTCCCTGGTTAGCATAAACCTATCCAACCGGACATGCAAGGTGTGGGCGCCGGAAAAGTATGAGTACATACGTGTTCCAGGATTTCGAACACGCCACGCATCCTGCAAGTCCCATTGTGTTGCCCAGTCTAGGAGCGCCTTTGATGCCCCGCCCACCGGTGTAGTGATTGCAGGAGGAAGCGAGCAATCTAGTGTGGTGTCTAGCACGCTGTTGTAGTCCCCCCCCAGCAGGAGTGGCACATCGGACCAGGGTGCTATTGTTTTCGACAATTGTGTTAGAAATTTCCCCAAGTCAGAGTTTGGTGCGTATATAGAGGCCACTACTATTGGTTGCCCATCTAATCTGCCCCAAACAAACACATATCGTCCCTCGGGATCTATGGTGCTGTGTGTCAGTGCAAACGGAACCCAAGGGCGTATTCAAATCAGGGTCCCGCGTGCGAACGCAGAAAATCCTGTTGCATATAGCTGCCCCCTCCATCTACGGCGAAGTGTGAGCGCTTCTGCGCCAGTCAGATGGGTCTCCTGTAGGAGGGCAATCTGAACCTGGTGACGCCTAAGATAGGAATATACCTGATATCTGCGCGAGGGCGTATGCATGCCACGCACATTCCAGGTACAGAATTTAACCGCAGCCATGAAATCTTTTGAAGTCCTCATCGCCCCCCACCCGCCCAAGCCCCCCGCCCGCCCCAGCCACCCGGTCACACAGGCACACAGTAGTCTCAGTAGAAATGTCCCATCCTTCCGCGCCATCTCGGAAGTGCACTGTCGGGTAAAGATGTGTAGGCACTAGTCTCATAAACAACATAACCATAACCATAATTCCAAAAGGTCGACAACGGAACATGTTGTCGTCCAAACGCTCTAGTGAGCTCAAAGTGTACTTAAGTTCAATGGGGGGAGTTGCTGAGTTATCAGATCTGTTTCGCTTAGTGTTCCATGATATCAGGTGAGGAGTGGTTGCTCCCCACCGCGGGCAGTGTCCATATGACTGCCAGTCGCCAACGTCAGTGTGTAGATTCTGGCTCATCTATGACTGTCTAGACAGAATGTCCTCCTACAGGAGCCACGTGTATGTGCTCTCAACAGGCCACTCACCTCTAGGGGTCCGACCACCCCACTACTATTGTACCTCTGTCCACCTGTCGCTTGTATGGACTCTGCCCTCTGCCGCAATCCGGCAGTCTCAGAGTAGGTGACAGAGGCAGACACCGCAACAATGAAGTGGCTGTGAAAGCTGCAGCGCTGGATGTCTCAGTGGGAATGACAGATCAGTCGCAAACGTTGAGTTGGAACCTGCAGCCACAGTTAAATGATCAAGTCCGCCGTCTGCGGCGTGACAACGGGTAGTCCGTCCGATACTTGAGTGTCTGGTAGGCCGTAAAGGTATTCATCGTCACCTCCCCGATTATCGGGGCTGTTGCTGATAGTTAGTCCCGGAGATTGCGAGCCACTTATCTCCGCCACCATGCGAAGGGCTTCCTGTTGTTCACTCTGCATGAGGTCGGGAGCGGGTCCCATTTCCATCTCTGTTTGCGGTGATTTCGCCGGCGATGTTCTCCTGTGTCTGCGTCGTCTGGTTCCACGATCCCTGCGAGGTTTAGGTGGAACCTCCCTGGGTTCCGCGTCCACTCCTGAATCGAGCCAGGCCTCGGCTTTCTCTGGTGTGTCGAAGAAGTGCGTTTTATCCTGGGTGGCCACGCGTAAGCGAGCCGGAAATAGCAACGAGTACTTAAAGGCCAGGCGTCTGAGTCGCTGCTTCACTGCCATGAAGGAATGTCGCTGTCGCTGTACATGAATCATATAATCAGGGAAGAACATGATTTTCGCGTTGTCTATTCTGATATCCGACAGTTTCCTGGCTTCGCGTAATATGGCATCACGGTCTCGGTAGTTCAAAATTCGCAGGAGCATAGGCCTAGGATTAGATCCTGCCGATGGAGGGCGGGATGGCACATGGTGGGCTCTCTCCACTACAAAGTATTGTGACAGGGTGCCCTCCTGTAACTGCTCCCGAAGCCATTCTTCCATATGCTCCGCCGTGTTCCTGCGTTCCCAGCGCTCCGGCAGGCCCACTATGCGCACATTATTTCTTCTCGCGCGTCCTTCGGCATCCTCTGCCTTGTCTTCTAAAAACTCCACCCTGTTGAGAAGGTCACGCACGTGTTTGTTGATTTGCGTAACTTTGGGCGATAAATCTGCTACAATGGTTTCCAGGGTAGTAGTCCTCTCAGCCAGTTTCTTGTGGTCGGCACGGAGATGCGTCAAATCGATAGCCACGCCGTCAAATTTTGTCTCCAATGAGGTGCGGGTTAGCTGCATAGACTCTTCGAGTCTCTCCATCGCCGCCAGCATCGTGTCAAGTTTGGAGGCAGTATGATCCATTTCGACCTGTTTCGCCATCTTCCCCTTATTCTGTGTACCACCGGCTCCCGTTCTCGTTCTGGTCCCTCCTGACATGGGAGACGCAGCAGGTGTCTGGGCACAGCAAGTGTTGGGTGGAGGGGCACTGGAGCGTGCTGTCAGGGCGATCCCGTTGCTGGGTAGCGTTCCGTCGGTCACCACCGCCCCTCAGGGCCCCACAGTGCAGCTCACCAGATCCTGGGATGAACCGTGTGACGCCCAGCGTGTTCCGGACCCTACCGTTCGGGGCCACCAGTTGGCGCAGAAAATGTTCAGTGTCCAGGGGCTAAGCACCCAAAGTTACGGCTATGCCGTCCTGTGTAGGGGGTAGGTGCACTCCTGCCCCAACGAGGCTGGTGTGGGATCTATGTAGAGGGCTCAGCGACGTATCCGCAGCAGACGCTGCTTCAGTTTGGAGGGCGGCGTCCCCAGTATCAGATAGTAGGCACACTCACCGCCAGTGGCGTCTGCCTAGAAGTGGCTGCCCCCAGGTGAAGGAATGCCTTGACGTGTGATGTCCACCGCTCAGGAGTCAGAGGGTCGGCCGCGTTGTAGGCGGAGTGGATGCAATGAGCCCCCAGCACCCTGCAACAAGATGGTAGCGAGTTCCTCACCGTCTCTCAGCCGCAGGTCCCAGCCGCTCCCCGCCTCCAATGTAGATTCGTAAGCTGTAGCGAACTCTCCCATCCCCGCTCACCGCACTTCTTCTCCGATGGGCGCCGCCATTTTGAAAGTCTCTGTGCGCGTTGCGGTGAGGGCCCTTCCCCGTGCGTTGTCGACCCAGAGTACAGAGACTCCCAGGTAGGTGTGGCCGCTGGTGGAGATGAACGCCGCGGCCCCAGTTGGCTAGTCCCGTTTGCATAGGCGAGGAGCGCCGCGTTGCAGGCAACTGCCCCAGCTCCGTGCGAGCGTCGGGCTCTCAGGGTCAAATGGGGCCGAGCAGCAGCTCAGTCTGTCTCCGCTCACCTTCCGTCAGCTGGGTCAGTGTCCGCCGCACGGGTCAGTCGAGGGAGGGAAGCGAAGCCGCGTCTCCGGTCCGCCCGAACCGGCGTCTCAGAACAGGGGCCGACTAGTGCCAAGGGCGGATGCGGCCCAGCGCGCAAGCCGGGTCCCCGGCCTCAATTAATCGCGGCTGCCGACCGGAAGTGAGCTCAGTCCGGGCGCTGCAGAAGGACTCACGGAGGAATGTGACGCCGTGCTGTCAAATCGCCTCAAATTTTCCCAGGGGGTAGATACACCCTGCAGGTACCTCCGTCGTCAAACTGGCATCATTTGCATGCGGTTATCCGGATAATGGGCCTGCGGCGGGGTAGCTTCTCACGGAGCTCTACCCTGAGACGTCCGCTCTCATTGCGTGGTCAGCCACGCCCCCGAACCTTTCCTACTGCATGACAACCAAAACCCTCTGAAACGTATTCTTATCTTTAGTACACCCCGTAACCTTGTAAAATTAGAGAACAGTGAAATTTGGATGATGGATGTGACGTTTAAAAGTACACTCCATCCTTTCACCCAAATTTAAGTAAATTGATACTTGTATAGCGCACTACTCACCCGCAAGGGTCTCAAGGCGCTTGTACGAATACCGCTGTGGAACCCATCCTGGCTTTCCCTGTGAGGTGTCCACTCCTGGGCACCCCCAAGGTGGAGGCCAGGCATCCTTAGCGTTGTGGGGGCCGTTGTGGAGATTAAGCAAGCTATTGCCCAGAGTTGCAGAGTGGGACTCCATGATTGGAATAGGCACCGAGGCGAGAATTATCAGGTCCGTGGAATTTTTGAGCTCAAGACCCACCGAGGCGGGGAATTGAACCCTGGTCCCGGGCTAGACCTCTGCAGCAGGGTCTGCCGCTCTAACCATTGAGCCACACTTCTCCAATTTACACTATTCACTTAAAGATTAACCACCATGTAATTCCCCTAGTTAATAGTTTGCTACCTGATAAACAAACTGCAACCTACACTGAACTTTTATCAGTAATTAAAAGCAAAACATCAAATAAAAGTCCTAGGAAAATCATTATTGATTTTGAATTTGCAATGATTAATGTAATCACCAAAACGTATGCGGATACCCAAATTCAGGGATTTTTTTTTCATTTTTCCCAGGCATTTTGGCGTAAACTTCAAAAAATATCCCTGGTTGCAGATTATTCAACAGATAGCAAATTACAGTTTGAACTAAAAAAACTAACTGCTCTTTGCTTTGTTCCTCCTGAAAGTGTAGATGAATACTACACTGCAATTACAGAGTCTGAATTTCGTAATGAGAACGAAGATAAATTGGCACCCTTACTAAATTATTTTGAAGACACATGGATTGGGCATCTAAGCAGGTCGGGTCGCAGGAGGAAGCCACGATTCCATGTGGAGTGGTGGAACTGCTACACGAGCTGTTTAGAAGGAGAAGCAAAAACAAACAATGCCATAGAGGGATGGCATAACTCCTTCAGCCATACAATTGGAAAACCTCACCCAAACCTCTATCATTTTTTAGAAACTTTGAAGAAGGAGCAAAGTTTCCAAGAAATGACAATTTCTCAAACATTAACTGGTAGCCTAAACCCACTCATCTCCCACAAATCTAAACAAATGTCCGATAGACTATTGGCTATTCTACAACAGTTTTCGTTGTGTGTGGCTTTAGACTACCTTGACAATGTTGCTAACATTTTACATTTTTAAATATAATTTACACATTACTTTCCTGCTTTTACCTACATTTTTTTTACTTTACAATTCAATTTGCATTAACATTTTTTCACATTATTTTTTTTAAATTAACGTCAGGTCAGCTTACCTGTAGTTGTCTTCTTTCTTTTTATTCATCTGTTTTTCCCCCCAAAAATCCATTTTCTTGCAAAATCCAATTCCCAATGCAATCCAAGGATGTAAAAATATTTTTCCTTTTTTTCTTTTTTCAAATTAGATCATAATTTTTTTTTTTTAAATCGTTTCTTTATTTTTATAAAATCCATTGGATTTCTTTAAAAAAAATCTTCTAGTAACGAATACAACTTTTCCCAAAAAAATGCTTCTTTTTTGATTCCTCTCATTATTCTTCTTATTTGGAAAATAAAATCCAAAGTCATGTGAAAATCCATTTCTACAGAGTTGTTTTTTATTTTGAAAAATCCATCTTCATTCAGCAAAAAATCTTCATAAATCCAAAAGAATAAAGTCATTTTTTAAAATTTCAAATACTTTTTTTCTTCATTTCTTTCAAAAAATCCATATGCTTAGAAAGTCAATCTCCCAAAAAATCTATTTTTGAAATATTCCAATATCTTCATAATTCAATCCGCAAAATAATCCATTTTCCACTAAATCCTTTTTTAAACAAAGTGCATTCCAAAATTATTCCAAAGTTCTGGTAATCCAAAATTTTTCAAACTCCATCCTTAAAATAATCCTAAATCACCGAAATCCTTGTTCTAACCAAGTCAATTAGTAAAGTTATCCAAAGTCCACGAAATCCTTGATTTTTACAAGTCAATCACGATAAAAAATCCCCAATTCCCGAAATCCTTCTTCATTCCAAGTCGATAACCAACATAATCCAAAATCCAGGAAACCAAAGATCTTTCGAACTCGATGACCAAATTAATTCAAAGTACATGTATTCGATCTACTTTTAGATATTTTATAACTTTGCATTTTAAATAATAACATTCTATATTTTAATAATAAGTCATACTTCCTAAAATAACAATAACATTCACCTTACTTTAAAACAATACTTTATTAATAAACATTAATTTATGATTTCTAGCGACCCGACAATGGCATACTCTACTTACATGATCGAAGACATGCTGAAAATACAACATTAACATTACTAAAATCATATGCAACTTCTCCTTATCCTTTCTTTACAATATATATATTCTTTTTACCTTTCTAATGTTTATAAATAAAGTTTAAATTGTATCTTACCTGAGCGCAGTTCTGCTTCCTGCTGCTTCATCCTTCGACGCTGTCCAAAATGGCCGCTTGCATACACGTTTACGCGTCGACGTCATCTGGAGCTACAAAGATGAAAAAAGGACTATTTATTATTATTTTCCTAATAAAATAATGAAACTTTTAAAATATATGTTACATGCATAATAATATTATTTAAAATTATGCAAAAATTAATAAAAATATTCTCTTTCTATGTACAATTTTTTAAAATAAAAATGATAAATTTACATTATCGACTCATTGTATTATTAAATATTATTTTTTAAATTTCACGTATTTAATGTATTTTATTTGATTGATATGTATTATAAATGCTACTTACCTCTAATCTTCTCCCATTTCTTTTCCATCCTGCTTGCTTTTATGGTAAATTACCTTCTAAAGTAGTTCCGCGTGATTCATAACAACAGCTATGGAAATAAATAAAGGACATTACTCTCCATTGAAATCAATGGAATAGCGTGGGAAATCCTCTTTTTTATTTTTAAATAAATACTTATTTTATTTTTAAAAATAAATATTTATTTTTCTATTATATATTTTGTTATGTTCTTCTTTTTAACATTTTCTTTTCATCATATTTTTTTTAAATTTAAAATGCTTTTTTAAATATATATTTTTTATCTTTTTTTCTCGACTATTAATTAATACTTGAGTATTAATTTATTAATATTCTTTTTTCTTTTTACTTATTTTTTAATATTATTTTTGTTACTTTAGTTTTAATTTTTTAAAGATAATACATTAATATAATAATATTTTTTTAATAAATTTTCTTTTTAAAACTACATTGTTACTTAAGTATTTTTTTTTAAATTTTAAAATAATATTGTATTTTATTTTTAAAATAAATATCATTTTTTTATCTAAATAATAATATTTAAAAAATGTAATGTAAAACTCTTTAAAATCATAAAATTAATTGTTACTTTAGTATTAATTAAATCAATATTATTTAAAATATTTTTCATTTTTAATTAAAATTTTAACTACCAAAAAAGACATACTTAAAAATTAGTATTAATTTAATCAATAAAATTTAATATATTTTTTATTATTTAATAAAATGTAATATATTTATAATTAATTAATAAAATTCTAAGTAGCACAAAAAACATACAAAATAAATGTACTTACGTTGTAAAGACTTGCGTTGTAATGACATCTGCGTTGTAATGGCATGCGTTGTAATAGCATGCGTTGTAAAGGCACTTGCGTTGTAATACATTCGTTGTAATGGTAGTGTGTTGTAAAAGTTGCGTTGTAAAGGATGTTTCCCATCCCAGGTTGCTTGTTTCCGGTCCAGGGAGGACCTGGCCTGGCAGTTCGGTCTGGACTGTTCCCATGGGGCACAGGGTCAAGACTGATTTGCATATAGCTGGGTCTAAACTCAGGTGGTTTAGTGGGCAAAAGAATGATGGATTTAACCCAGATCTTGCGAATGGGGAAGAATGTTTGCATTTTCAGCATTCCGTCAATCATTTGTTTGCTGTAAAACTTTCTAAAAGTGGCATGTGTTAGTAAATTCTGTGTTCAGAGAACCTAAACTCCATTTCTCCATCTTGTTCTAATGGAAAGTTATACATGTAAGATGTTACAAAGCTACTCCTAAGATAGCCTATGGGACAGATAGCTTATCAATAGTGAAAAACGAGATTTTCAATATTTCACTATCAGGACATGTAAAACACACCAGCACATGCCCTACCTTTACATACAGTGCATCCTGCCCATAGGGGTACCTTGGGCCTACAAGAGGGGTGCCTTACAAGTAAGAAAATGGAAGGTTAGGATCTGGCACGTTGGTGAACTTGCCAGGTCGACATGGCAGTTTAAAAGTGCGCACATAGACACTACAGTGTTGGTCTGAGACATATTTACAGGGCTACTCGTGGGTGGCACAACCAGTGCTGCAGGCCCACTAGTAGCATTTGATGTGCAGGCCCTGGCACACTCAGTGCACTTTACTCAGGACCTACCAGTAAATCAGATGTGCTAATCATGGACAACCAATCATAATAATAATTTATACAGAGAGCGTATCCAGTTTAACACTGAGTAGTAGTGGTAAAGTGCCCAGAGTCCTAAAGCCAACAAAAATAGGACAGGAAAAATAGGAGGAAGAAGCTAAAAGTTTGGGTATAACCCTGCAAAAAGGGCAATTTGCAACAGATATTTTCTGAAATATTTGTACAGTTAATTTACAGACATTTAGATTTTTGTGTGTGATAGAAAAAAAAACCGTTTCTTTCCCGGTACCAGACAAGATTGTCACATAAATCTTCTCACTTTGAAGTCAGAGAAAGAAAATCCTAAGCTCCCTTGGAAGGTAAAGCCTGACATTTGACCTCTTTTTGTATCCACAGCAAATGTGACAAGATAAGAACAAGATGTAAAGGTCTGTTTACTGAAAGCAGGGACTCATGGAAGAATTCAAGGAGCAATGGTGAACAAAGTTTATCCCCCAGAAGTGACAAAGAGATGCTGGAAAGACTTAAACGAATAAAGCCAGCAAATAGAAAGACATAAAATATGAGTTACAAACTGCACTGCCAATAGCAAGCAATGGAAGGAATACATTCACAGGGAAGCTTTCTGAATGTCCCCAAGATGTCTTCAGCAAACTAGACGGAACTGTTCTATTCCTGGACTTTGCTTATACATATATTGGTATCAGCTGTGCTGGTCCAATTGGCTCAATTTGAATAAACCAAGACTACATCTCCCAAAATGCACTGAAACATAAGAGCAAATCCAGGAATGGAAAAGTAGTTTCCCGGTGACATGGAACTGTCTGCTCATTATTCTTGGGGGTCTGTGCAATGTTATGCGAACACAGTAACAAGTGAGAGAAGTGGTAAACAACTGGAATGGTGTTGAATTAGACTGTTAGAAAAAACAAGGAAGCCCAGAGGTGAAATAGGTTCACCTAGTGCTGAAATAAATGTGTTGCAAACTAGCCCATATCTGAATCAGTGAATGCAAGACATATGGTGGAGTACCCCTTTATAGAACGACTTTGAATGTATTGTCCAGATGTAGGGTTTTTCCATCCTTCTTTTCACGTTATCTCCCTCTGCACGGTGAAGTATTTCCTGTTCTGTGTAATAGAGGATAACCGCAGCTGGAGTATATGCCAGGCAAGGCATGTGGATGTTGGGCAGCAAAGAGAGATAATGCTGAGCCAAACACTCCTGTAGATCCAAGGCCTATTCCAGCCAAGTTGCTGGTACAGACTTTTTGTTCTCTAAACCTATGTCTATGTCATTGAAGGTAGGTATTTGCAATAAAGATATTGCAATGAAACATACATATGACTCTTTGTAAATGTTGGAAGACCAGACAAAACCAGGTTATCACCTAATTTCAGCACTATAGATGCCAAACAATATTGAATTATTAGTGAAACTTTCAGAAACCAAAATCTAACTGCATCTTAATTGCTCATTTACTTTCTGAACTCCAGCTTGTTTTATTTGTGGGGTGCTACTGTTATGTGGGAATCTAGGACCCTAGTGTAATTTTTCCCGATTCATGCCCATATATAGGTATAATTCACCCAGTCCTTATATAGGCATAAAGAATCATTGCATTATTTAGTTATAGCCTGTGCAGCCCTAATATGGCATGGCTACTTCCACCAAACTCCGAGAATCCACATTGATTTTGTGGTAAAACCAGCCTTCAGCAGTCAGGAACTTCCCCCTGCTTGAATACTAATTTATCCAAGAAATCCGGGAGTTTTCAAGGAACTGAGGCACTAGTGACGATATTATGTCCAATTTTACGTCAGATTCGGCACCTTCAGGGGTATAAATATGCCTACATTTGCCCAGTCAAACACACGGTGGTTCAGGAGCAGATCGACTAACTACCTGCCCGATGCCCTGCTGCTGCAAGTGCTGAAGGAAGCCAACCCTCCAACTGACGCACTGAGAGACTCTGTCATTTCTCCTGCCGAGAAATCCAGCTCTGGTGTTTCCAAGCTGCCCTTGCAGGTTGCTGGGAGATCGAGTCCCGTGAGAAAGATACCAGCCCTCTATCATCCTAAAACCAAGGTACGGAGCTGATTAGATCCCTAGAGAATTCTTGAACAGATTCTTGGCAGAGAAATACTAAAACTTAAACTCCTCCTCACTTACTTCTCCCCTTGTACTAGGCTTAAGTTTGGTACACCGGGGTAGGCGTATGTTAGAAGCACCAGTTGAGTACTTTTAGCCACTCTTTTATTATTGTATGTATTTTATGCATTTTATGTATTCTATGTTTATGGCTTAGAAACCATATCATGCTTTTACAGTACTATTTTATAATACTATTCGTATTATATTTATTTATTTATTTGGGAAATTTGTAAAGCGCAACTATCACCTTACAGGCATCCTGGCGCTGAGGCTCCACAGAGAGTGGCAAACAGAGGGAAGTGGGAGAAGTACCACCAGGTTAAACCTTGGGAAACAACCAGGTTTTAACACGTTTCCTAAAGGGGAGAAGTTCCTCAATTTGTCGAATCTACAAGGGCAGACTGTTCCAGAGTTTAGCAGCGGCAACTCCGAAGGATCTACCCCCTGCCCTAGCTTTCTTAAATCCGGGTACTCTCACCAGCCGCGCCATTGCTGAGCAGAGTTCTCTGGTGGGAGTGTACCAGACAAATTTAGTTTGCAGTGAGCTGGGACCGAGCCCATGAAGGGCTTTAAAAATAAGGCAGAGGGATTTAAAAGATATTCTCTGCCTAAGGGGGAGCCAGTGGAGTTCAGCCAACGCCGCTAAGGCAGAAGATCTTCTAGGCCTGCCCAGGGCCAGCTTGGCAGGGGCGGACTGAATTCTTTGAAGCCTGTCAATCAGCAGACTTGGAGACTCAAGCAGTAGGGCATTGCAGTAGCCAAGTCTACTTAAGATAGTACACCTGACCACTAAAGCTCGGGCCTGTGAGGGGAGTAGTGGTAAGATCTTTCGAAGGGACCTAATAAGGGCAAAGCAGCCGGACACCGTTTTCGCTACCTGAGCTTCCATGCTCAGCTTGCTGTCCAACATGACACCCAAATTACGGACAGTAGTAGCCGGTTGAACCTTTATAGATGTTTCTCGGGGCCAAAAATTATCCGGAAAAGGGCGAGGAATCTGATTACCAGCACAGAAAAGCACCTCAGTCTTGCTAGCGTTAAACTGCAAGGAGTTATTGTGTAGCCAGTCAGCAGTGTCACGCAGACAGTCATGAAGCGTCTCCAGCGGGATCGACTCCTCACCCTCCCAAGACAAAATAAGTTGGGTGTCGTCTGCGTAATTGATTGCATTGATCTTATAAGACTTTATCAAAGTAATCAGGGGTTTCAGGTAGAGATTAAACAAGATCGGGCTAACTGCGGAACCCTGAGGAACCCCCTGTGCCACCGAAGAGAATGCAGATTGAAAAGGGGGGAGGGACACCGTCTGCTTTCTATCTTGCAAGAAGGATCGAAACCATCGCAAGGCACTGCCACCTACCCCGGCCTCACTCAGCCTCCTCAGGAGGATCACATGGTTTACCGTATCAAATGCGGCAGACAGGTCAAGCAGAACCAAAGCTGCTGCTTGACCTCTGTCTGCACACCTTTGAAGATCATCCATGGCCGTAATTAACGCCGTTTCAGTCCCATGGGCCGGACGAAAGCCAAACTGTATTTCTTCTAGGAACTGGTGCAGCTCTAAGTGATTGGAAAGGAGTGTGCTGACCCAGCGTTCAACAATGTTTGCGGGGAACGGTAACAAGGAGATTGGTCTATAGTTCTTTAAACATTCCGGGTCTAAGGATGGTTTTTTTAAAAGAGGGGATACCAAAGCCTGTTTCCAGTATGTAGGAACTATACCGCTGGCCAGAGATTGATTACAGATCCTGCAGAGAGTAGGAAATAGTTCCTCTCCGTAGTCTTTCCAGATCTTGTGAGGAATTGGGTCCAAGGGTGAGCCCGATGAGATACCCCGAGCCAACTTGCCAAAATCCTCCTCCGTAACGGGAGGAAGCTCCGAGAGTAGATCAGCAGGCTTCCAACCAGGGCACTCATCCCCACCCTCAGTACCCCCATCCCATAGGCCAGAGGGGCTAGCCGAGTCAGTGGCTGTATTGAGATCGTTAATGATGGCGTCAATTTTATCCTTGAAAAACAAAGCCAAGTTATCACAGAGTGCCTGCGTAGGGGGGGTCGACTTCTTAGAGCAGTTGGGGCTAGTTAAACTGTTCAAAATCTTAAAGATGCTCCTAGAGCTGTTAGCGGCGCTGCAGATCGTAGAGCAGTAGTAGTCGGCTTTGGATTTATGAGTCAGGGTTTTATATTCGGCAAGTTTAGCTTTCCAAAGCAGTCTGTTAGAGTCTTTATAGCCTTGCCTCCATTACCTCTTAGCCGGTTTACAGGCTAGTTTTAAGACCCTTAAAGATTCATTAAACCAGGGAGCTGAGGCTCTGCCCTTATGACTATGCTTTTGTAGTGGGGCAAGAGAGTCAACCCTTGTAGTAATCCTAAGACACAATGAGGCATAATTCTCATCAATCTGATTATCTGGGGAGAAGCTATCCCTGACCTTAAATACCAAGTCAGAGGATCCCAGCCGCCCACGAGCTTTCCAGTCCCTACACCAAAATTCAGTAGTGGCATCAGGTGCCAGGGTTCGGATCCCACAGCTGTTAACATAAAATTTGATTAGGAAAGGATCTGTCCAATCCATGGGCAAAATTTCTCCCAAATACACTAACTGGGGCACTGAAAAAATGAGGTCGAGTCGATGTCCAGCTTTGTGAGTGGCTTCCAAAACATGCTGATGGAGGCCAATGCTTTCACAAGAGTGGAGAAGATTGAGCAACCCCGCATCCAAAGAGCCATTCAGCCACAGATTGAAGTCCCCTAAGACTATCAATTTGTTGTGGGAGGCAGCCATGTTAGTGAGGGTGGTTAGCAGCGAATGTTGTTGCTGGGCATTAAAGGTCCCGGGTGGTCGATAACAAATGATCTCAGTTAAAATAACCCCAGAGTAACTATTAATGGAGAGGCCGAGCAACTCTACTCCATTAACCGGGTCGATATCAATGGTCTCAATATGCCAGGAGGCCCTATAGATGACCCCCACCCCGCCACCACGATCTTTTGATCTCGGGAGGTGAATGATTTTGTAGTCCTGTGGGCAGGCCCAGCCCAAATCAATCTCACAATCAAGGTGAGTCCAGGTCTCGGTAATAAATAGGGCGCCTAACTGGTGTGATTCCACCAATAGTTGAATTTCCACCTTGTGTTTGGGCAAAGACCTCACATTAAGAAGCCCACAGGAAAGAATACCCCCATTCACGAAGTCACTCAGTGGGAGAGCAGACCTCGTGAATGACAGATGTGCCTTGTTTGCATGCTCGCCTATATTAAGCAAGGTCTCCCGAGAATATTGTAGTGGGACCTCACCCAGCGGGGGAATACTCCCGCTGGTGAGACGGGCAGCATGTCTGGCGCTGGGCGCGACCTTGGCGCGGACGGGCGCAGACGGGCTTGCCTTTGGCGCGCCTTCGGCAAGCCGTCGGCGCACGCTGCGCGTTCGCTCTAGTGTCTTTTTATGTAGCCTGCTCACGAACCACTAGAGCGCGAGTGAGGGCTACCCTCAAGATGGCGGGTCCGCTCGCACGGACGGACCTGGCCAGAGTGAGTGGAACGCAAAGAGCAGGGTCGCTCTGTTTCCAACGGTGCTTATAAACCCAGTAAGACACAGTAAAAGTTGTTATTCACTTTTTTAAAAAATTACCTTTAAAAATATCGCCGCTAATTTAAGGTAGGCAACCATGGTGGCAGAGCCCTACCATACACACGTCACCACCTCAGGAGCCAATACAATATGCATTGCACTTCTTAACTAGCATTTCAATTGTAGCTGTGCATTTCTTATGAGACGCCTGTCTCTCTATTTCTAAGCATCTCTGGGGAAACGAAGCATGCACATCTGACTGAGTGAAATAGCTGTCTATTGTTTCCGCGACTCTAGAGATACGTTTCATTCTGGGGAAACAAAGTTGTCATGTTATATGGTTGTCAGAGACTAATCCCTTCTTGTTTATTCAAGAATGTTTCTAGTGACCTCTGAGCTAGCTGGCACTCACAATTAAGTCTAATATATTCGGCAGAGACATAATCGACATAAGTCCTACGTCTAAGCTGCAGGGTATATTATTCCAATGCGCAGAGCCTATTGGAAATATAGGAACTACACTACATGGCGCCCAACGTTTGGTAAGGCGATAATTTAACGCTAGATACTAGAGTAACTCAGTCGTGCTTTTCACACAGACCCCTTTTTCCCGTAAAAACTCCAAAAGACGTCTGGAGTGGGTGAAAGGATAATATCCGCCAAAACTGAGTAGGAAAAAAAAATCGTATGTATTAGTTTTCGGTTTTTACAACGTTGAAGGATACAGTGTTCCAATATATTGTGCACCTAATCTTTGTTTCCTTGAAACTTGTTCTGCAAACCCTAAGCCGACTAAAATGCCGGATAGTGATACCGAATTGGATAGAGCTGCAGCAGCAGCTCAAGCAATCTTAGATGACGCTAAAATTCTAGAAAATGACACGGATGCTAAGCCTTCTTAACACTTCTTTGCTTCAAGGAATAGTACCTAAATCCTTTAAGGATGCAGTCCTACTGCCCCTTCTAAAAAAGCCTGGAGCAGACTCCTCTATTCTTTCGAACTATAGGCCTATATCCTTGCTTCCGTATCTGGCCAAAGTATTGGAAGCGCATGTTACCTCCCACCTTTCAAACTTCGTTGAACAGTCTGACGTGTTACATCCCTCCCAGGCCGGTTTCCGTCCTGCCCATTCGACCGAGTCAGTCATCGTAGCGGTCCTGGATTCTCTGCGCCTTAGTGCAGACTTGGGAATACCTCAGGCTCTGGTCTTGCTCGATTTGTCGGCCGCGTTTGACACGGTCGACCACAACATCCTTCTCGACTGTGTCAGATCTGTGGGCATTTGCGGCCTGGCCCATGACTGGATCAGATCCTTTCTCTGTGACCGCACTCAGGCGGTCGGCTTACCCCCTTTTTCTTCTCACAAACTCCAAACCACTTGCGGAGTACCCCAGGGCTCATCCCTATCACCTTGGCTGTTCAACATCTATATGCTTCCCCTGCTTCAGTCCCTTCATTCTTTTAAAGTCACCACTTTCAACTACGCAGATGATCTGCAACTCACCTTCACAATTGATAACTCCCCCGACTCGATCCATCAATTTCAGAACACAATGCTCCACATCTGCCAGTGGATGGGTGAGAATCAACTTAAGCTAAATCCGGGCAAAACGGAACTGGTTTTGTTCGGCAATAGTCATCTATCTTGGGGCCCTCACTACTGGCCATCTACATTGGGGCCCCCACCTGTGCCGTCTAAATCAGTTAAAAGCTTGGGAGTATTTATTGATGGTGAGCTCTCCTTAAAGCCTCAGGTCAACTCTGTTGTGTCGACCTGCTTTTTTCAATTGCGGAAAATAAAAAAGATCAGTCAGATGCTCACTCAATCAGCCCTGACGCAGGTAGTAGGAGCACTGGTATTGTCTCACTTAGATTATGCAAATGCCATCTACCTCGGTCTGCCTGTCACCCTTAGCAGACGTCTGCAGATGGCAAAAAACCAGGCGGCTCGACTCATACATCGTCTTCCACGATGGCAGTCAGCCAGACCTCTGTTGAGGCAACTCCACTGGCTTCCGATTCAACATCGTGTTACTTTTAAAACAGCCTGTATAGTTTTTAAATCTCTACACACTTGCAGTCCTCAGTTCATTCAGAAACTTCTGCTTAGATACACCCCCTCTCGCAGGCTCCAGTCCGCTTCCCAAATCCTTCTAACCGCTCCTCGTTACAAGCTGTCGCGCAAGGGAGGCCGTAGGTTTGCCACCCTTGCTCCCAAGTTGTGGAACTCTCTCCTCTTGGAAATTCGTTCCTGCACTGCTCTCCTTCCATTCAGGACGTTTTTAAAGACATGGCTGTTTACCCAGGCTACGGCCTAGTGCTTGAGGTCTCCTCTGTAGAGTGAGTGTCCTGTTGGTCAGCGCCATGAAACCCCTGGGTGTGCGAGCGCTTTATAAAACTTTGATAAGATAAGATAAGATGCTATACTGCTCCCGGTAAATGTAAGGAAAAGTATAACTTACAAACTGATAAATAATGGAGTATCAGCAAGAGGTGGCAGAGTAAACTTTGTCCTAGAGGCACATGAGTATCGGCAGACAGAGGTATTCTATTCATGGATTCAGTTTCCAGCAGCAAATGCAGGAACACAAGAGTTCCACTACTACAAAGCAGAGGAACCTCCAGCGGAATACGTTCCTTTCGAGGACATTGAAATTCCATTAACTTACCAAGAGCATCAGCTCTGGTTTAAAGGCGCCCTAAAACATCAAAATCACATTACCAGGCTCGGTCCACTAGGTAGACCAGGAGCAACATGGCCGGTACTAGCCAGCTACACACCACATCCAGACATTGAAAGGATGTCAGATGTAGAAATATTAGCTCAGCTAAAACAATTAATTAAAATACATAGACAATTGGTTCAATATGTCATGCGGACATTAACAGTCCAACCAGCTGTAAGAATTCCACAGCACACCCCTCACCAGGGGAACACAAACAAAATCACACCACAGACTATACAGTCAGTCATTGGTAAACTACCAGCAAAACGAGAACAATTTCCGTTCTGGTTAGCACAAAAAAATTCTCAAATAGAGGCAGTATTTCCTGATAGTACAACTCATGAGAACACAGGATTCTGACAATCTGTTTACCGATGGGGATTGCACCACACATAGAGGACTGTGACACTTGGGGTACAGTCTTTGCTTCCATCTATACTAAAACACATGGGTGCCGATTCCGATCCTGGAAAAACGCTGTACAAATCGTGGTATGGAGCGTTTTCCCCATACAACTCGTACTTGTAAGGAGGCCCCTACAACCTAGGAAGTACAATCCGTACAAATAGACGCACTCCATACAAATTGTAAAAAAGACCATACAACTTGTATATACAAGCGATTCCGATTCGGATTGCTCTGTACACGACGTTCTCATGTATTACCGGCAGCAGTTTACAACCCGGCAAGTACGATTCGTACAAACGGCACTCCATACAGCTCTTTTTTTACAAGAGCCAAAAAGTGCCGGAAAAACCTTGTACGCCCCGAAAACAGTACGAGACAGACCCCTCATGTACGCGTTGTACACCCCATGAATACAGGGGTACGGTGCGTATGTACGGTGCGTACGGATGGCACGGAAAGTGGGGTACGTGCGTACATACGCGATGAAGGGGTACTGGTCGTGTACGCACCGTACAAGCACCGTACCCCAAAATTGCGTATGTACGCACCGTACCCCACAATCGCGTATGTACGCACCGTACCCCAAAATCGCGTGTGTGCGCACCGTACCCCAAAATCGCGTATGTACGCATCGTACCCCAAAATCGCGTACGTACGCACCGTACCCCAAAAATGCGATTTTGGGGTACGGTGCGTACATACACGATTTTGGGGTACGGTGTGTACATACGCGATTTTGGGGAACGGTGCGTACGTACGAGATTTTGGGGTACGATGCGTACATACGCGATTTTGGGGTACGGTGCGCACATACATGATTTTGGGGTACGGTGTGTACATACGTGATTTTGGGGAACGGTGCGTACGTACGCGATTTTGGGGTACGGTGCGTACATACATGATTTTGGGGTACGGTGCGTACATACGCGATTTTGGGGTACGGTGCATACGTACGTGATTTTGGGGTACGGTGCGTACATATGTGATTTTGGGGTACGGTACATACGTACGTGATTTTGGGGTACGGTGCGTACATATGTGATTTTGGGGTACGGTGCATATGTACGTGATTTTGGGGTACGGTGCGTACGTACGCGATTTTGGGGTACGGTGCTTGTATGGTGCGTACACGACTAGTACCCCAAATTCACATATGTACGCACCGTACCCCAAAAATCGCGTACATACTTTGCGTACATGCGCGATGTTGGGGTACGCACCATACACACGCCTCGCATGTGGGGGGACCCCTGTACGCCTCATACCCCTATACGACCCGTACCCCGGTATGAGTCGTACCCCCAGAACAAGTCATACCAGGGTACGAGGCGTATAGAGGTTCGCTTTGTTGCCCGGTACGAGTCATTCCCCGTATACAGGCCATTTTCCATACAAATCGTATGCTGACAACCCGGTACGAATCGTACTTGACGGGTTGGACAGCCTTTTTACAAATTGTATGATCTTTTTTACAAGTCCGTGTCGTACAGCTTTTCCCGATCCAATTTGTAAGGATCGAGCCGATCTGTATGTATTTTTCCCGTACGAATCGTACTACACGGGTTGGAAGGGACTTTTACAATTTGTATGGAAAAAAATACAAATCCTATTTGTATGGAAAATAAAAATCCAGGATCAGAATCGGCCCCATGGTGTTCCGTCTATGGCGGTAATACCAGACGCAGACGTTCTAAAACAGATTCAAAATGAATACGGTCCAGAACCGGCCCTAAATCTAGGTATGAAATTACTGAAAGATTTCAAACAGGTCTCGGCTATACTATTAGCCAACATTAAAGGTGAAGCAGCATCAGTGGCAATCCGCCAGAAATTAAAAGAAACAGACATTACTGAGCAACCATTTGAGCTTGCCAGAATTATTGAAAAATCCTATGAAGAACTAGGTAGAGATAGTTTGGGTGGGAAACCACTAAAACCACAACTAACAGAGAATCCTGAAAAAACTTTTATTAAAAATAATCTCACTACTCCTAAAAAAAAGTGGGAGAATACTAAACAAACGCTTCCTAGAGTGAAGCATTCCCAATCCAGAGGAAGATCTCCTCAACGAGGAGGTAGGTCTCCCCAAAGGGAGCCCTCTGAAAAAGGTACAACCTTAGAAATAGGGATACTTTAAGAAAACATGATAGATATCAAGATAATGATACACGTTCCTCTCGTACCTTTCAGACTTCCTTGCAGAAATCGGAAAGAAGAGGACGGTCAGAACACAAAGAAGAACGCGTCAAGTCCAAAGACAAAGAATCCGTTCATCAAAGTAAAAAAGCTAAATTTTCCGAAAAGAAGGTAGCAATGATAAAGATCAGACATGCCGAGGATTCTGAGGACACAACTCATGAACGGGGAATGGGCTCAGACAATGCTAGACAGCGCAGCAGAAGTAACCATAGTTTGCAAGATCCTGAAGGATCATCTGGAGACAGTGGACTTGAATGAAAACATTCAGGTTGAAACTGCCGACACCAGGGTTAGTGTACCCCACAAGTTGTATGGAGTGACACTCCGGATGGAGGGGGACATAACTAGAAAAATAAAAGCTCTCTTCTGGGACAGGCTTTCCAAGGGTTATGACATACTTCTAGCTGAAAAAGACTGGCCACCTGCAGTTGTTAGGGAGTGCCCACACGGCGAAAAGATAATTATGCCAGCCTTCTCAAATCACATTCCAGTTCATAAAAAATATACATATGCCAGGAAATGGGCAGTGGCCCAAGCCCCAGCATTATATAAAAACCATGTAGGATGGGATGAGGACTCTCCTCATCACAAACTCCATTTAAAACAACAACCTACTGCTCAGAGTCAGTATCCAGTCAAGCAAGAAGCTAAAAAACAAGTCAGGGAGATCTTAGATCAACTTGAATATCAAGGGGTGATTGAAACATGCACCTCATCTATGAACAATCCTTTGTTTTCTGTCTCCAAGCCAGACAATACATAACGTCTAGTTTTGGATTTCAGACACCTAAACTCTTGTTGCAAAACGTTTGCAGTTCAAAATTCACATAGTGCAGCACTGATGAATAACATCGTGCACAAAAAATATAAAACCACATTAGACATTTCAAATGGGTTTTTCTGTCAAAACATTGCACCAGAAAGCAGGCATTTGACCGCTTTCTCAATCTTGGGATCACAGGGACAATTTTGCCGTCTCCCCCAGGGATTCAAGAATAGTCCAGGGTTGTTTTCAGCCAGAGTAGCAGAAATACTATAAATGTACGATGATGAGGCATTATCTTATGTCGATGATATTTATCTTACAGACGATGATTTGGACGTGCACTTGAAAAGAGTGAACACCATAATACTTGGGTTTGCTTTTGAAGGGTATAAATTCAATTTTAAGAAATCAAGAATTGCCCACCTCAATGTCCTATTCTTAGGATACGAGTTATCAAGTGAGGGCAAAAGCCTGGCAGCAAACTTTCTTGAGAAATGTGCGCTGCTCCAACCTCCAAAAACGCTGAAAAACTTACAGTCAATTCTAGGATTCCTAAATTTTGGAAGAACATATGTTCTAAACTACGCAGAAAGGGTTAAACCTCTCTACGAGCTAATTAAACCAGATTTTAAACAAACATATTGGACACAGAACCATACAGAAATTTTGCGTTCAGTACAGACAGACATGTTAGCAAAAACACAATTAGATACACGCAACAATGCGCGCAATCTCATGATCCGTGTCATCCCAGGGAAATGCGGATTCTCATACCTGACCTTTAATGAAGGAGAAAAGGTATCAATTGCATTTAAATCACACTTGTACACACAAGCAGAAATAAAATTCACTTCGACAGAAAAATTCTGACAGCGGTTCAAACTGCAGTAGCAAAAGAGAGAGCTCTCGCGCAGGGTAAACGTATAATGATCGTTACACCTGTACCTGCCTTAGAGGCAGTGATGAAAGCGAGCATTCCAAATGCAAAAGCTTTACATCCAAGATGGATACAATGGGTTAACTCTCTTGCTGCAACAGACGTTGAATACGTTTTTGACCCCTACTTGAAGACACAAGAATTCCTACAATACGAATACGAATGTCCTCTGCCGACCGAAATTCTGCCTCTAGAACATTACGGCTGTATAATATATACAGACGGATCAGCACAGCTCGCAATTGGGGGTAAACAAGCTTATAGTGCTGCGTGCACGATCGTTAAAGGTCGTTGGCGCAAAGGTAAATTCAGACCTATGGTCACTAAAACTCAATCACTCGGAGAAAGTACAGCTCAGCGAGCTGAACTACAGGCTTTCAAGATGGCGCTTGAAAATACTGATCGCGAATTCCCCACACTAATAGTGTGCGATTCGTATTACTGCGTCCAGTCTTACAATGAGTGTCTACAGAACTGGGTTCAAAACCGTTTCAAAGTAGCAAAAGGTGGCACAATTAAGCATAAAATGCTTTGGGAACAAGTAGTTCTTTTGCAGAAAGAACTACAAAAGACTCACGTGATTCATACACTGAGTCATCAGCATGATGGAGTTCACGTTGCAGGGAATTCATTGGCTGATAAAGCCGCAAAGGCAGCTGTGCAAACGGCTTCCGTAGCTACAACTACTCGTTCGATTAGAGTAATAGATGGTGAAACGTTACTAGCAGTAAAAGCCTCAATGGAAGGCAGCTATGCAGCGTTACCTCTAAACTATCCACTCAAAAATACATACATAATTGATGCAAACTGCGTTCCTTTTGCTCAAATCCCTGGAGTGGGGGACAGAGTAATTCCAAACAGGAATCGGAGAGCTGCTTTGGTACACAAAGCACATATGGGAGAGGGTCTGAGACATCGAGGGATCTTGAAATCTCTAATAGAATTAGAAAAGATGTACTGGTGGCTGGGACTGGGAGTTGAGGTGTATAAATTCGCAACTTCTTGCCCTAACTGCAACAGAAATAGCAGCAGCAAAAACCACCAGATACCTGACTACAGAGTAGCCAGCCCAGGTCAGATACTATTGTTAGACAGCTTTAGGTTATCTACATACAGAAGTCATCAAAGACATCTGTGCTCCCACAACTACTAGGACAAGATTTATTTGGATGTGGCCATAGCGCTCGGGTGACGCCAGAACTGTTATAAAGGATTTGCGAGTCTTTATCGGCACATACGCAATTGGCACGCTACATTCTAACCAGGGTCCTGCGTTTAGTTCTCGAGCTTACAAGGAGGCCATGGCCAGCTTGGGCATTGCATTGCGGTACTCTAGTCCCTTCCATCCTGAGGGAAATGCGGTAGTGGAAAGAAAAAACCGTGACATAAGTCAATCCATAACAGCTAAGGTATTAGGTTTGGGTGATGGGTGGGTCAAACATCTAACAAGTGTCCAACGTAGTCTTAACAATCTGCCAAGAAATTCTCTGGGTGGAGTCACTCCATATGAATTAATGTTTGGTACTAGAATGATGATCGAAGAGCTCGATGGTCAGACTTCAGTGGTAGAACAAAAACCGATACCGAAGCAAACAACCACTGACGAAAAATCACCTGTCCCAGCAAGGCCTGTCTGGCTTCCAAAGATTGGGGGTCTGGTCAGAGAGAAAATTGCGGTGAAGAAGGAATTTCGGCCTTCTTACAAAAAAGCAGTACCTGTCTTGGCCATCCAAGGAACAAGATCAGTAGTACTACCGCCCGTTGCTGGTAAAAGGGAGCACAGAGTTGTATCTATCGACCTGGTCAAACCACAATCATGTGGCTAATAATAAGTAGTAGGCCCAGTGGACTCCCAAGAAGTAGCAGAAGACCAAACCTAGCTACTATCCAAGAGGTTCAAACTAAAAGACTTATCACCTTTGATAAACCTGCAGTAAGAAAAGAAGGACTATGCAACAAAGCCATGGAACTTGTACCTCTGGAAACCCAAATAACAGTTCGTCAAGACACGCCTGTCTACAATGATGTGACATCTGACTATACAAACATGGCGAAACAAGAAACAGCTCCAGTGATTTCAAGTAATCCTGATGCAATACCAACAATTGACAGAACTGCCTCTGGCTACTTTATCAACTTCGATAACTTTTCTGAGGATCCCAGTGAACCTGAAGATGAGCCAGCAAACTAAACTCTCAAGAAAAAAGTAACAGAACTCCTTCATCTACTAGAAAAGACATATCTGGTTTCACCATGGGTGGAATTTTGGATTGGATTGGGTGTACTTTTCCTCCTGCTCTGGCTTGTTCTAGTATTGAGCTTGGGAAGAATGATTGATGGAAAGTACATTACTATGGGCACAGCAAGTAAGAAAATCAACTTGTTCCTGAAACCTTACAAATCATCTCATCGTGAAAAAAGAGGACTGTCAGCAGTGAACATCACAGCCGTTCCTATACCTGGTGGTATAGCATGGGACAGAACTGATCATGACATCTATGGTCCGGTGGAGCTTCTGAAGCTTCCATACCAATTCAAGGTTTCCATGAGTGACTTTGTTGCACCCAGTACATTTTCTGATGATTGGGACTTTGATACTATTAACAACATGATGAAAGATTTAGAAATGTCAGCTAAATTTACAGAAGATGACTACTTAGAAGGGTCATCAGATTATGAACAAATGTATTGTTTTAAACATTATGATCATCATTATTTGCATAAATCTGCAAGCCCTAGAAATGTGTTTTATTACAATCAATGGGAACATTGTCCAACACCGCCAAAAGGCAGTTCGAGAAAATTCTTTGAAAAATTTCCATACTTTACAGGGTTTAATGTTACAAATCCAGAAATGTTTTATTTTGGAATATATAAATAACACAGGAATGAAAACAATGTTGACCAATACTAAACAAATGTATTCTGCAAACTTTTATGCTCAACTGTCTACTTTAGAGTTTGCCTACTGGAAAGACAACATCGAGACAAAAACTGTCTGGGGCACGAAAGATTGGCAGGTACAAGGTTTAGAAGCACTATTCAGAGCCTGCATTATACCAGAACACATTTTGTTTTTAAATGACACTGTTCAACAGACTTCTTGTCTTGGCTTAGCTAAGATAAAAGATTTAAATAAACCGTCCATACCAAAACCTGCACCGGACTGTAATAACGCTTCGGATGAGGAGGTAGACGTAACATATATATTAAAACAGAACAGAACTGATCCTAATTGGAAAAAATGGTTGATCTAGCAAACAGACACTAATAACTGTCATGAAAGATTCCTGAACAGCTCTGAAGAATGGAGATCACGGGTGGAAAACATGGCGGCAGCCTGCTGAGCTGCCACGGTGCTCCGTGACTGAGCTCCCGCTAGAGGCCGCCCTGTCAAACTTTTTCTGGAATAGCGCGACTATGATTTTTTGAGGCTGAAAGTGGAGGGTCTCTGGAAAGTGAAAAATCTGCGTTTAAAGTTTCTTGGGGGGAAACGCGGAGTCGTTTTGATTACTCTTACCTTGAAGAGATTCTGTTTTCCCTCTCTATGCCTGCTCCACACTGCCGTGCTCTCGTCGGAGCACCTATACTGCTCCATCCTTCTGCGACGGACTCGGTGTTTTCCCCCTTACCAACAACTCCGCTGGGCCTGTGGCTCTGGTCTTCGGCCGCCCTGGAGCTCAGGAGGGGCAGAAAGGTACGAAGTCTCGTGCATGCTACCTGTAGCGGCTCCATTGGTTTTCAGTGGTGTGAGGCGGCGGGTGAAGAGGCACAGCAGGTGTCCGCTGTGACGGTGGAGGGGACGGAGGTAGTCTGCTTAGAGGAGAGCGGTAAGGAGGGCGTTTCTGTTTCTGTTTCTTTTCCAGGGCTGACTGTGTCACCTCAGCTACCCCATCACAAAAATAAAAATAAACGCGGGCGGAAAAAGAAAAAGGTGCTTCCAAAGGCTGACCCCTTGGGTTTGGGTTCCGTTGTGAGCCCTGTCGTATTCTCAGCAAAGAAGAAGCCCTCTTCATATCTATGTACAGAGGTGAAAACAAAACGGACAAGGTCCTCTAAAGCCACAAAACAGTGCTTAGTTTGGGAACTAAAATTACTCCATCGCTACGTTCCTATTTCAAAGCAGTCCCGCAGGTACTAGACCTTTCAAAGGATCGGGTTATGTCTGGTCCATTAAATTATGCCTCTGCCCTTGCTTCTATGCCAGCCTCTCTTCCAGTAGATGTCGATGCCGAGTCATCATTGTTGTCATCATCTAGCTTATCTCTGGTGCTGCTTGTTGGAATTTCCCTGTCTGGTTGAAGCGGTCACCCTTGAGGTGGGCACGACACATGTTGGCCTAACTCTAGAATTGTCCCAGTCATGGTTAGATCCGCCACCATTTTTGGGGCCACTTTTGGGGCCCGAGGAATCTCTCAGCAGGATAGTCGGCGAGTCTTCTATTTCTAATGTAGCTCTTACAGGTGACATAGGAGCATATGCAGGTGTAGAGGAACGGAATGATCAAGGGTGATCCCAGCAAGGTGGTCCTATTACACCCTGCAGTACAGTTTCAGAGGGTCTTAATTCCGGCATTACTGCCGCCTCTCTACAATTAATGTTCTCCTCTTTGTCTCTGGATATAAAGAAGGGTTTTGATGAGTCATCGGCAAATCAGATTGAGATAAGGAACTATTGTGAATCCCTGGACAATAAGATCGACGGTCTCACGACAAGAACAGGGAAATTGGAGGAGACAGTAACTGTACTATCGATTCACTTGGATCAGGCTAAAGAGGATATCGTTAAGCTTAGAAGGGAGGATCTGGCCTTGTCCGACAGGATGGAAACGCTGGAAAATAACGCCAGATGGAGTAATATTCATATCCTTAATGTTCCTGAAGGGTCGGAGGGGTCGGATATCAAACAGTTTATAACCCTTCTTTTGAAGGAGTCACTAGGCTTAGATCAATTGCCTGAGGAACTGGCTACTGACATCCAGCGGGTTCACAGGGACGCTTTTAGAAGAAACCCTCAAAGGTCTAAACCTCGTAAGATCCTCGTAAATTTCCACACCTATTCACTTAAGGAACAGCTCCTTAATTTGGCCTTAAAACAGAAATCCTTGGCTGGGAAAGGTTTTACCTTTCAAATAAGGTCTGACCTCTCTAGGGTCACTTTAGAAAAGCAGTGGGAGTTTGGGAGGCGCTTAGACGCTTTTAGAAAGTTAGGTGCAACTGCACAACTCATGTTTCCTGCTGCTTTAAAAATAATGCACAATAATAAGATGTTTAACATCAGATCAGTGCAGGCAGCAGACGAGTTATTGCTGGATCTGGGCAATGAGGGCTCTTCTGATAGGCCAATTTAGGCTAGTAATTCCCTGGCAGTTATGTTTTTTGTCCTACTTAACCTGAATGGTAGCTTGAAAAAGTAAAAAAAAAAAAGAGAGAGCACGAAAAAGGAAATAAAGAAAGAATAAAAAAAGGGGCAAATGTAGTGAAAAATAAATCTTATCAACTAATGAAGGGGGAAGGGGAAAAGGGAAAGAAAAAAGACAAAAAAAATATATATATAACCCCGTTTAATTATTTCATTAGATCTTATGTGAGTAGTGGGAGGGTATGTTTTTGCCAATTACGATAAAACCATGAGGAGTGATTCCAGTTTTCCCTCATTATATATGTCGCAATCTTAATAAGTAGAGTTTGTGGCAGAGTGGCCTAGTGGGAGCTCGGGGAGGTTTGCTATCTACTGGACTTGCTCCGTTTAGATAAAGCAAGGGTTGTCCGAGGGGAGGGTGGGGGTGGGAGGGGGGGCACAGGGGAAAGAGGAGGGTAGGGTTGTGGGAAAAATTAAAAAATTTCCTCATTTTCCAATTAAGGGGTCGATTACGATGGCGGACGGAAGGACGACCGCTGGCCTGGAGTAGGCGGAAAAGGCCTTTTTCCAGTCCGCCTGCTGCGGTCACTCCGTCCACCATATTAGGATGGGAAACACTGTCAAATGTCCGTACGCGATGGAAGAGCACGCACCGCCGCAGAACTACACCCGACCCCGCGGCGGGCGGAACCAATCCAGAGACACCGCCGTACGGAATGACATCTCCGACCGTCCTACATATCACGATGGCGGAAAACACACATCAAATCGCTGCGGTAAAACAACCTGCCTGAACACGGCGGATTCACCACAGCAGAGATACAACACATTGCAGAGATACCCACCACAAGCAGATCGCCGTCATGGACCCAGCGCTGCACGCATTTCCGATACTCTTCGTGCTCCACCACCAGCAAGTCATGGTCCATCGCCGACGACGACGCAGGTATGCCAAAACACCAATTGCTGTCGGAAGGGGAGTACCTGCCAGGGTTGTGACGTAGGGAGGGGGAGTGTCATGTTAGAGAAACTGCATTTATGATCGCACCAATATATCAACAATTCAAGTACACAACCAGGAATGACAACGCCAAACCACGACACATGATTGACTTGCTTTATTAAACATAATAGGGGTATAATCATACACTACACAAGAGCATGGGCACTGGGTAGAACAGAGCAGGTACATCAGAGGCAGCACGTGAGAGGGGCTAAGTGCATCAACAGTCCATGGCAGAGAACAGAGCAGGTACATCAGAGGCAGCACATGAGAGGGGCTACGTGCATCAACAGTCCATGGCAGAGAACAGAGCAGGTACATCAGAGGCAGCACATGAGAGGGCACAATGCAGTATCAGAACAGCAATAGGGCAGTGTTCATAACAGAGCAGGTACATCAGAGGCAGCACATGAGAGGGGCTAAGAGCATCAACAGTCCATGGTACAGAGCAGGTACATCAGAGGCAGCACATGAGAGGGCACAATGCAGTATCAGAACAGCAACAGGGCAGTGTTCATAACAGAGCAGGTACATCAGAGGCAGCACATGAGAGGGGCTAAGTGCATCAACAGTCCATGGTACAGAGCAGGTACATCAGAGGCAGCACATGAGAGGGCACAATGCAGTATCAGAACAGCAACAGGGCAGTGTTCATAACAGAGCAGGTACATCAGAGGCAGCACATGAGAGGGGCTAAGTGCATCAACAGTCCATGATACAGAACAGGTACATCAGAGGCAGCACATGAGAGGGCACAATGCAGTATCAGAACAGCAACAGGGTAGTGTTCATAACAGAGTAGGTACATCAGAGGCAGCACACGAGAGGGGCTATGTGCATCAACAGTCCATGGTACGGAACAGGTACATCTGAGGCAGCACGTGAGAGGGGCTAAGTGCATCAACAGTCCATGGCAGAGAACAGAGCAGGTACATCAGAGGCAGCACATGAGAGGGGCTAAGTGCATCAACAGTCCATGGCAGAGAACAGAGCAGGTACATCTGAGGCAGCACATGAGAGGGCACAATGCAGTATCAGAACAGCAACAGGGCAGTGTTCATAACAGAGCAGGTACATCAGAGGCAGCACATGAGAGGGGCTAAGTGTATCAACAGTCCATGGTACAGAACAGGTACATCAGAGGCAGAACATGAGAGGGCACAATGCAGTATCAGAACAGCAACAGGGCAGTGTTCATAACAGATCAGGTACATCAGAGGCAGCACATGAGAGGGGCTAAGTGCATCAACAGTCCATGGCAAGGCACAGGTACATCAGAGGTAACACAAGTACGTGGGTCAAGCGCCCCATCCCAAGGACATTAACAATGAAGGGTCATTACAATGGACAATCTAGACACCAAGTCAAATTACATGTGAGTGATGGGAGCTACACCTCACAGCACAGAATCTGGTGGACTGCTTGAACTAGTCGCCTCGGACACACTGCCAGCACCAGAAACAGGAGTGTGAGACACAGCCACAGCTCTAGTGACTGACACATGAGCCATAGACCCAGACACACTGCCAGCACCAGAAACAGGAGTGTGAGATACAGCCACAGCTCTAGTGACTGACACATGAGCCATAGACCCAGACACACTGCTAGCACCAGAAACAGGAGTGTGAGACACAGCCACAGCTCTAGTGACTGACACATGTGCCATAGACCCAGACACACTGCCAGCACCAGAAACAGGAGTGTGAGACACAGCCACAGATGTAGTGACTGACACATGAGCCATAGACCCAGACACACTGCCAGCACCAGAAACAGGAGTGTGAGATACAGCCACAGCTCTAGTGACTGACACATGAGCCAGAGACCCAGACACACTGCCAGCACCAGAAACAGGAGTGTGAGACACAGCCAGAGCTCTAGTGACTGACACATGAGCCATAGACCCAGACACACTGCCAGGACATGTCCCTGTACAGTGACCAACAAATACCATGCCAGCATCTGACACATGAGAGTGGCTGACACACACAGTGCCAGTACCTGAAACAGGAGAGGGCACAACTGACACAGTGCTACTACATGATGCATGACAGCGAACAACAGACACAGTGCCACTATCTGACACATGAGAGTGAACTGCAGCTGACCCACTAGGACCACTGAAATGATGAGCCACAGGGCTGTATGGGCCAGGAGGGAGGGTGACTCTGGGAGCTGGGGACAGCTGTACTGGAGCGACATTGGGGTGTTCAGGTCTCACTGGTGTGTGTCTCCGTTTCTTTGTGAAATGTAGGGGCACCCTGGACATGACTGGACTGGTAAGTGGTGTGGCCTCATCAGACATCAAAGGTGGATCATGTGCTTGTGGTGGTCTGCTCTCTGGGGACGTGCTGGACCCTGCTTGACGTTTGCTGTGGCCCTGCCTTCTGCCCTCTGCATCATGTGTAATGGGGGATGCAACAACAGTGTACTCCTTCTTCTGCTTCTGCGGGGTGTGGATGGGAGTTGAGGTATGTGGGAACTCCACTGCTGACACATGTGTTTTACGTTCCTTCAACAACATCAGCCTCAGGGCAGCCAGGGGTGATGTATGCCTGTCCTTGATGGAGCTCGTGTCCATGGGAGAACCCTTGGCCCTGGGATGTGCCTTGGCCGTGGGAGGTGTCCTGACTCTGGAATGTCCCTGATCCCTGGGCGGTGCCCTGTCCCTGGGAGCAGACTTGTCCATTGTTGTGTACCTGTCCTTTGAAGTGTCCTTGTCCTTGGGAGTGTCTCTGCTCTTGGGAGTTGCCCTTTCCTTTGAAGCGTCCTTGTCCTTGTGAGTGTCCCTGCTCTTGGGAGGTGCCCTTTCCTTTGAAGCGTCCTTATCCTTGGGAGTGTCCCTGCTCTTGGGAGGTGCCCTTTCCTTTGAAGCGTCCTTGTCCTTGGTAGTGTCCCTGCTCTTGGGAGGTGCCCTTTCCTTTGAAGCGGCCTTGTCCTTGGGAGTGTCCCTGCTCTTGGGAGTTGCCCTTTCCTTTGAAGCGTCCTTGTCCTTGGGAGTGTCCCTGCTCTTAGGAGGTGCCCTTTCCTGTGTAGTGTCCTTGTCCTTGGGAGTGACCCTGCTCTTGGGAGGTGCCCTTTCCTGTGTAGTGTCCTTGTCCTTGGGAGTGTCCCTGCTCTTGGGAGTTGCCCTTTCCTTTGTAGTGTCCTTGTCCTTGGGAGTGTCCCTGGACTTGGGAGGTGCCCTTGCCTTGGGAGTACCTTTTGAGGGGGATGCGTGTGTTACATGTGAATCCCTTTCCCCCAACACCCCTTGAGGATCCTATGTGTCAACTCCAGTGTAGCTCATGTTGTGATGGGTGAAAGATTTCCCTGTCCTAGGGGATGGTGTCTGTGCCCTCCGTGCCCTGCCTTGCTGCCTGTGGCTGCTTCTAGTGCAATACCCCGAAAATGACGCCTGGTCTGAAATTTCACTCTCCCCTGAGACATCTAGTGGTGTGGATGGGGGAACAGAAGTAGCACCCTGTCCATGCGACTGAAGAATGGCTGAAGACACAGTGTTTGCTAATGACTGAACTGTTCTGTGGAGACCAGCAACATCGCCATGCATCCCCTCCATGAATGCTACCACCTGCCCCAACTTCCTATCGTGGTCTTGGAATGCATTGATCATGTTGGTCTGCCCTACACACAGCTATCGCAGCAGATCAACATCCTCAGCACAAAGGGCACTTTGTGGCACAGGGGCAGGGGCAGCGGTGCCTGCACCGAAGGCAACTCTGCTCCCCCTACTCTGGCGAGCACGAGCAGTACTTGTTGCAGTTGGTGGCAGTGTGGGCCCTGTGTGCTGTGTACCGACTGAAGGTGTTGATTGCCCACTCCCTGTCTGTGACAACAGTGCTGACTCACCAACACTGTATGAAGATGAGGACGATGGTGTCTCCACATGTGAGTCCTCAGGGACGGTTCTGTCACCCTCTCCGGGGCTGCCCTCTTCAGTGTCAGTCTGCGTGTGTGTGATCTCGGATCCGGATGCATTGCCACCACTCATCTCCGTCGTCTGTGGGTCAGTGCCCTCGGCCAAAGCTGAAAGAGAGGGAAGAGATGTTAACCTAAGTGCCACACTCAAGTACTGAAGGTTACAAATTCACAACTTTCCTTAAAGTCGAATAACATGTAGCACCCATCCTGCACACGAACCACCCCTACCAGACATCCTCACATCAAAGAACCGGGGGTGCCTGTGAAACATGTACATCATACAAATAGGGCAAGTGCATGCAGACCACCACACATGTCATTCCATGGGACCACAGACCTCAACGGCATGTCCTGGAACCCTCAACTACAAATCAACTGGTATGTCCACCTGGCGGACATGGATGCTAACGCTCACTCCGCTAATGGCACCAACATGCAATTGCTGCAAAACATACGCACCATGGATGTCACTACTGTGTCTGAGCACCAATGCATGCACTCACAAGTTACAGACACATACAGTCTGCTTACCACTAGTTTGCTGTTGATCCCCTCTCAGCCGGGCGGACAGGTCAGGATGCGTCACAGCAATTATTCGGTGCATTAGAGGGGTCATGGTACGTCAGGCAAGCCGGGTTGATCTTGGAATCATCCCCAGTGTCATCTCCGCAACATTCTTGCTGAGCCTGGATATGTTGTCCCAGCGCTTGTGGCAGTGTGTGTGTCATCTATTGCACACCCCCACTGCCCGTACATCACGTGCTATCGTCCTCCACACGGCCTTGCGAAGGTGCAGCTTGACCTACCATGATGGGAGACAAGAGGGGAACGTAAGTGGACAGTTTGACATTCACAAACATCGTAGAAACACGTATCTTCATGCAGCCATGCTCAGTACAACACATGTGAAGGTCCCACAGCACACCGCCAAGCTTGCAGAAGCCAGGAGTCAGTGACCACCTCATGCCCACCAACATGTTACCCACTGCACTTACCACCTGTCCGGGGGCACCGCAGAGCCGTTCATAGTGGCTGAGCACACCGTCCACAAGGACATCCAGCTCCGCTGCGGTGAAGGGACGAGACCGGATCTCTCGCACTCTCTGCATGACAAGGTCCAGGACTGTGGCACTACAGCGGCAGTTGTTGGATAGCTCAGCAGCAGCAGGTCGAGGTGACGGTCGCAGGCAGCAGTTGTTGGATAGCTCAGCAGCAGCAGGTCGAGGTGACGGTCGCAGGCAGCAGTTGTTGGATAGCTCAGCAGCAGCAGGTCAAGGTGACGGTCGCAGGCAGCAGTGGCTGGAAGCAGTGAATGTGTGCTAAAGAAATTCACACATATATAGGGCCCTGAGCTCATATCTGTGGCACACGTCTGCAGCAATTGGTTGTCCCTGGATGCATTATTCAAAAAGAGCCAATGATTCGCCCTGGTGTGGCGGTGCACGGCTTCCGCTATTTTTGAATGTGCTTACGCGCCCCTCATAACCTGTTTCCATTGGCTACATGTGCACGGACCGTCACGGTCACACACCGGCAACCGCATGTGCGTGCTACCGCAACGGTGCATCATTTGAAAATAATCACACACTGGCGTCGCTATGGCGGCGCAAGCATTCCGCGGGGGCGATGCAGGCTAACACATACATTTGAATATGCAATTCGAAATGGCAGTTGATACCCCCCTTACAGTCACATTGCAGCACCCACCGCAGCCTGCCGGTCCTGGCCAGTCACCCACCGCCGGTCCTGGCCGGTCACCCACCGCCGGGTGCTGGTGGTGGGTGAGCGGCCTGTGCATTGAGGTCACCATGGCATGGATGGCCCTGGCCAGTCAACCACCGCTGGTCCTGCCCGGTCACCCACCGCCGGTCCTGGCCGGTCACCCACCGCCAGGCCTGGCCGGTCACCCACCGCCGGTCCTGGCCGGTCACCCACCGCCGGTCCTGGCCGGTCACCCACCGCCAGGTGCTGGCGGTGGGTGAGCGGCCTGTGCATTGAGGTCACCATGGCATGGATGGCCCTGGCCGGTCAACCACCGCCGTTCCTGCCCGGTCACCCACCGCCGGTCCTGGCCGGTCACCCACCGCTGGGTGCAGGCGGTGGGTGACCGGCCAGGACCGGTGGTGGGTGACCGGCCAGGACCGGCGGTGGGTGACCGGCCAGGACCGGCGGTGGGTGACTGGCCAGGACCCGCGGTGGGTGACCGGCCAGGACCGGCGGGCTGCGGTGGGTGCTGCAATGTGACTGTAAGGGGGTAACAACTGCCATTTCAAATTGCATATTCAAATGTATGTGTTAGCCTGCACCGCCCCCGCGGAATGCGTGCCCCGCCATAGCGATGCCAGTGAGTGATTAGTTTCAAATGATGCACCGTCGCGGTAGTGCGCACATGCGTTTTGCGGGGTGTGACCGTGATGGTCCGTGACCATACAGCATATGTCATGCTTAATTGCTGTATCAACGATCATCTTCTGTGTTGGTGGAAGGCGTCCCCAGATGGCGTATGTACACACACTGCATGTCTCCGCACACATGTAATGTTCATAGTTGTACATGTGTGTCAGGACATGTCCGGATTGCTGCAAGAATAATTATGTCAAGTCAGTGGGCCCGTGTCCACGTGTGACATTCATGTCCATTTGTTGCATGTGTGCTCATACTGTTGACCTTGCCAGTGGTTAACAAAGGCTAGTGATGTGCAGCCAAGTTGCGTCAGATGTGCATGGCGACGTGTTGACGTCTTGGTTTTGCGGACACACGTTTCCATTTGTACACATCTACACAGTACATCAAGGGTGTGTACCCACATTCAGACGCTGTTGTGAGTGTGTGGTTTGTGTGTGCAAGTAACAATGATGGGGGTGTACATGCATTCTGTGTATGCGTGTCTGTTGTTGTGTGCCCATGCATGTCATGTGAGGATGCCCAGCACTGTGCACGTACATGTGTGTCTGTGGGGACGCTTGTCCACATTTGGGCCCTCAGTCATGTGTTGTTGCCAGATCTTTCAACACGTGTGCACGTTACATTGGACATGTTTGCACGCAGGATGTTGTTTGTGGGTGAACATTGTGTGTGTAGTTAGCTGTATTGCCTTATATGTTGGTCACGTCACACATATAATCACTGTCTGCAACATGTATTATTTGCATTTTGTTGGTCAAGATGTGATAGTGTGGCACAGCTATGCGTTGTTGGTCAATTGACATCTGCTACCATCTACTCCCACACAGGAGGGCTCCAAATGTGCATCGACCATACACTGTGCTGGAGGACATGGTTAACGAGGAGGTGATCTGCAAATTCCGGCTTGATCGACGTAGATTGCAGGAGCTTGTAGCACAATTGTCACCTCATCTGCAGCCACGCAGGACATGTCCAGGAGCTATTACACACACAGCAAAGGTGATGGCGGCACTTCACTTCTTCGCAACAGGCACTTTCCAGTACACAGTTGGTCATGCCGGGGGGATGTCCCAATCCATGTTCAGCATGGTACTGCGGGATGTTCTGAATGCCATGATGCATTACAAGGATGATTACATCCATTTCCCACGGCCGGCAGAGTTGGCAGCAGTCAAAGGGGACTTCTATGCCCTGGCCCAGATACCACTCGTAGTGGGTTCCATTGATGGCACACATATTGGTCTCATTCCACCCCAGGCACGAGAACCTGTATACCGCAATCGGAAGCACTACCATTCGATCAACGTGCAAGTGGTGTGCCTGGCTGACAACATCATCTCCCATGTGTGCCAGATTTCCCGGGTCCGCCCATGACTCACACATCCTGCGGAGCAGCATTGTCCCCCAACTGATGGCTAATCTGCGTCCAGAATGTGCGTGGCTTATAGGTGAGTGTGCTGTGAGGACAATTGTGTTGTATGTGTGGCATGGTGTTCCCACCAATCCTGGTGATGATAGTTGTGTCTGTCATCCCCCCACCTAGGCGACTCTGCGTACCCAAACCGGCAGTGGCTGCTGAGCCCCATACGGAATCCTACTACCCCTGGTGAAATGCGTTATAATGATGCCCATGGGAGGACACGTCGAGTGGTGGAACATACTTTTGGACTGCTGAAGTCTAGGTTTCGCTGCCTGGATAAAACCGGAGGGGCCCTGCCATACTCACCAGGCAAAGTATGCCAAATCGTGATTGCCTGCTGCATGCTCCACAACCTGGCCTTGCGCAATAACATTGAACTGATCCGCCTCCCATCCCACCCATGTCCACTGATGAGGATAGTGGGGAGGAAGAAGGTGTGGACCAGAGGCGTCAGCTCATTGATCGCTATTTTCCTTGAATGTGAGTAACTACCTCTTGTGCAGCTAGACAATGCGTAATGTATGTTTGCTGGTGATGTGTGGGTGTGGTGTGTCTATGCTGCCTGTTCTGGTATGTTCTGTTTGCAAATGTGTGTGGGAGATGGTGTACATGCAAAGCTCCCTGATGTGTGTCCTGTGATCATCTTAATTGGTGATGAGTGTGGTTTGTGGGATGTTGCAGTACAGTGTGTTGTGATGGGTGTGAATCACTTTCCTGACCTGTGCTTGTTGTTCTCTCATTATCCCTAGGTCACTCCCACAGAGGCATGATTCTCCAGAACATTGATCCCTGCACCTGGTAATGACAATTTATTAGACAAACATGTGATTAAAACATGGAGGTCACACAGCATAGTGTGTTTATGTGGTGTTTATTTACAGGTTGTGGATTGATGTTGGTGCATATTTACAAGTAGGTGTTGGGGGAAGTGATAGTTGAAGGTCATGGCAGATGAAAACACCGTGGGGACACCACATTGTGTGATGTCCACCTAGTCCAACAGACGTGTGCCAATGCTTGGCATTGTGGGGCAGGATAGTTGACAGGGTGAATGGCAGGCTCAAGGAAGGGTGAAGTCAGTGGCGGCCCCTCTCCAAGTGGGTAGATGGTGCATTTCCACTGCTCTCAGCTGGATCCAGCCTCGGACGGCCCCTCCGTCTTGGAGCCGGAGCGGAGACAGCTGTGGGGGCAGGTTGGTCAGGGGCCACCTCCCTGTCCGTGGCCTCAGGTGATGGTGGCGGTGGTGTTGGTGACCTGTCCCGCTGGGCACTTGGGTGAGTGGGTGGTGGTGTGGCGCGGGATAACCACTCCCTCCACAGAGCAGTTTGCTGGCCCAAGAGGTCCACAATTTGGCCAATGCAAGTGTCCATGGACCGCAACAGCTGGCTGCTCTCTAGCGAGTCTTGGTGCGCCCGATCGGCCTGTGCCTGCGACCGCTCATAGGAGGCAAGGACTCTGGCGATGGCTACCAGGGTCTCGGCCCCAGGATGGGGTGGGTCTCGTTCCCGACCTCGCCTAGCAACTGCACTCCTGGTTGTGAGCTGTGGCCTCACCTGTGTCCTCTACCGCCCACTCTCCCTGCTAGCCTGGGATGTCGATGGCCCATCATCGGGCGATGGGTCAGGCAGGGTGGCAAAGGCAGGAGTGGTGGTGGTGGTGGTGGTGGTGGTGGTAGCTGCACAGCTCACAATGGCAGGTGTTGGTGTAGTGACACAGGCCAAGGTGGTGGAGGCCGGGATGTCCTGGGGGCCTGATGGCCCTGGGAGTCTGCTTGGGCCAGCATCGTCCTCTGCACCCGAGCTGTCAATGGGATCATCCCCAGAGAGTCCTGGCTGTGAGGGGGGCGACTGGTGCTGGCGGTTGCTGCTTTCGCCGGTCAAGTTGCGATCACCTGAGGGACAAGATTTTCAAAATGAATGCTGTGGACATGACATGTTTTTGTTAGCAACATTACAAATCACTATGTAATCAGGACATGGTTGTTGTTGTCATCATGTTGTTGTGGTTGACAGTACAGGGCAATATGGTGGCGTGGAGGTGGGAAGGCAATACTTGGATATGTGTGGTCCTGTCCTGCTATTGGATGTTCCCCCTCAGAAGATGTCTATCTACCTGTCAGTTTGCAGGAGGAGATGCACTGGTCAGCAAATGGTGGGTAGACTCAATCTTGCTCTGGGGGGAGACATGGGTGCTGGTCTCTCACCCCCCCCCAACCACCTCTCACACCCCCCCAACCCCACCACCCTCCCTGTCGACATGGGGGCCTATTGGGAGCTGTAGTGCTGGTCTCTCACACACCCCACACACCTATCACCTATCACCCCCCCCCACCCTCCCTGTAGACATGGGGGCCTCTTGGGAGTTGTAGTGCTGGTCTCTCACACACCCCACCCACCTCGCACACAACCCCCACCCCCACCACCCTCCCTGTAGACATGGGGGCCTGTGGGGAGTTGTAGTGCTGGCCTCTCACACACCCCACCACCCTCCCTGTAGACATGGGGGCCTCTTGGGAATTGTAGTGTTGGTCTCTCATACACCCCACCCCCCACCACCCTCCCTGTAGACATGGGGGCCTGTGGGGAGTTGTAGTGCTGGTCTCTCACACACCCCACCCCCCACCACCCTCCCTGTAGACATGGGGGCCTCTTGGGAGTTGTGGTGCTGGCTGCTTTGGCAACATGCAAGGCTGGGAACGTAGGAGGCAACATTTGTGTTTGGTCATGGTGGGTGCATTTGAGCCCAGGACTTCACATTTGGGTGACTATGTGGCACACATGCATGGATTGGAGCCAGGGAGATGTGACTTGGCAGTTGTGCAAGGCAGACCATGGCAGTGTGATAGTGCTCATTGGTTTGTACTTACCAGCCTCTAGTCCCTCTTCGATTCCTTCCAGGCTCTCAGGGTGCAGTATGCCCAGAACCTTCTCATCCCATTCTGCAAATGGTATGGGCTCCGGGGGAGTGCCGCCGCCAGTGTGGTGTGCCCGCAGGTGGTTCTTGGCCCTGATACTTTTCACCCTTGCCTTGAGGTCGTGCCACCGCCTCTGGATCTCGTGCTTGGTGCATGGCACGGTCCCTGACGCATTGACTCTGGTCACTATCCTGTCCCACATGTTGTTTTTGGTTGCCAAGGTGGTCTGCTGGACATGGGGGCCTATTGGGAGCTGTAGTGCTGGTCTCTCACACACCCCACTCACCTCTCACACACCCCCATCCCCCACTACCCTCCCCGTCGACATGGGGGCATATTGGGAGTTGTAGTGCTGGTCTCTCACACCCCCCACCCCCCACCACCCTCCCTGTAGACATGGGGGCCTCTTGGGAGTTGTAGTGCTGGTCTCTCACCCACCCTCCCTGTAGACATGGGGACCTGTGGGGAGTTGTAGTGCTGGTCTCTAACACCCCCACCCCCCACCACCCTCCCTGTAGACATGGGGGCCTGTTGGGTGTTGTAGTGGTGCTCTCTAACACCCCCACCCCCCACCACCCTCCCTGTAGACATGGGGGCCTGTTGGGTGTTGTAGTGGTGGTCTGTAACACGCCCCACCCCCCCACCACCCTCCCTGTAGACATGGGGACCTCTTGGGAGTTGTAGTGCTGGTCTCTCACACACCCCACACCCCACCACCCTCCCTGTAGACATGGGGGCCTATGGGGAGTTGTAGTGCTGGTCTCTCACATACCCCACCCCCCACCACCCTCCCTGTAGACATGAGGGCCTCTTGGGAGTTGTAGTGCTGGTCTCTCACACACCCCACCCACATCTCAACCCCCACCCCCACCACCCTCCCTGTCGACATGGGGGCCTATTGGGAGTTGTAGTGCTGGTCTCTCACACACCCCACCCACCTCTCACACACACCCCACCCCCACCACCCTCCCTGTCGACATGGGGGCCTATTGGGAGTTGTAGTGCTGGTCTCTCACACATCCCACCCCCCACTCCCCACCACCCTCCCTGTAGACATGGGGGCCTGTTGGGTGTTGTAGTGGTGGTCTCTAACACCCCCCACCACCCTCCCTGTAGACATGGGGGCCTCTTGGGAATTGTAGTGTTGGTCTCTCATACACCCCACCCCCCACCACCCTCCCTGTAGACATGGGGGCCTGTGGGGAGTTGTAGTGCTGGTCTCTCACACACCCCACCCCCCACCACCCTCCCTGTAGACATGGGGGCCTCTTGGGAGTTGTGGTGCTGGCTGCTTTGGCAACATGCAAGGCTGGGAACGTAGGAGGCAACATTTGTGTTTGGTCATGGTGGGTGCATTTGAGCCCAGGACTTCACATTTGGGTGACTATGTGGCACACATGCATGGATTGGAGCCAGGGAGATGTGACTTGGCAGTTGTGCAAGGCAGACCATGGCAGTGTGATAGTGCTCATTGGTTTGTACTTACCAGCCTCTAGTCCCTCTTCGATTCCTTCCAGGCTCTCAGGGTGCAGTATGCCCAGAACCTTCTCCTCCCATTCTGCAAATGGTATGGGCTCCGGGGGAGTGCCGCCGCCAGTGTGGTGTGCCCGCAGGTGGTTCTTGGCCCTGATACCTTTCACCCTTGCCTTGAGGTCGTGCCACCGCCTCTGGATCTCGTGCTTGGTGCATGGCACGGTCCCTGACGCATTGACTCTGGTCACTATCCTGTCCCACATGTTGTTTTTGGTTGCCAAGGTGGTCTGCTGGACTAGGGTGCCGAACAGATGTGGTTCGACACGGATGATTTCATCCACCATGACCTTCAACTCACTGTCTGTGAACTTGGAATTTTTCTTTGGTGCCATGGTGTGTGATGTGCAAGGTGTTGGTGGGGTGGGGTGGGATGTGCAGGTGTGTGGTGTGTAGGGATAGTGTTGTGGGGGTTTGTGTGGTGGGTGTGTTTGTGTGCAGGTTGTATGTGTGTTTGTGTGTGTCTGCTGTTAGTGGTATTCTGGCTCTTGCTTGGAGCTATGCTGTGATGCAAAGGACTGTGGTAGTGGGAGGGATTCATTTTATACTCTGTGTGGTGGTGGTGTCCCAATGGTTGTTGCCAATCAGGTGTTCTGTGGGTGTGGTGATTTTGGTGCATTTTTTGGTGCTGGCGGGGGGGGTGTCATTGGGGCGTGTAGTTGCTGGGGGTGGGTGTTTCAGGTGGTTGGGTGTCCTGTTTAGTGTGTTTTCTATTTACTTCCATCTGCCATTTTGTAATCGGTTTGACGGCAGGGATGGTGTTTGTGTGGTCCTTCCGCAGTCATGGTCCGTTTGGCGATGCATTGTTTCTGCGGCGGTCGAACACGGTGGTGAGTTCCGTTGGAATAGCGGCGTTATCCTAATCGCGCGGCCGGACCCTCCGCAGGTATAGCGGCGGTTGGGCCTGTTCCCGCGGTCATGTTCGTCCGCGGCGGAGGGTGTTTCTTTGGTACCGTCCGCTTACGGCGGTCTTTGGTATGCTCTGTCTGCCGCGGACGGTGTTTGATGTGATCCGTCTGCAGCAGTCGGTGTTTCTTGACATAAATATCCTAATCGCAACCGCGGATTCTCCGCGGTGCGGTCGGGAGTGTTTTTGCCGCGACCATGGCGGACGGAACACATTTCCGTCCGCCATCCTAATAGGCCCCTAAGTCTTGTTGGGTTTGGTATTAAGCAGGTAATGTTTTATTAATTATTTTCACAGGTAGGGCGGGTTACTGGCAACTTACTTCTATACGGGTGGTTTGGTGGAGTCTGGGTTAGCTCGTATGGGTAGCTTAAAATGTATCTCCTGGAATGATAATGGCCTCCATACCAGACCAAGAGCAGATAAAATGATGCAGTATTTACGTGATTCGGATGCGCAGGTCATTATACTCCAGGAGACCCATTTGACCCAGACTGAAATGTTTGCTTTAGTTAAGAAGAATAGGTGGATTGATTTTTCGGTATCCACATCACAAACTATGAATAATAGAGGTGTGTCTGTCATTTTTAAGAAAAAATTAAAAGCAAGGTTAGTTTCTCAGTTGGTTGACTCAGGTGGCAGATGGGTCATTACCACGGTCATCATTGCTGGGGCGCAATTTACGATCTTGGGCTACTATGGGCCCAATCAAGATGACCCCTCAACTTTAGAATCTATTTTTTCACATCTATTATCCTTCCCTGAACCAACCATCTTGGCGGGGGACTTTAACATAGTATTGGATCCGCTTTTAGAAAAAATTCCTAATAGTGGTCCCCTAGTCCTCTCTAAAACTAGGACCTTTTTGCTTAACTCTATGAAACAATATGGGTATGTAGACATCTGGAGAGTAAGGTCAGGGCAGCAACAGGGTATCTCTTTTCGGAATTATAAATATCATCATCAGTCTAGAATAGACTTTGTATTAATCAGTCAGAGAATGGCGGATTCCGTTAAGAGCATTATTTACCTTCCTTTACATCTATCTGACCATTCAGCGGTGTTTATGGAACTTGTGGGATTCCCCAAGGCTTCCCCTAGAAGTTGGTCATTTGACCGCTCTCTACTTTCACAGCCAGACGATATCTTGTTTCTTAAAACTGAAGCCCAAAACTTTATGAATATCAATATTGGATCGGCGGCATCTGGAGTTGTTTGGGACTCCTTTAATTCCTTTTTGAGGGGTCTTATTACTTGTAAGGTGTCATATCGAAGGAAACAGTATAAGGAGGAAGTTGCTTCCATTGAAGTAGATATAGCTAAAACACAATTTGATATAGATGCCAACGCTGCTTCCCCCGATACCGTTTTGACGCAGCTACATAATAAATTACTTTCTTTGAAGGGCCACCTGAGCTCGGTTTTAAACCAAATAATTCTGCAGAAATAGGAGGCTAGTAAGATAGCCCATTTTCAGTATGGCGAGGGTGCAGGGAAACTATTGGCCTGGAAGTCCAAAACGGACCAGGTCCGTAACAATATTGAGGCTATTACCGTTAGTAATGTTATATACTCCTCAGATGAAGATATCAGACGAGCTTTTAGAGAGTTTTTTCAAACAATCTATCACGAGGATAATAAGATCGATCCAGAGCTTATTGAGGGTTGGTTGAGTGGAATTTCTCTCCCGGTACTCTCTGTGGAGCAGTGTACGTTCCTCGATAGTACTATTTCGGAGGAAGAGGTCAGGATAGCCATCCAAAGTGGTAAGAAGGGGAAGGCTGCAGGACCCGACGGGCTCCAAGCCGAAATCTATAGAGCCTTGAAACAAGAAATAGTATCCCTCCTCACCATCACATTTAATCAAATCTTACAGGATGGCCTCCCGTCCCCCTGTATCCTGGGATAGTGCATCAATCACCCTGATCTTGAAACCAGAGAAGCCAGCTTCGTGTTGGGGGTCTTACAGGCCAGTTTTAATTTTAAACGTAGACTAAAAAATCTTTGCTACAGTTCTCACAAAGAGGCTGGCGTTGGTGGCCCCTGATATTTTACATCATGATCAGAAGGGGTTTGTTAAGGAGCGTCAACTATATGAGCTGACATATGACCTGATATGGGCTATCGACATGGCAACAGCCGAGGCCCTTCCCTTGGTCGCCCTCACATTGGATGCCACCAAGGCCTTCGACAGGGTAAACTGGTTATAGCTGTCGGTGGCCTTGGCCAAGTTTAACATCGGTGAGGGCTTCCGTCGGGCTGTCGGTCTTCTGTATCAGAGCCCTACAGCTCGTGTTCTGGTCAATGAAGACCTATCGGACCCCTTTAACATCACAAGGGGGACGCGGCAGGGCTGCCCACTCTCCCCTCTCCTATTCGATTTATACATTGAACCCTTCGCTCAACGTTTGAGGCAGGATATTAACATCAAACCTTTTATTTATAGGGGATGGGAGAGGAAAGTGGCCCTGTACGTGGACGATGTTCTTATCTTCTTATCAGAGGCACATACTGCACTCCCTGCAGTACTCAAGGCGGCTCTGGAATTCGGGAAAATCTCTGGGTATGAGGTCATGCCTCAAAAACCGAGATGATTGTCTGGAATGATGAGGATTGTGATATTAGCATACAGCCCGGTTCTAGTATGCGTTATTTAGGTATCAATATTGTGAAAGACATCAATCAAATTGCTATAACTAATTTTACAGTTGTTGCAAAAGCTTGTCGCAAACTTATGCGATCATGGGCACAACTTCCTCTATCTTTATTAGGGAGAGTCAATTTGATCAAAATGACCATTCTACCTAAAGTTTCCTTTTTATTTAATACCATTCCCCTCTATTTTGACCCATCCTTATTAGTAAAATTACAGGGGGAAATTACTTCCTTTATTTGGGATAAGCATCTTCCAAGGATTGCTTGGAAGAAACTTAGGTGACGCAGGGAGAAAGGAGGGTTGGCAGCTCCGGATCTTCAGATGTATCCATGGGCTTTCCAGCTTTCCCATGCCCGAATGCTGTTAAAAATGCCTATAGATCAGAGGTCTTCACACTTTTGTAGGTTGAGCCCCCCCAGCTGATTTTTTTTAGATGTTGGGCCCCCCCGCCACCTGACAGAAATTTCTGGACTCGACCGCCACACGCACATTCCGGGCATATTCAGCGAATAACATTCAATACAATAAGAGTGCTTAGTAAACTGCAGGTTTGTGAGTAGGTGGGTGTGGTGAAATGACAGAGGCTTATTACACAGCTCAAAACACCACTTTCCAAGATAAAATGTGTGCAAATTGTTTTTACTAGGATGCTTTGTTTTACATATGACATGGATTGATAATAACACCACCAACATTAATGTGACGGGAGTGCCTGTTTTTCAGAGACGGTCAATCTGTGGATGGATTTTTGCTACTGCCATCCTCAGGTTGTGCTCCACAGCCAGTCTTGAACGGTACTTCGTCTTTCATACCGCAAGTGCTCGGAACCCAATCTCACATAAATGGGGCGAGCTGAAAGGCAAGAGAGTTTTGATAGCAGTTTCTCCCAAAGCTGAATATTCTGCAGACATTTTCAGCCAAGACAGGGACTGTAAGGGAGACAGTGTTGTCAGATGTTTCGAGAACTCCCAAGCTCAGAGCTGGAACACGAGAAACAAATCTTCTCTAGAAATCATTAACAAACGTTTTAGGCAGAATTATAATGGGACAAAATGCCCACCAACCAGTTATGGATCCGAAGACAGTTGAAAGTCCGCAGAGAAGGCGCTGAACAAACACCTCACTGAGAATTCCTTAGTGGTACGATAAGTTGCTTGCCTGAAATAGTGATGGTTTGGGACACATCAGGCTTATGTTTAAAAAAAATAGACTAATAATAAATTAATGATGTTGCCTAGTTTACTTCAGAGTAATGTTGTCTGACAGACTTTGTGATGGTAGGGACATGTTAGGGATTTTGGGTGCCCTGGACCAAAACTAATTTGGGGGCCCCTGTTCAGTACAGTTTTGAGTTTAAATGATTTATTTTCAGCTCTGTGATACCCTATTTAGCCAGGCTACTAATGGTGCACAGGCACTGTAGTAATTCTAAAATCGTTTACAGTTAATATTCAGAAGTGTCTCGATCAAGGGCCCCCTGGAAGGCTGCATTGCAGTGCATTTAGATGTCTCCTTTTGTAATTTAGGCCGAAAACCTTAATGGGGCACAACATGCCCATACTTGTGTACAGGGGTGAGTGAGGCGACCATATGAAATTGGGAGCGCATGTTAGTGCAGAGTGGGACGAATTAATGTATAGTTAGTGGTGGGCTTATTGGAGTGAGATTGCAGATTGAACAGTGAGGGCGATAGGTGAGTGAAGTGTCATGAGTGCAGGTTGAGTAGTGTGCTCATGTGACTGCAGGCTGAGGTACAGGGTGAAAAGCGTAAGTGCATTGTGAGTGCAGAGTGATCACTGTGAGTGGAGGGTAAGTGGGTGAATGGTGTGAGTGCATCGGGGTCAGTGTGAGTGCTGGGTGAGAGTGAAAGTGAAGGGCGAGAATGAGGAGTGAGTGGTCTGAATGCAGGGTGCATTCCCAGACACTTGAAGTAACTCAGCATATTATTGACGGCAGCATAGGGTTTCAAATGTGTTAAACTGTTGATATTGTGGCAGTAACCAGGAATCAGGGTGGAGGAAATAAATAATGTGCTGATCCCTCAACAAACTTCCAGTCTTACGGTTGCCAGCTCATTATTTTGATGACACAGATGGTATAAAAATAAGCAGTCACCTAAAGCTGTATTTTCAGCTCTTGTCTGTGCATACTTTGAACAGCAAATATAAATAGAAAGAACTTTTAATTGTTTTCTAGAGCTGCATGAATGATCAATGACTGATAATAAACGGGAACAAAGATAGAAAAGGCACATTACAAATGAATCAACAAAAAGAAGGGGGGACCGGGAGCTCGTTAACATTACAAATGAATACATAATTCTTATTTATAATCATATTTAGCAATTTGAAAGCTGTTTAAACAACACATGGCTGGCTGGCATTTTGCGTGCCTGCCTGTGTAATTTTAAAATAAACTTTTCAGGGACGTTTTAAGGATTTTGGGGCCTGTGGGCCAAATGTATTTTTGGGGCCCCTGTTCGGACCAGCTTTGATTTTATGATCTAGTCTCCGCTCTTTCATGCCTTCTTTGGTCAAATACTAAATGTGTGTACATCGGATATTCAGGGATAGTGATGTGTGTTTTCAGTATGTAACACAACAGCAGTTCACTAATATTACTGTAAATAATCTGTCACCACCTTCTATTTCTCATATGTGAGGTCATGTATTGATCTAAAATAAACTTTTTATATGGAAGTCGCATGACGCATAAACACATTTTGTCTGCAAAATGTATGTAATAGACTTTTACACATTAAAAATGAATGATTGAAAAACGATATTTACAACATTGTGTTTTAAAATGATTCAAGGTCATGAGGGCAAGACTCTGTAGAATAGAGCTGGCACTTTCAGTCCCCCCCACCCAACCCCTTTATTTATTTATTTATTTATTTACCACGGTAGATGACTTCTTTTTGAGCCTAGATGATCCAATGTTTTCTCCCGACTCTTGAGAATAACTTTTGATTATTTCACACAGTGTTCCCTGAACTCTGCAATTCGGCCTTCATTTTTTCAAAACAAATCCACTAATTTGAACTCTTTCCTAAATAGAACTTTTTGGCACGGAATAATCTGCTTGAAGTAGAACTATTCTTAGAGAACAAGATTTCATGATTTTGAACTTCCTTAAAATGACAATATTTGGTCTCAACCTCGATAGAGATAAAAGAAAACAAACACAGTTAAATACTTATGCTATGGGACGGTTCTCAGGTATCGATTAATGACTGTACTTTCGTTTTACATAAATGTGAAGATATATGCTCATAGTTTATATTTGATTTCATGTGATGCCTATGACTTTCTGCATACAGTATGCTCATTTCATGCGAACAAGCCTATTAAAAAATGCATTTTTTGTTTTTTGGGGTGGGATTGTAGACACTTTGCTTTGAAATATGTTTAGTGCTCATGTATTATTGAACTTAATATTCGTGGAGTGGGTGTTATGTGGGAATCTAGTGTAATTTTTCCCGATTCATGCCCATATATAGGTATAATTCACCCAGTCCTTATATAGGCATAAAGAATCATTGCCTTATTTAGTTATAGCCTGTGCAGCCCTAATATGGCATGGCTACTTCCACTAAACTCCGAGAATCCACATTGATTTAGTGGTAAAACCAGCCTTCAGCAGTCAGGAACTTCCCCCTGCTTGAATACTAATTTATCCAAGAAATCTGGGAGTTTTCAAGGAACTGAGGCACTAGTGACGATATTATGTCCAATCTTACGTCAGACTCGGCACCTTCAGGGGTATAAATATGCCTACATTTGCCCCGTCAAACATACGGTGGTTCAGGAGCAGATCGACTAACTACTTGCCCGACGCCCTGCTGCTGCAAGTGCTTAAGGAAGCCGACCCTCCAACTGACGCACTGAGAGACTCTGTAATTTCTCCTGCCGAGAAATCCAGCTCCGGTGTTTCCAAGCTGCCCTTGCAGGTTGCTGAGAGATCGAGCCCCGAGAGAGAGATACCAGCCCTCTATCATCCTAAAACCAAGGTACGGAGCTGATTAGATCCCTAGAGAATTCTTGAACAGATTCTTGGCAGAGAAATACTAAAACTTAAACTCCTCCTCACTTACTTCTCCCCTTGTACTAGGCTTAGGTTAGGTACACCGGGGTAGGCGTATGTTAGAAGCACCAGTTGAGTACTTTTAGCCACTCTTTTATTATTGTATGTATTTTATGCATTTTATGTATTCTATGTTTATGGCTTAGAAACAATATCATGCTTTTACAGTACTATTTTATAATACTATTCGTATTATAAGCATTGTACTTCTTAACTAGCATTTCAATTGTAGCAGTGCATTTCTTATGCTTAAGTAATAAGACTGTTCAATAAATACTTTTATTGAAAACACCCGTCTCTCTATTTCTAAGCAACTCTGGTGAAACGAAGCATGCACATCTGACTGAGTGAAATAGCCGTCTATTGTTTCCGGGACTCTAGAGATACGTTTCATTCTGGGGAAACAAAGTTGACATGTTATATGGTTGTCAGAGACTAATCCCTTCTTGTTTATTCGAGAAAGTTTCTAGTGACCTCTGAGCTAGCTGGCACTCACAATTAAGTCTAATATATTCGGCAGAGACCTAGTCGACATAAGTCCTACGTCTAAGCTGCAGGGTATATTATTCCAATGCGCAGAGCCTATTGGGAATATAGGAACAACACCACACTACAGCAACCCCAGAAGCCGTACTTTCAGGACCTATACCAGTGTCTGACCAGTCCAGCAAAATGTACTCCCAGGAGTGCTGGCATCACCAATTCCCAGGTGGAACACGCCTTCACATCCAGTGGATGGAGCTGCCAACTCGCTGGCTCCATTCAGTGTGCTCAGTGATCCCCCTTCTGCTGAACCTTATTGGCGCACTTGGGTGGCACGCCTCAACAACTATTTCAAGGCGACTGAAGAAACGTATAGGGAAATGAAGAGCTCTCTTTTGATACACTATGCAGAAATCTTCAAGCTTTTCCGAGTGTCTGACACTGGAGGCAACAACAGCTATGACATGGCTTTCTCTGCAATAAACGTATACTCTGACCTCTGATGAGCACTGATTTTGGACATTTCAAACTTCGCCAAGCTTGTCAATGAGCAGGCAAGTCTACTGGTCAGTTCTTTTTTCAATTAAAAAATAACCACCTTTTTTAATGCATTTTTACAAGGTGTACACCACACAAGCAATTACTTGTCCATGTCCAGTTGCTTACAGTAGTTACAGACACGGGGCCTGATTTAGATTTTGGTGGACGTGTAACTCTGTCACAATCCTATGGGATTTATATTTTGGCGGATGGGATATCCGTCACCGTTGTAGCAGAGTAACCTGCCCGCCGAAATCAAAATAGGCGCTAGGTTTCGATAATTGAAATACTGAGGTAAAGCTGTCCAACAGATAGTAGGAAACCAAGGTTGTCTTTACAAATTTCCCCTTTAGCAATATACAGTTCGGATAAACATATTCAAATTAGTTTGTGAGAGTAAGTATGAGAGAAGTAGATGTCTTTCAGATGTGAGGTGCAAGGGAGCGTGGAGGCATAGACATCCTTGGTGTACCTGCAGTAGAAAAGATAATTTAGCCAATCTGTTTCAAGACGGGGCCCCTCCCCCATTCCATAACAAAGAATATTGTGAGAACAGCAATAGCTTAAAATCACCTGTATTATTTAGTGATGTCATTAACATTTCCCAGTAATGCTTGTAGCAGAGAAGGAAGTAGGGGAATCATAATTATTTCTGAAAGAATAAAGAAATCTTATCTCAGAATGAAAGAATTGAGGGACAGGCCCATGCCATATGGAAATAGCTATTGGAGAGTGACGGCTGGGGCAGCTAATCTTAGTCATGAAGGAATCTATGTCTTATTTCAGAAATAATCTTTGGACCTGCTATCTTCCTATTTGCTTTGTTGAGCGCTGCATTTTAATTTCACTCCTATTTCTCCTTAGCTAACAATTTTGGCATCCTAGATGTCACCGCTGTTTAATTATATAGTTTAGTAAATAATCACTAAGGGGCTTGGATGTGAAACCCAGCGTTAAAGCTGTGAAAGTGAGTCGAGTATCAGGAAATCGTGTAAAACGGGTTTGTAGTGTTTGCATGAAATGCTGGTATAGGGATACATCAATGGGAGCAGTGCTACCCTTCTGGTTAAAGGCATCTTGTTTCTGGTATTTACTGTCTTGCAAAAAGTCTCTTATGACCTAATTACGATGTCCACCAGTAAGCCTCTGACCGCTCGTCGGAGGCTTACCGGTTGGTTTACAGTCAGACCGCCAAATTTAAATGTCGGCAGTCTGAGTGTTAACCGGCCGTTCAATCCGACTCAGATCCGATGGGCTCAAGGAGCCTGTTGGCCAACCAGAAACCTATCAAATTCCCTTACGGACTGCGTTTCTGCTGTCGGGATTATGATGTCGGTTTCTGACAGCCTAACCATGTCTGCCTTTATCACATGGAAAGGCTGTCAAAGAGTGACTTTGGGGGCCCCTAGCAGGGTTCCCATCCCTCCGCAGCTTACAGTTGTGGGCCTAGAGGGGACCTATGGTGCTCCCCTAAAAAAATCCTTGCACCGCCTGCCACACGGTACAGCACACGGTACAGAGATTTCCGCAAACTCCCATTTCTCAATAGGAGCTTGTGCTGCGGGCGGTTTCTACCCACCACACAATCTCCCATTGAGAAATAGGAGTTTCTGACCGCACCAAGTGCAGTTGCATCCTAATCCGGTGTTCGGAACCGCCGGCCTAAGGTCGGGCGGTTCCCATATCGAGATGGTGTCGGTAGGAGGCAACTCTGACCGACATCGTAATAGGGGCCTTAATGTGTTAATAGCCAAGGCTATTGTGACTATTAACATGTGCTTTCGGTTCGTAGGATACTAGTAGGATAACTTTGTTTCCAGTGGTTAACTTTTGAAAAATAAGTGGCCCTTGACAGGAGGCCACTGCAACTTGCACCACACATTGCCCCTGCCAGCGCTGCCAATAACAGGGTTCTCTGGTAGAATATCAACCCCCAAAATATCCCCATACACAAATATCAAGCTATTAATATAGATGTAAAAAATACCAACATCCTATATTTATAATGGTAAGTACAAAAATATCAAGAAAAAAAGATGCCTCAGTATCGGGACGATCCATCGTCTGCGTGGTGCCTCATAGAACTTGCAGAACAGGGAAATATGGATTGAGGATTGCGAGGAATTACAGTCGCATGAACATGGTGGTAAGTTCTTAGTCCAGTCATTCTGCTTTGGAAACGAAATCAGCCTATGAAAAGTATTTAGTCTAAATCGAATAAGCAAACATTTTTCAAATTGACTTAGGCTATACTTCAGATATGGCTGGATCGAAAAGGTGTTTTGAATAGTCAGCAGATGTTGCACTGAACTTTTTCCTATTTCTTGAATTAGTCGAAGGTCGCCCAGATGAAGGAGAGAGATCCTTTTTAGCTCTCTTCTGGGTATTTCAGAGATAGTATGTGGGTGTGTAAAATATCTCTGAAGGCCTAAATCGCTAAAAAAGGACTTTACATAAGCTAACCATCTAATCTTTTGCATGTTATCAAGTAGCATGCATTCCTCTATAAGGGAACGGGTTAACTCACACTGTTCAGTGGTCCAGATGCGCCGCCACAGCATTATTGGCTGGATCTGTAGAATACCTGATATATGATCCAGTCCTAATTCTAAGTGGCAGCCGTATGTCGTTGTACTTTGGGGGAATGACAGAAGATATCGGAGGAGGGAGTTCTCTACTCTCTGTAAAACTTCAGTGTTTAGGTACCCCCATAGACCTGAACCACTGAAACACTGGTGCATTTGGAGTGATAGATCTTTAGCATTTCTTTGGGCGATCTCTTGCCTAACTTTTGAGCAAATGCCACCAGTGCTTTCGTAGTCCTTAAAAAGGATTTAGCTTGTTGTCTATTAAAATCCCTAAATAAGGGTAAGATGTTGTAGACTCTAAGCTAGAATTGTTGACAAATATGTCTTTAGTGTTTTTTTTTTATTCTCGAGCCGATATGCATGGTAAATGTCTTTTTATATTAATTTTAAGATTCAAGGAGCTCATAAAGTTGCAATAGCTGGTTAATGAGCGTTGGAGCTGTACCGGGGTTCTTGCCAAGATAACGGCGTCGTAGGCATATAGGAGTGCCGGTATAGGTCGACGCCGTATTGCTGGTAGGTCTTGGCTCGCTTTTAACAACTCAGACTCCAGCCCATTTGTGTACAGTGTGAATAGGAAGGGGGCCAGAACACACCCCTGTCTGACCCCCCTCCCTATCCTAAATGGCTCGGTCAGCTCTCCCTCTACCCCATATCTTACCCTAGCAGATGCGTCTGAGTAGAGCTCTCTTAAGAAGTTTACCAGCGGGGGATCTACCCCCATATCTAAAATTATCACCCACATTTTTGAATGACTGACACAGTCGAAGGCGGCTGTCAGGTCTACATAGACCATGTGCAGGGCTCCTCCCTTCGCTGAGACGTACTTCCCTATTAAGAGGGCAAGATTCAAAGCTTGATCGACCGTGCCCAGGCCTTCTCGAAAGCCATATTGTAAGTCTGAATGTATGCTATTATCAGAGGCCCAGACCTGGAGATGGTCTAACAAAATTCGTCCAGCGGTTTTACCGAGGGAATCCAAGAGCGATATGGGCCGATAACAGGCCGGGCTATGACGATCGCCTTTTTTAAAAATTGGTACCAGAATTGACGTGGACCATGACTCGACTAAACCTATACTAATAGCTGCTTCCAACACTCTCGTTAAAATAGGGGACCACAGGTCTAAATTATATTTGAAAAGGTCCACTGGGACCCCGTCGGTGCCTGGCGCTTTCCCAGATTTCGACATTTTAAGGGCAGTGATGACTTCTTGATGTGCAAATTTTAACTTTAAAGGGTAATTAATTTGCTTCAAACACTCCGGTGGACCTAATCTATACTACTATTATAAAGAGAGAACACACACCTTTGAGCCAGGTAAACTCGGGAACCACAGCGCCAATCTACACACCCGATACATTGTAGAAATTGTCAGGGTGTGCAGATGGACATAGGCTATAAACATTTTAAAAAAATGTACATTTAAAAATATAACTTTAAAAAAAAAGTAGTGCCCTGAAAGTAGCGCCGGCCGCGACGCTGCTCTGGCCGCGACGTAGCGCTGGCCGGGACGTGCGTGATGACGATGAGGAGGAGCGGCGGACATGGAGCGGCGGTGAAGTGAGGAGCGCGGGTAGAAGGCGGCTCAGGTGCGTCATGGCGAAGAGGAGCGGCGGTGAAGTGAAGATCCAGGAAGGAGCGGCAGCTCAGGTAAAGTAAAGTAAAATTGAAATCAGGGCGGGAGGGAGTCAGGGCGGGAGGGAGTCGGGCGGGAGGGAGTCGGGGCGTGCACAGAGGGACAGGCGGGAAGAGTGGGGGCGGGAGGGAGTCGGGGCGAGAGGGAGTCGGGTCGGGAGGGGGTCGGGGCGGGAGCGGGTGTACTGCCCCCAGCCCCTTTCTGACCCAGGCAACGCTGGGGTTGGCTGCTAGTAGACTATATAGACTATCATCTTCTTTTCTGAAGATGTTTGAAAAATGTTCGACCCAGGCGGCGGCGTCTACCGCCACCTCCAACATCGGATGGTCATTACCATCACAGAGAAAAGGAGATTTAACTATCCTCCAAAAGGTGGTATTATCTTTTATGGTGCAGCTCTCGTGCAGCTGCTTCCATAAGGTATCCTTAATCTGGGTTTTGCAATTTTTTTGCGCTAGCTTATAGGTTTTCCTTAGTTCCGCTATTTCAATTCTATCCCTATTTTCCTTAGTTAAGGCTACCTTTAATTTTGTGTAGGCTTTTGTGCACGCTGTGTTAAACCAGCCCCTCCTAATGGATCCTTTTGATTTCTTCTTACATAATAGTTCATCTCTTATTGTTTTAGTAATAATATCAAAACTAGACACTACCAACTCAGGGGTAGCGGACAGGTCTAAACAGGTAAACACGGAGGGCAAGGCTTTCTTTAGTACATTGCTCATTAATAATTCTTTGTCTACCTTACCCCATTTTAAAGAAAAACCGTTAAGTCTGTCTAAAGTTAGAGTTTGCTGATCCAAAATGCTCCAGTAAACTTTCTTGGTCATAGCGGAGGGGGTGCTTATTAAGACTCTATTTGGAAAATGGTCACTAACTGCGTTCACGATTGTTTCAAATTTGCCTACTCTTGATGCAATACTATTCGAGTTAGGAATAAAATCAATTATACTGTTAGAACCTCTCCCATTAAAGGTTGTAGAGAAGGGGACGGGAGGAGAAACTATTTCATTTGCAAAACCCATATTCGTAGCTACCAGTATTTCATTCATGTGGTCTCCACTGATCGTGTGTGAAAAATGTGTCGAGTTATTTCCACCCTCATCCTCAATTCCACAATTTTTAGTGCCGCTTCCTTTACACAATGTCAAGTTAAAATCACCGCCCCATACTAATGTTACAGACTTTTTAGTATGTTTTTGAGACAAATCCTGGATTAAAATAGAAATTTTATTTAGTACATCAATTAATTCTTATGTATTCAGATTATTATAAAAGTTTATAATAATGGAAAGGGACGCAGTATTATGGGCTATCATACGGACCTGATAATTAGTTCTTAGCCTTAAGACTTCTATTTTGTCAACAGGCATGGCGTTAGATATATATGTTATCAAGCCCCCCTTTGCTCTTCCATAGGGGGATGGAACAGCTTCTGAAAAATAAGTTTTGTATCCTAGCAAATGTATTGGGGTACATAGCCATGTTTCCTGTAGTCCAATAATATCATGTGTTGTTGCTTGTGCTCTCCAATTAGTATTTGTAAATGTATTCTGTAATCCAGCCACATTCCAGACAATAATGTCTAGCATTGATTTCTTTTTATCTATTTCAGGAGAGGGGTTGGGATTTAGCGGGGAATGTACTATCTGAGGCGTTACAGATGAATAGGATTGTTCAATGGCTCTCTTCTCACGTACGTCTACCATATCTCCGGCAGACGTCAAGCTTGTTAAGTCATGCATGCTAGGTGAAGGGCCTTTGGAGACACTTGGTGAGTCTGTAAGGTTTAATACACATGGTACCGTGGGCAGTATATTGTTGAGTCAATCTACCCCATCCAAACCCGTGAATGCAGCAAATCGATTTGAGGTATGGATGTTGAAAATTGGGCCCCCCAGGGTATTCTGGTGTGGATTCATTAACCTTGGTTGCTGGGGTAATAGGGACCTAGAATAAAAATAACTCAAATCGTGTACCCTGATTCCCTCCCCTCCACCCTCGTGGTACCAATCGTTAAGGTACGGGATAACCCTGCGGTCCCTAAAGTTAATGATTATGACATCACCCTGAATGTCTTTAGGCCTCTGTCCTACCCATCTGAGCCTTCTCACGTGGAGGATTTCCCCGTTGATGTTGGGGGGTAGTGGTCTGTTGTTCCTTAGCCAATAAATGACTTTATTTTTGAGTTCGGAATACCCTTCGGTTTTCCCTGTCATCAATTCTGGAACTCTTCACAGTACCACGACATAAGGGGCCGCTTCTGGCCGCAAGTCTATTTGTAAGTTGGGGCCATTAAGGTTCCTGGTGTTTAACTTCTCCCTAACACTATTTCCGTAGTTATCCACTGGCTTATTTGCGTGTTTAACAGACCCTTTCGTCTTGGATGTTCTTAAATCACTGCTTTTCTTCATTGAAGTTGATGTTTTATCGGGCAGTGGGTGTGGGGTTTCCCTTTGTTTTGTTCGCCTTACTTACATCCGCATCCCAGGTTTCACTGTCAGGGTTGTTTTCCTATTTTCGTCTACTAGATCCTTTTAATAAAGCTGTGTTTGAGGAAATAGTTGCTTCTATTAACACCAAATGATTGGCTAACCTTTTAACTCTTTCCACAAGAGGAAGTAGTAAAGACTTCACCAAAACTTCAATGTTCCCCATTAACTCTTGGTTTGAGGACAAGGGAGTTGGTGTCTGGGCTGAAGCTGTATCAGTTCCTATGATATAATTAGTTGGAGGATGTCTAGACGTATTAGGTAATTTCGCCTGCCTGCCCTTATGTCTGATTCCCCCCCTCTTTCTCTTTACTGTTTGCCCTTTAGGTTGTGTTGGAACTATATTTTTTGGACTGGACATTACAGGATTAGGTAACAAGGATTCGTCTGATATTATTTCTAATACAGGATCTATGCTAGAATCCATGTTACTATATGACCTGCTGGGCTCAGAAGATGTTGTAACATCTCGAAGTAAAGAGGGAATGCTAATGTCACCATGTAAAAATGTTTCCTTCCCCGAGATTGGGGTCGGGGTGGTTGCTAGTTGGAGGGGTCCCAACGATGAGCGTCTATTCTGAAGTTCTGTGGAAAGGCGGCGCTCAGTGATGGCTATTTCGTGTTCCAGCACTGAGGCCGCCCTTGTAATGAACTGGTCGAGGGTCCCGCTCACAGAGCCACCCACTAGGGATTTCCTTCCCTTAACCCCTCTTGAAGGCATGATCCCTGACACCTTTACACTCGTTCACTGTGTGGATTAAGGTACAGTCAATAGTAGTGCAAACAGACCTATAACGATGTGACAAAGGGTCAATAAATGCAGGAACTACAGTTCATGTACCTTAGGTTGTAGAGTCCCGAGTAGCCTGTATTTATGAGATGAAAGGTAAGAGGGTATGCCCAGCTCAGCCTCTTCTGGCATCTGAGGGCCACAGAGGGGCCGCCCTTTGCCCGGGCTTAGCCCGCACGCGGCCCCGCGATGCAGGGGCTACGCTAGATTTTATGCGCCCCATGCGTGATGATAGCTATGACCACTTCCGCAGCTGGGGAGGCTGGGAGTTGTGGTTCCAGGGTCCCCTCCACACTGCGGCCGCGATGGGATGATGACTGCGGCGGCGGGAGGGAGACGGCCAGCGGGTACAGCTGCGAAGAAAGAAGAGACAGCAAGAAGTATATCCCCAAAGTAACTGCAAGGGTGGCTGCAAGGTAAGGAAATCCCAGAAGCGTCGCCCGCTCCACCGTGGCTACGCTAGATTTTATGCGCCTCCTGGCTCAATGATAGCGATGACCACTTCCGCCGCTGGGGAGCCTGGGAGTTGTGGTTCCGGGGTCCCCTCCACACTGCAGCCGCGATGGGATGATGACTGTGGCGGCGGGAGGGAGACGGCCAGCGGGTACAGCGGCGAAGAAAGAAGAGGCAGCAAGAAGTATATCCCCAAAGTAACTGCAAGGGTGGCTGCAAGGTAAGGAAAACCCAGAAGCGTCGCCCTCTCCACCGGGGCTACGCTAGATTTTATGCGCCTCCTGGCGCGATGATATCGATGACCACTTCCGCCGCTGGGGAGGCTGGGAGTTGTGGTTCCGGGGTCCCCTCCACACAGCGGCCGCGATGGGATGATGACTGCGGCGGCGGGAGGGAGGCGGCCAGCGGGTACAGCGGCGAAGAAAGAAGAGGCAGCAAGAAGTATATCCCCAAAGTAACTGCAAGGGTGGCTGCAAGGTAAGGAAATCCCAGAAGCGTTGACCGCTCCGCCGGGGCTACGCTAGATTTTATGCGCCTCCTGGCACGATGATAGCGATGACCACTTCCGCCGATGGGGAGGCTGGGAGTTGTGGTTCCGGGGTCCCCTCCACACTGCGGCCGCGATGGGATGATGACTGTGGCGGCGGGAGGGAGGCGGCCAGCGGGTACAGCGGTGAAGAAAGAAGAGGCAGCAAGAAGTATATCCCCAAAGTAACTGCAAGGGTGGCTGCAAGGTAAGGAAATCCCAGAAGCGTCGATTTAATGTACATTTTAACAAATATAACACATAAATGTAATTTAAAAAATTTAAACACATGTATATAAAATATAATATATATATTTACTTTAAAACAATTATTAAACTATTTATTTTAATTTATTTTATGATTGTATATATGAAAATTTACAAATAGACCACGTGCAAGGGTTAAGACCTGTGAAACATTTTTTGGACACCGGGTCCAGTGAATTCTACGAACACAACAAGGGCTTCCTTGAGCTCATTACATGGTGCCTTAACAATAATTTTTTTCTTTTTGATAAAGATATTGTCAAACAAATGAGGGGTGTGGCCATGGGGGCCTGTTTATCCCCCAGCTATGCATGCTTCTATGTTGGCTGGTGGGAGGAACAGGTCCTCAAAACAACACACCAAGCACTATTTGAGTCGCATGTTGTGACATATTTAAGATACATAGACAACGTTTTTATGTTGTGGAAAGGTGGTGAGACTGAAGCACATCATTTTATTGAAGACATCAATAATAACTCCATGAACCTTAGATTTACATCCCACATCCATAAGACGCAGATTGAATGTCTAGATGCGAGGCTTCACATAATTGATGGAAAATTAGAAAGTACTCTATATAGAAAACCAACTTCTGGCAACATCACATTGCATGCTAACAGCTCACACTCCAAAGTATGGGGACATTCTTAGACTCAAATGTATATGTAGCAATGAGGCAGATTTCAATAGGTGTCAGATCGATATGGTGAACAGATTAAAAGCCAGAGGGTATACAGATAAAATCATCAGTGATGCAATAACAAAAGCTAGCACACAACCCAGACATAGTCTTTTAAAAAATGACAATAACGAGAAAGAGTCAGAATCTCCTGCTAGGTCAAAAAATATGGATACTCCCAGATTGATCACTACCTTTTGCAACGAAGAACGGAGAATCAGAGCCATTATTAATAAACATTGGCTGATAGTGCTGACTGACAGTGTTTTCCGTGACAGATTAGCAGAGACCCGATGATTACATTCAGGAAAGGGAAATTTATGGGTTCTATTCTGGATAAAAATTCCCCTGAGATCCGAAAAGCTGCTTCATGGTTGCAACCAACGAAAGGGTTCAGAAAATGTGCAACATGCAGGGCATGCAAATTTGGCTGCAATATGACACACTATTCCACCCCATTTAGTGAATTGCCTATTCCAATCCAGGGCAATTACAACTGCAAGACCGAATATGCTGTGTATGTTCTGACGTGCACCTGCGGCCTTAACTACATCGGTAGCACGAAGTTGCAGGTGCATGTCAGAATTTTGCAGCATATAAGCGCTATTCTCCATAGTGACCCAGCATACCCAGTGGCACGGCATTTCAAAAGAACTCATGGAAATTATATTAATTGACTCTCCTATTATGTAATCAATGCTATCCCTAAATCCAGAAGGGGTGGTAATAGGGAACATCAGCTCAGACAATTAGAAACAAAAATCATCTTAGAGTTCGATAGCAACTGACCAAATGGGTTAAACAACAAGGAGGATATGCACAACGTTTTGTAAAAATAAGTTATTCTGTGCTTAATTTTGTGCATTGAGGTTTTTCTGTATTCTAAGGTCATGACACTCCGTGGGCTATCAATATAAATAAAGTTTTTTCAGGATTTTCCCAGGTAATTTTAGACCAGCACAACAAAATGATATTGATCTAAGTATTTGGGTGCACTGGTCAAATAAAACCTACTGCCACTGAGAATGAAGTGTTCCCCCTTTATTTAGATCTGTTATTTTTTTTTTTTACATTTTATTGAAAGAAAATCAGGGCATGGCAAAATCACATGGCATTCACATCGATAACTGCATAGTGAAATAAGCATAGGCGATATTACATATGTTAAAAATTCACGTTGCATCATACATAGTACTATTGGCCTCTTGCTTAACCCCCCTCCCCATCCCCCTCCTCACTCAGACACGTCATCCCTGTCCGGCATGAGCGGGTCGCAGATGTAGCCTCTGAATTTGTTCCATGCTCCCCACACCTTTTCCCATTACCTGGGCCACCCTCGGTTAATGTATGCCACCCTTTCCTCCATCATAGCCCCGTCCATATCTGTGCACCAGTCTTGGAGGGTCGGTGATTCCCCGGATCCCCATTTCCTGGCAATATTACGTTTGGCAAACATCATCCCCAACGTTACTCAATCTTGAGCTGGGTGTGAAAGATCATTTGGTTCCCACAGATTTAAGAGACAACGCCGCGGTTCCGGCACAAGTCACACTTCTACAACCTGTGACATTTTTCTCATTACTTGGACCCAATAAGCTGCTATTTGGGGGCACTGCCATATAGTGTGAAAAAAGGTTCCCTCCTCCCCGCACTCTCTTAAGCAAAACTGATGTGTGGCCCTCCCCAGTTTGTAGAGGGTCACTCTGGTATAGTATGTACGATGAAGTATCTTTAACTGCACTAAACGAAGTCTTGATGGTATGGCCACTAAGCATGGGCGTAAAATCCGTTCCGTTAGCGGAATTTGCGGATTTTCTGCAATTTCGCGGTCCACAAATCTCGCGAAATTGCAGAAAAATCCACGAAATTGTGTGCGGGACAGATTTTCAAAAACTGAAGTACATGAAGCACTTACAGGGTTACACTAGGTGCCCAAGTTGAAGCTAATTTCTTTGTAACCATTTACAAAATGGTTACAAAGAAATTAATTTCAACTTGAGCACCAGCTGTAACCCTGTAAGTGCTTCCTGAGCGGCGCCTCCAGAGTTGTTGCCTACTTGCAACTATTCTCTAACCTTGCTCTGACCCTCGAAGCAGGGTCAGAGAATAGTTACAAGTATGGCACAATGCTCCAGGCTGTCACAAAAATTAATCCACAACAGGAAGCACTTAAAGATAAGGAAGCAGGTGCCGGACTTGAAGCTCAATTTGAGTAACACATTAACCAGCCCCCGGTTGAGGCTGGGCAGGTGTGATTTCTCCCCATAATCTACAGTGGTGAACCAGAGGGTGCTGTGATGAACCAGAAGGTGCAGTTGTGAACCAGAGGGTGCTGTGATGAACCAGAGGGTGGCAGTGGTGACCCAGAGGGTGGCAGTGGTGAACCAGAGGGTGCTGTGATGAACCAGAGGGTGGCAGTGAGGAACCAGAGGGTGGCAGTGATGAAACAGAGGGTGACAGTGATGAACCAGAGGGTGGCAGTGGTGAACCAGAGGGTGTCAGTGGTGAACCAGAGGGTGTCAGTGGTGAACCAGAGGGTGCTGTGATGAACCAGAGGGTGGCAGGGATGAACCAGAGGGTGACAGTGATGAATCAGAGGGTGGAAGTGGTGAACGAGAGGGTGGCAGTGATGAACCAGAGGGTGACAGTGGTGAACCAGAGGGTGACCGTGGTGAACCAGAGGGTGCTGTGATGACCAGATGGTGGCAGGGGTGAACCAGAGGATGGCAGTGGTGAACCAGAGGGTGGCAGTGGTGAACCAGAGGATGCTGTGATGAACCAGAGGGTGGTAGTGGTGAACCAGGGGGTGGCAGTGGTGAACCAGATAGTGGCAGTGATGAACTAGAGGGTGGCAGTGATGAACCAGAGGGTGGCAGTGGGGAACCAGAGGGTGCTGTGATGAACCAGAGGGTGGCAGTGATGAACCAGAGGGTGGCAGTGGTGAACCAGAGGGAGCTGTGATGAACCAGAGGGTGGCAGTGATGAACCAGAGGGTGGCAGTGGTGAACCACAGGGTGCTGTGATGAACCAGAGGATGGCAGTGATAAACCAGAGGGTGGCAGTGATCAACCAGAGGGTGGCAGTGGTGAACCAGAGGGTGGCAGTGATGAACCAGAGGGTGGCAGTGATGAACCAGAGGGTGGCACTGGTGAACCAGAGGGTGCTGTGATGAACCAGAGGGTGGCAATGATGAAGCAGAGGGTGACAGTGATGATCCAGAGGGTGGCAGTGGCGAACCAGAGGGTGGCAGTGATGAACCAGAGGGTGGCAGTGATGATCCAGAGGGTGGCAGTGGCGAACCAGAGGGTGGCAGTGATGAACCAGAGGGTGGCAGTGATGAACCAGAGGGTGGCAGTGGTGAACCAGAGGGTGGCAGTGGTGAACCAGAGGGTGCTGTGATGAACCAGAGGGTGGCAGTGATGAACCAGAGGGTGACAGTGATGAACCAGAAGGTGGCAGTGGCGAACCAGAGGGTGGCAATGATGAACCAGAGGGTGGCAGTGATGAACCAGAGGGTGGCAGTGGTGAACCAGAGTGTGGCAGTGGTGAACCAGAGGGTGCTGTGATGAACCAGAGTGTGACAGTGATAAACCAGAGGGTGGCAGTGGTGAACCAGAGGGTGGCAGTGATGAACCAGAGGGTGACAGTGGTGAACCAGAGGGTGGCAGTAGTGAACCAGAGGGTGGCAGTGGTGAACCAGAGGGTGGCAGTGATGAACCAGAGGGTGGCAGTGATGAACCAGAGGGTGGTGCTGCTAAACTGCCCGGGAGCCCTGTGGGTGTGAGCCCCCGTGCTGCTGAGCTGCCAAGGGGTTGTGAGCCCACGCGCTACTGAACTGCCCCGGAGCCCTCTTAATGTGAAAATCATTCGTGCTCAATTGCCTGGGAGCCCTTTTGGTGTGAGCACACATTGTGCTAAGTGCCCCCCTGCCCCCAGTACATATATACCCGTACCCCACAGCACCATTATGCTCTTGCACCATGAAGTCTGGTGCCTGGATGCTCCTGATCCGTGTAGGTGGGGCCACCGTCTGGTGCTGTCAAAATGTAAAGTCATAACTTGCAGCACAGCACCAATAAACACGTGTCCCCCCTGGCACCGGTATGCGCATGTACCAGGCGTGGAGCGCCCGCATGCCACTGCACCCTACTGCCCAGTCCCAGCATATGTCTGTACGGGGCAGTTTAGTATGAGATGGGACATTGTCCAACAGCAGCAGCTGCATGCGCCTGAACCCACTGAGCAGGATCAGAATGGCTTTGTACCAACACGCGCAGCAGAGCTATCTTGGACAGCTGAAGGATTCTGGGGTCCTGTGCCAAACGTATTTTTGCATCCATGAGTTTCCCGAACGCCATCCCTGTGTAGCTCCTGTGACCAGGAGGCTGCTTTCTCCTCATCTGCTGCTCTGCTCGGTCTCTGACCCTTTATAAACAAGATGCATGTGAACTCGCATAGAAGCCCCGCCCGTTTGGCCCCGTCCACCACACACTAACGGTATGAAACGTCTTCACGCCCGTCCCCACTATAATGGCCAGCTCACTCAAGGGATCTCGGCGCCTTTTGGTGTGCTGGCAAAGTTACAGGCACACGTGGTCACATATTTGTGCAAGTGGCACAAAAATCCATGAGTTCGCGGGAAAATTCGCGAACTCGTGGATTTTTTTGCCATTTCGCATGGATTCGCGGACCGCGAATTCGCAAATTTCGCCCATACTTAATGGCCACTTCCAGAGGGGACAATAGTGCCGTCTGCCAGTCCGCATCGTCGATATCTTCCAAGTCAGTGGACCATTTGTGTCTAATCCTCTGCGTCGGGTCAGGCATATTGTTGATTAGTTTGCGATAGGTGAAGGAGGTAGCCTTTTTGGGCATATGATCTGTCAGTAGTCTGTCCTCTAAGGGGGTGGCTTCTGGTATGTCGGTACCAGGCGTGAGAACCGAATGTAATGCATGCCTAATTTGTATATACCTAAACATCTCAGTATGTGCTAGTTCATATTGGGTACTAAGCTGTGCAAATGAAACCATTTCACCCCTCTTCCATAGATCCCCCACCGTGGTAATACCTATCAGGTTCCATGCCGAGAATCCTTTACTGTTTTTAAGCCGCCCAAGCTGCTGTGCAGACCAAAGTGGTGTCATCTGGGTAATAACTCCCTTGCATTTTAGTCTGACCTGCGGCACGTACCATATGTGAACTGTGTGCGCCGTCGGCTCAATGAGGGAGGATGACCTACTTTTATCGTACAACACAGACATAATTCCCGCTTCTCCCAACCCATCTGTCGGCCTGGAACGCTGGATCTGTCTGAGGTGCATGTATCCATTGATTGATTATTTTTAACTGGGCTGCCCAATAGTACAACTGTAGATTCGGAAGGGCTATCCCGCGGTCGTACCAGCTCCTTACCAATTTGTCCTGTGCTATACGTGCTGGTTTATGCCCCCAGAGTAGACTGGAGACGGCCGCCGCTATCCTCTTGAAATATTGAAGTGGCACAACAAATGGAGTGTTTTCCAAAACCTATAAAAAGCGGGGGAGTGTCATCATTTTAAAAAGGGCTGCCTTGCCCAGCAAGGTCAGCAGCAGGCTATGCCAGTGCGTAACATCTTGCCTAAATCGGTTCAGGGGGGGCAACAGATTTTTTGGGTGTTACATAAATGCCCAAATATTTAAAGGTATCTTCCGCGATTTTTAGTGGGCAATCCACTGGGAGCAGTGGGGGTGGGCCCCTCAGGACGAACAAAATTGATTTCGACCAGTTAATAGTAGAGCCTGACACCCGACCGAAGATTTCACAGATGTTTAAAAGCACTAAAATAAAGCGTCTAGGGGAAGTCAGATTTAGCAACACATCATCCTCATATAAGGAGATGCGGTTTTCCCAGGTCATTGTCCATTTAGGCCCCCGAATCATTGGGTCCCATCGAATCCATGTCGCCAAGGGCTCTAGTACTAAGGCAAATAACAATGAGGATAGTGGACAGCCTTGGCGTGTACCACGCGAGAGGGGGAAGTCCCAAGAGATATGTCCGTTAGCCACTACGTGTGCCAGAGGATACGAGTACAACTACTGCACCCATGCACAGAATTTTGGGCTGAAGCCCAGATGTCTGAGGACCGCAAATAAATAAGGTCATTCTACCGTGTCGAATGCCATTCGTGCATCGAGAGAAAGGATAACCGCTGGTTCTTGTATATACGGCATACACGCCATTACCGCATGTAATCTTCTGAGATTAAATGCTGTACTTTTAGATCTGTTTTTAAGTATAATGGAGTTTTTTAAGCAAGCAATGTTTTTTAAGATATGCTTTTTAATAGTACTTTCCTTTAGTGGAATTTTACTGTTATCAATATTTTTTAACTGTTTGCATTATAATTATACTAAAACTGGTCTATTTGTATATTTTGTATCACACTTTATATTTGCTTTTTTTTGCACAAGATGCACTATTTTGCACAAGGAAGATTTACTGATTTTTGCTGCGCATCACGTATGCACTTTATTCCAATGTCACATATCGGATTTATCCAGGAAAAAGCTTTCATTATTAAGGACAATAATTATAGAAATTTATATGCTGTGAGGATTTATCCAGTAATATGTATTCATCTGAATAATATATTTATTTATTTATTTATTCAGATTTGGTATTTTTGCACATAGATGATACAATTGTATGTATTAAATCTGTTCTTTTTAATATGCACAAATCATTGTATCAAGAGACAGATGCTTCCGGCTTTTATACAAACTGCCGTTCTGAATGAGTCTGTTTTCCATGACTATTAACATGTGACCCGGAAAGGTGAAGGGGGTGGTTACTAAATACATATATAAAAAATGCATCAGCGAATAACAAAGACCCCATGTGAACAAGGTCTCTTGTGGCCTGAAACGCGTAGTGCGTGGGTTGTTCTGAGCAATAAACATCCTGCCTGAAGTCCTGTGGGGTCCAAGTCTCCTTCTTCACCGCCGCAGCGTGGGGTTGGAAGTAGCGGGAGCTGAACGTTGTCGATATATATATATTGGCTTCAGGATCAGCGTTGCAGGAGCTACTAGCGGCTTAGACGTTGGGGGACTCAGGAGAGGGGAAGACTTCAGCCACAGCACAGCCCTTTCGTTTTACAAGCGTCCACATTCATCCAGTACTCCATGAGATACAAGTGGTTTCAGGGGGAATTACTTACCTGGCTTTCCTGACTGATGAATGCTGGGAGTTGTAGTGTGCCGACGCCGCTACAACGCCTCCCCTCCAATCAACCTGACCCACCTGGATGGCCACCAATGGCAAGACGCTGTTTCATACTTTTAAACGGACTGGCAGATTTGATGGTGTATCAGGCATTTGAAAAAGACATTGTTGTCGAAACGCGTCATGCCACACTCTGCTGAATAAATTCCTTTCCTGAAAACCCCGCTGAGTCTCTCCGGTTCTTCTTGCAGGAATCATTCTTTCTCATTCGATTCGCGCGTCAGCCCTTGGGCGCGCCTGAGCAGACCCGTCTTCTAAAGTGGCCGGAGGCACGAGGGCACTCTTTCTCAATTGTCCAAGGTATTGGAAGCACTCCGGCTCGCCGCTCTCCTAATCCGCAAGGCTTCCGCTGCAGCCCAGCAGTCCGTGACCTCACGGAGCAGTCAAGATCACTGCATTCTTGGCTTCAGGATCAGCGTTGCAGGAGCTACTAGCGGCTTAGACGTTGGGGGACTCAGGAGAGGGGAAGACTTCAGCCACAGCACAGCCCTTTCGTTTTACAAGCGTCCACATTCATCCAGTACTCCATGAGATACAAGTGGTTTCAGGGGGAATTACTTACCTGGCTTTCCTGACTGATGAATGCTGGGAGTTGTAGTGTGCCGACGCCGCTACAACGCCTCCCCTCCAATCAACCTGACCCACCTGGATGGCCACCAATGGCAAGACGCTGTTTCATACTTTTAAACGGACTGGCAGATTTGATGGTGTATCAGGCATTTGAAAAAGACATTGTTGTCGAAACGCGTCATGCCACACTCTGCTGAATAAATTCCTTTCCTGAAAACCCCGCTGAGTCTCTCCGGTTCTTCTTGCAGGAATCATTCTTTCTCATTCGATTCGCGCGTCAGCCCTTGGGCGCGCCTGAGCAGACCCGTCTTCTAAAGTGGCCGGAGGCACGAGGGCACTCTTTCTCAATTGTCCAAGGTATTGGAAGCACTCCGGCTCGCCGCTCTCCTAATCCGCAAGGCTTCCGCTGCAGCCCAGCAGTCCGTGACCTCACGGAGCAGTCAAGATCACTGCATTCTTGGCTTCAGGATCAGCGTTGCAGGAGCTACTAGCGGCTTAGACGTTGGGGGACTCAGGAGAGGGGAAGACTTCAGCCACAGCACAGCCCTTTCGTTTTACAAGCGTCCACATTCATCCAGTACTCCATGAGATACAAGTGGTTTCAGGGGGAATTACTTACCTGGCTTTCCTGACTGATGAATGCTGGGAGTTGTAGTGTGCCGACGCCGCTACAACGCCTCCCCTCCAATCAACCTGACCCACCTGGATGGCCACCAATGGCAAGACGCTGTTTCATACTTTTAAACGGACTGGCAGATTTGATGGTGTATCAGGCATTTGAAAAAGACATTGTTGTCGAAATGCATCATGCCACACTCTGCTGAATAAATTCCTTTCCTGAAAACCCCGCTGAGTCTCTCCGGTTCTTCTTGCAGGAATCATTCTTTCTCATATATATATATATATATATATATATATATATATATATATATATATGACAAGCACCAGATTCCGGTAATTCAGCCAGTACCCGCTAACGAGTGGGTCGTTGCTAGGGTCCCGGAAGCCCAATATCTCAATCCAAAGATCCTTCAATAAGAAGAAACGTACAACGACACGCCAGGAGTTGCTGTGCTACAAAAATTTATTCGCAAAAAACAACAAGTGATGGACTGAATGTGGATCAATGTCACACACTCCCCCAGTCAAAAGATCTGGGCCCAAATCCATCGTTTTTTTGCACTCCACACCACCCTGGGTCAGATAATGGCTTTATGCAAATCAGCTCTGACCCTGTTGCCCCATGGGAACAGTCCAGTCCGAACTACAACAGCCATATCTTTCCCAGACCGGAATCAAGCATCCGAGGACCGGACCGGTTTCGAGGTAACACCTCTCTTCAGCCCGGCTAGCTTGACTCCAAGTGGTGTGGAGTGCCTGGGACCCACGTCTGGGCATCCCCAGCGCACTTATGGCGGCAATTGCAAAAAACAACAAGAGGTGTTACCTCGAAACCGGTCCGGTCCTCGGATGCTTGATTCCGGTCTGGGAAAGATATGGCTGTTGTAGTTCGGACTGGACTGTTCCCATGGGGCAACAGGGTCAGAGCTGATTTGCATAAAGCCATTATCTGACCCAGGGTGGTGTGGAGTGCAAAAAAACGATGGATTTGGGCCCAGATCTTTTGACTGGGGGAGTGTGTGACATTGATCCACATTCAGTCCATCACTTGTTGTTTTTTGCAATTGCCGCCATAAGTGCGCTGGGGATGCCCAGACGTGGGTCCCAGGCACTCCACACCACTTGGAGTCAAGCTAGCCGGGCTGAAGAGAGGTGTTACCTCGAAACCGGTCCGGTCCTCGGATGCTTGATTCCGGTCTGGGAAAGATATGGCTGTTGTAGTTCGGACTGGACTGTTCCCATGGGGCAACAGGGTCAGAGCTGATTTGCATAAAGCCATTATCTGACCCAGGGTGGTGTGGAGTGCAAAAAAACGATGGATTTGGGCCCAGATCTTTTGACTGGGGGAGTGTGTGACATTGATCCACATTCAGTCCATCACTTGTTGTTTTTTGCAATTGCCGCCCTAAGTGCGCTGGGGATGCCCAGACGTGGGTCCCAGGCACTCCACACCACTTGGAGTCAAGCTAGCCGGGCTGAAGAGAGGTGTTACCTCGAAACCGGTCCGGTCCTCGGATGCTTGATTCCGGTCTGGGAAAGATATGGCTGTTGTAGTTCGGACTGGACTGTTCCCATGGGGCAACAGGGTCAGAGCTGATTTGCATAAAGCCATTATCTGACCCAGGGTGGTGTGGAGTGCAAAAAAACGATGGATTTGGGCCCAGATCTTTTGACTGGGGGAGTGTGTGACATTGATCCACATTCAGTCCATCACTTGTTGTTTTTTGCAATTGCCGCCCTAAGTGCGCTGGGGATGCCCAGACGTGGGTCCCAGGCACTCCACACCACTTGGAGTCAAGCTAGCCGGGCTGAAGAGAGGTGTTACCTCGAAACCGGTCCGGTCCTCGGATGCTTGATTCCGGTCTGGGAAAGATATGGCTGTTGTAGTTCGGACTGGACTGTTCCCATGGGGCAACAGGGTCAGAGCTGATTTGCATAAAGCCATTATCTGACCCAGGGTGGTGTGGAGTGCAAAAAAACGATGGATTTGGGCCCAGATCTTTTGACTGGGGGAGTGTGTGACATTGATCCACATTCAGTCCATCACTTGTTGTTTTTTGCAATTGCCGCCCTAAGTGCGCTGGGGATGCCCAGACGTGGGTCCCAGGCACTCCACACCACTTGGAGTCAAGCTAGCCGGGCTGAAGAGAGGTGTTACCTCGAAACCGGTCCGGTCCTCGGATGCTTGATTCCGGTCTGGGAAAGATATGGCTGTTGTAGTTCGGACTGGACTGTTCCCATGGGGCAACAGGGTCAGAGCTGATTTGCATAAAGCCATTATCTGACCCAGGGTGGTGTGGAGTGCAAAAAAACGATGGATTTGGGCCCAGATCTTTTGACTGGGGGAGTGTGTGACATTGATCCACATTCAGTCCATCACTTGTTGTTTTTTGCAATTGCCGCCCTAAGTGCGCTGGGGATGCCCAGACGTGGGTCCCAGGCACTCCACACCACTTGGAGTCAAGCTAGCCGGGCTGAAGAGAGGTGTTACCTCGAAACCGGTCCGGTCCTCGGATGCTTGATTCCGGTCTGGGAAAGATATGGCTGTTGTAGTTCGGACTGGACTGTTCCCATGGGGCAACAGGGTCAGAGCTGATTTGCATAAAGCCATTATCTGACCCAGGGTGGTGTGGAGTGCAAAAAAACGATGGATTTGGGCCCAGATCTTTTGACTGGGGGAGTGTGTGACATTGATCCACATTCAGTCCATCACTTGTTGTTTTTTGCAATTGCCGCCCTAAGTGCGCTGGGGATGCCCAGACGTGGGTCCCAGGCACTCCACACCACTTGGAGTCAAGCTAGCCGGGCTGAAGAGAGGTGTTACCTCGAAACCGGTCCGGTCCTCGGATGCTTGATTCCGGTCTGGGAAAGATATGGCTGTTGTAGTTCGGACTGGAGTGTTCCCATGGGGCAACAGGGTCAGAGCTGATTTGCATAAAGCCATTATCTGACCCAGGGTGGTGTGGAGTGCAAAAAAACGATGGATTTGGGCCCAGATCTTTTGACTGGGGGAGTGTGTGACATTGATCCACATTCAGTCCATCACTTGTTGTTTTTTACAAAAATTTATTCGGCAGCAAAAAAACAAACAACGCGTTTCACCTCTCGGCTTGTTCACGTTTGTTGTGGACCCAAAACACTAGTCCTTTTACATTCTCAATGAATAGTCATAGACAGAGGACTTCCTGTGCTCACCCTTAAGTGAAGTAAGTGCAACGGACATATTGGAAAAGAAATTTGAGCATTTATAATGCAGTCCATTACTAAATATATATAAACATGAAATCATACTGTGGCAGCAATTTTCAACCATCTGAGGTATTCCCATGCTATATCTGATAAAAAGCATTAAATAAATTTCGACAAACAATCATTATTTACATTAAATTCAAGTGAATCTTACAGACAATCTACCTGAAAAAACCAAACTTATTGATTTCGATACTATAACAGCTCTATTCAGTTCATAGAGCCAGAATTTGCACACATGTTAAATTCTTCTTGGCCTCATGCCCAAGTGGGCATAAATTTGGTGAACATTGTGAGACTAAATGACCTTGAAAACTGCCAATATAAATTCCACAAGTAGACAGTTTCTTTCATCACGATTTAAGCCCAAGTGGGCATAAGAACATTATCGAAATACATATGATACATAGATTGAAATTCATCCACATGTAATTCCGTCTCAAAATTCCCAGTTCAAATAGGCTCATATTGTCCAAAAAGTTCATATTTTATGTAGTATGATTTTAGAGGTTGGTTATAATCTTAATCTGTATAGTTCATACCAAGTTGACCAAGTCTTCTGTGCCACATGAAATTATTGGTTTAATGGACTTTCTTGTTCTTACTTTTCCAATGTCCAAAAAAAATACAAAATCAGATTCTGTGAATTAAAACATGAATATACACTTTAAAAAGACGACTTTAAGTTTGACAGCCAATCATACTGACAATAATAGTACAAATACTCAATAGTCCAGCTCAGAACGATCATTCATTATTTATCAAGATGGACAGACAGTTCTTCATGGTTATTCAAACCCTGAGGGAACATACATTCAAAGTCAATAATACATCTGGATTCTAATTTGCGGAGGCATGATGTTCTGTCACCCCCACGTATCCCCATATCCACTTTGTCCAGTACCACCATTCTTAGTAAGTTTTCATTTTGAAAATGATATTCAAAGAAATGTCTGGCCACAGGATATTGTGCGTTGTGGTTTTTGATAGCTCTAAGGTGTTGTAACACTCTCTCCTTAGCTTTTAGAGTGGTACTCCCCACATACCACTTATCGCAAGGGCATATAAGTAAATATATACAGTACATGGTATTGCATGTCAAGGTCTTTTTTATAGTGAAGACTTTTCCCGTGCTAGGTACAATCACACATGACCTGCAGCACCTGAACCCGGGTATATCCTTTGGTTTGGTAGTACTGGTCACCGAATTTGGGCTTAGCTCGTCCCTCAGGGATCTACTCTTTCTGAGCGTGACTTGTGGATTATGGTTTAAGTGAGGTTTCAGGTGCTGGTCAGTTAACAGCACATGCCAGTGTTTATTTAAGATCTTTTTTACTTCAGTTGCCTGGCCTGAACCTCAACCTCATCCTCATCATCAATTAAAAAAAGTAAAACAAGTCAATCCTTGTTTGCGCATAGTTTAGATTGTTAGAGGGGCAGAATGATAATCCCAAAGAAAGTACATCATGTTCATGCATTCAAGAAAATTGAAACTAAAAAAGTGGTTTGAAACCCATCCCCCCAAACCTCCACCCAGGAGGGGAACTATTCATGAAAGTAATCTGGATTTAAATGACATGGAATTAATGGAAATTATTTCTTCTGGTACGATTGATGGTAATGAATATTTAATTGATGATGAGGTTGAGACCCACTTGAATCCAGATAGTAACTTTAAAGTGAAATCTAGATTTATTCCTCAGATTATGTGTGAGGCAGTGGAAGTTTTTGAGAAGGGTGTTCTACATGACCGTAGAAAGTTGAGATCAAACCGTATGCCTAACAACAAGAAAAACTTGTCATTTGAACATCAAAAGGCAATTAAAAGCCTTAAAGAAGATAGTGACATTGTGATCCGCAATGCGGACAAAAGGTGGAAATGTCGTGGTTCTAGACAAGGAGAAATATCTAGCAGAAGGGTAAAGGCAGTTGGGAGATGGCAATTGCTATGAGTTGAGCTCTTTTTCTGATTTAAGGCAGACCAAAGACACATTTGAAGCCAAGCTACAGAACTATAGGGACAGAGGCCTGCTCACATGGGAGGAATATTTGTTCCTCAAATGTGATCATCCCAAAACCCCTATTTTATACCTTCTCCCTAAAGTACATAAAAACGCCACTGATCCACCAGGGAGACCTATAGTGTCCTCTATAGGTGCATTACTGGAGAAAACCTCTCAATACATTGATTACTATCTGAGACCATTTGTAGCATCCCTGCCTACGTATCTTAAAGACACAACACACTTTTTGAAAAGCATAGAGGGTATCGTCTGGGAGCCGACCTATATTTTGGTCACTTTGGACGTTAATAGCCTTTATACGTGCATTAAGCACAATCTGGGTCTGCAAGCAGTAAGACACTTCTTAAAATCTAGGTCTATTGCGTTTTTGGAACACTCTGGCATGCTGCTAGAATTGATCGATTTCTGTCTGAATCACAATTTCTTTATATTTGATGAGTTGATATACCGACAGTCACAGGGCACGGCGATGGGCACCTGCTTCGCCCCCAGCTATGTCAACCTTTTTATGGGTTGGTGGGAGGAGCAGGTGTCCAACGAGGTCGCCGAATTTAACAACCAGGTTGTCCTGTGGCTTAGGTATATCGACGACATCTTCCTGATCTGGGATGGTACTGAGGAATCTGCAAGTAGATTCGTGTGCCAACTAAACAACAACACACTCAATCTTGGTTTTACTGAACATATACACGAATCTAAGATTGAGTTTTTAGATGTTGTTATTGAGATTAAAGGGACTATGATGACCACTAGTCTATACAGAAAGGCCACAGCTGGCAATAGCCTGCTTAATGCAAGAAGTGCACACCCAAGAAATCTGATAGACAGTATCCCTTACGGGGAACTGCTACGTGCCAAACGTAATTGTAGCACATCTGAAGCGTTTGAACTTGAGAAAGAGACAATGATCGAACATTTCAGACAACGGGGCTACAATAATAAGACCATACAAGGGGCAATTGCAAGAGCTGACATTAAAGACAGGAAGGATCTTCTGAAGACCAATACAGGCAAGGATGCAGAATCCAAAATTAGATTTATTACAACCTTTTCAGGCCAGGCAACTGAAGTAAAAAAGATCTTAAATAAACACTGGCATGTGCTGTTAACTGACCAGCACCTGAAACCTCACTTAAACCATAATCCACAAGTCACGTTCAGAAAGAGTAGATCCCTGAGGGACGAGCTAAGCCCAAATTCGGTGACCAGTACTACCAAACCAAAGGATATACCCGGGTTCAGGTGCTGCAGGTCATGTGTGATTGTACCTAGCACGGGAAAAGTCTTCACTATAAAAAAGACCTTGACATGCAATACCATGTACTGTATATATTTACTTATATGCCCTTGCGATAAGTGGTATGTGGGGAGTACCACTCTAAAAGCTAAGGAGAGAGTGTTACAACACCTTAGAGCTATCAAAAACCGCAACGCACAATATCCTGTGGCCAGACATTTCTTTGAATATCATTTTCAAAATGAAAACTTACTAAGAATGGTGGTACTGGACAAAGTGGATATGGGGATACGTGGGGGTGACAGAACATCATGCCTCCGCAAATTAGAATCCAGATTTATTATTGACTTTGAATATATGTTCCCTCAGGGTTTGAATAACCATGAAGAACTGTCTGTCCATCTTGATAAATAATGAATGATCGTTCTGAGCTGGACTATTGAGTATTTGTACTATGATTGTCAGCATGATTGGCTGTCAAACTTAAAGTCGTCTTTATAAAGTGTATATTTATGTTTTAATTCACAGAATCTGATTTTGTATTTTTTTTGGACATTGGAAAAGTAAGAACAAGAAAGTCCATTAAACCAATAATTTCATGTGGCACAGAAGACTTGGTCAACTTGGCATGAACTATACAGATTAAGATTATAACCAACCTCTAAAATCATACTACATAAAATATGAACTTTTTGGACAATATGAGCCTATTTGAACTGGGAATTTTGAGACGGAATTACATGTGGATGAATTTCAATCTATGTATCATATGTATTTCGATAATGTTCTTATGCCCACTTGGGCTTAAATCGTGATGAAAGAAACTGTCTACTTGTGGAATTTATATTGGCAGTTTTCAAGGTCATTTAGTCTCACAATGTTCACCAAATTTATGCCCACTTGGGCATGAGGCCAAGAAGAATTTAACATGTGTGCAAATTCTGGCTCTATGAACTGAATAGAGCTGTTATAGTATCAAAATCAATAAGTTTGGTTTTTTCAGGTAGATTGTCTGTAAGATTCACTTGAATTTAATGTAAATAATGATTGTTTGTCGAAATTTATTTAATGCTTTTTATCAGATATAGCATGGGAATACCTCAGATGGTTGAAAATTGCTGCCACAGTATGATTTCATGTTTATATATATTTAGTAATGGACTGCATTATAAATGCTCAAATTTCTTTTCCAATATGTCCGTTGCACTTACTTCACTTAAGGGTGAGCACAGGAAGTCCTCTATCTATGACTATTCATTGAGAATGTAAAAGGACTAGTGTTTTGGGTCCACAACAAACGTGAACAAGCCGAGAGGTGAAACGCGTTGTTTGTTTTTTTGCTGCCGAATAAATTTTTGTGATTAAGGACAAAAGTGGTTCCGTCGGGTGAATCAATTGCTTTTACACGAAGGCTAAGGTTAGCTCATCACACAGAATAACACATTTAAAGAAAAACCAAATTTTAAGAGAAAACAAATTGTTTAAAAGGAAACGAATTATAAGAGAAAACCTCTCTGACAACAAAATAAAATTCAAAGTATTTTTATGAAGATCAAAGTCACATTAAAACACCGGAATTACTTCATTCCATTTCAATTTCAACTATAAGTGAAGAAGTGACTGTTGGTGAACAAGGTGAATAGTGCAACAATTTTAGTGACACTTATTTACAGGTATTTACAAAATTTATACATGGAACAATGGGCAAGGGGAAATGGTTTGGCGGTCAGAGTTCTGAGTTAATACTCCAAGGAGACAGATGGTGACTGTGCCTGTTCCTGGAGAGTTCTTGACCAATATAAAGCGTCGACGTTTCGATCCTAGTGTGCCCCGATTGGTGGTCACGCGGATCTTTATCAAGACAGGGGGGGTCCTGGAAAGAGAGGGAGGTGTTGTGTCAGAGAGGGATTAACAGTTATGTCTAATTATAACGTGCGGCGAGTGGGTTATACTCACACATGGGGAAAAAACACGGGAGGGTGGTTTGGGTTGAATTCTGAGTACACAGGAGGCTGCAGTCACACGCTGTGCATATGCCAATAGGTCAATCTGGAAAGAGACCAACTAAGTTCAGTCCAGTAGCAATTATGACTTCGTCATACACTTAGTGAAAACATGCAGAGCTTGCATGCAGACAACCCAGTGGGCACGGAAATTGATTTAGTCGCTCTCTGGATATTTAAGACTGGACGTGACTCCCTAAGTGGACCATTTACGATCTGGTCGATCACATCGTGAAAGCATGCAAGACCGTCATCCAGTTGGTGCAGCAGGAAAATGTGGTTTGTATCAGTCAGATGTGACGGCACTTGTAAATACCAAGCCGCCGGCAAAGTATAGTATAGGACTTGGCATGCACAGAGAATAGTATCGCTCTTGGATGTGGCATGCAAAAGGAAACTCAGGTCATGGTGGCATGAATAGGTGTACCACAAGTGCGTGTTCCCAAGTAAACACTTGTTGTATGCATTATGGGCCGCTTACCTCACATAGGGAAACACTCTTCAATAGAGCGAGGAACCGGCTAGCATCTCTCGCGGTCGCTCGAACAAGCGATGTGCTAGGCGCGAGGACGTTATGCACGTCTGGTTGCCTAGCAACGCCGTGACGTCAGCATGGCGCGTCATTGTGCCGGCTCAGTCCTAGGCTCCGATTGGATAGGGGTGGCAAGCCCCTGGATTGCTAAGCAGCGCGAACGCTGTGTAGCTATCGCGTGTGGAAAGGAGCGAGTGGTTTAGGTGAGGCGAACCTTATGCTTCTGACGTCATAACGTCCTCGCGCCTAGCACATCGCTTGTTCGAGCGACCGCGAGAGATGCTAGCCGGTTCCTCGCTCTATTGAAGAGTGTTTCCCTATGTGAGGTAAGCGGCCCATAATGCATACAACAAGTGTTTACTTGGGAACACGCACTTGTGGTACACCTATTCATGCCACCATGACCTGAGTTTCCTTTTGCATGCCACATCCAAGAGCGATACTATTCTCTGTGCATGCCAAGTCCTATACTATACTTTGCCGGCGGCTTGGTATTTACAAGTGCCGTCACATCTGACTGATACAAACCACATTTTCCTGCTGCACCAACTGGATGACGGTCTTGCATGCTTTCACGATGTGATCGACCAGATCGTAAATGGTCCACTTAGGGAGTCACGTCCAGTCTTAAATATCCAGAGAGCGACTAAATCAATTTCCGTGCCCACTGGGTTGTCTGCATGCAAGCTCTGCATGTTTTCACTAAGTGTATGACGAAGTCATAATTGCTACTGGACTGAACTTAGTTGGTCTCTTTCCAGATTGACCTATTGGCATATGCACAGCGTGTGACTGCAGCCTCCTGTGTACTCAGAATTCAACCCAAACCACCCTCCCGTGTTTTTTCCCCATGTGTGAGTATAACCCACTCGCCGCACGTTATAATTAGACATAACTGTTAATCCCTCTCTGACACAACACCTCCCTCTCTTTCCAGGACCCCCCCTGTCTTGATAAAGATCCGCGTGACCACCAATCGGGGCACACTAGGATCGAAACGTCGACGCTTTATATTGGTCAAGAACTCTCCAGGAACAGGCACAGTCACCATCTGTCTCCTTGGAGTATTAACTCAGAACTCTGACCGCCAAACCATTTCCCCTTGCCCATTGTTCCATGTATAAATTTTGTAAATACCTGTAAATAAGTGTCACTAAAATTGTTGCACTATTCACCTTGTTCACCAACAGTCACTTCTTCACTTATAGTTGAAATTGAAATGGAATGAAGTAATTCCGGTGTTTTAATGTGACTTTGATCTTCATAAAAATACTTTGAATTTTATTTTGTTGTCAGAGAGGTTTTCTCTTATAATTCGTTTCCTTTTAAACAATTTGTTTTCTCTTAAAATTTGGTTTTTCTTTAAATGTGTTATTCTGTGTGATGAGCTAACCTTAGCCTTCGTGTAAAAGCAATTGATTCACCCGACGGAACCACTTTTGTCTTTAATCACACATACCCAGGTTCTGAGGGACACAGGGTCACCCCTTTTGGTATAAACAAAGAATAAATTTTTGTAGCACAGCAACTCCTGGCGTGTCGTTGTACGTTTCTTCTTATTGAAGGATCTTTGGATTGATATATATTTATATATATATATATATATATATATATATATATATATATATATATATATATATATATATATATATATATATATATATATATATATACACCAATAACATAAAATCTAATAAAAAACATATTATAAATTAAAACATTAAACATTTTAAAAGTCTTTAAACTTAAATGTTCCACTTCAATGAGTGCCACAGTAGGGAAAGTGTTGGATAGCGGAGGGGTAAAAATTACTATTCCCACTCCAGTTGGTGCAACAGTAGGGAAAGTGTTGCATAGTGGAGGAGTAAAAATTACTATTCTCACTCCAGTGAGTCCAACAGTAGGGAAAGTGTTGGATAGCGGATGGGTAAAAATTACTATTCCCACTTCAGTGAGTGCAACAGTAGGGAAAGTGTTTGATAGCAGAGGGGTAAAAATTACTATTCCCACTCCAGTGAGTGCAACAGTAGGGACAGTGTCGGATAGTGGAGGGATAAAAATGACTAATCTCACTCCAGTGAGTTCAACAGTAGGGAAAGTGTTGAATAGTGGAGGGGTAAAAATTACTATTCCCACTCCAGTGTGTGCAACAGTAGGGAAAGTGTTGGATAGTGGAGGGGTACACATTTCTATTCCCATTGCAGTGAGTGGGACAGTAGGGAAGGAGTTGGATAGCTGAGGGGTAAAAATGACTATTCCAACTGCACTGAGTGCAACAGTAGGGAAAGTGTTGGATAGTGAAGGGGTAAAAATTACTATTCCCACTGCAGTGAGTGGGACAGTAGGGAAGGTGTTGGATAGCTGAGGGGTAAAAATTGCTATTCCAACTGCACTGAGTGCAACAGTAGGGAAAGTTTTGAATAGCGGTGGGGAAAAAATTACTATTCCCACTCCAGTGAGTGCAACAGTAGGGAAAGTGTTGGATAGTGGAGGGGTACACATTTCTATTCCCACTGCAGTGAGTGGGACAGTAGGGAAGGAGTTGGATAGCTGAGGGGTAAAAATGACTATTCCAACTGCACTGAGTGCAACAGTAGGGAAAGTGTTGGATAGTGAAGGGGTAAACATTACTATTCCCACTGCAGTGAGTGGGACAGTAGGAAAGGTGTTGGATAGCTGAGGGGTAAAAATTGCTATTCCAACTGCACTGAGTGCAACAGTAGGGAAAGTTTTGAATAGCGGTGGGGAAAAAATTACTATTCCCACTCCAGTGAGTGCAACAGTAGGAAAATTGTTGGATAGCAGAGGAATAAAAATGACTATTCCCACTCCAGTGAGTGCAACAGTTGGGAAAGTGTTGGATAGCGGAGGGGTAAAAATTAATATTCCCACTCCAGTCAGTTCAAATTTAAAAACAAACAAAATATCACCAACACAAAATATATTTAAAAATAATAAAATGAAAAATATGTAAAAATATTTTTTTAAATCTGAAAAATAGAAACATTTTCTAATGTTAAATAGATATGACCAATATCTAGAATTATTATATTATATACCTTTAAAAATAATTTACAAATAACTATTTTTAATTATAAATTATTTATTATTATTAATAATGTTTACATAAATTACATGTTTTTCATATCCTACCCTATAACACCGCACAAATCACAACACACATCTAAATAAAAAAATTACCTCCATAACTAAAATAATTAACTATCAATTAAAGAAATATTATTAATTAAAAACCAGATAAAAATGAATTTACTCCCCAAACGTTACACCTATAAAACCAAAACTCACACACAAAAAAATAAACAATTACCCTAACCCTACTGAATTATCAGTTGATGAATTAATATTAATGATCAACTAATTATTAATTAAACATCATTTTTTTCCACCCTCTAACCCTATAAACCCCACAACCTACACCTAAAAATCACCACACAATTCCCATGATTAATTTTAAATTAATAAAATAATATCAATTAGCAACTACTTAATAATTACTTAAAAATAAATTACTTCTCACCCTTTACCACTATAAACCCCACAAATCACATATAAATTAATTATGCAATTGTCATATTTATATTTTAATTAATTAATTAGCATTAATGAACAAATAATTATTAATTAATTATAAATAAATGACTTCCCCTATACCCCTATAAACACAACAACCCACTCCTAAAAATGATGCAAATAATATAAATAATTACCAATTAATTAGTAATTAACATCCAATTAAGAATTACTTAATAATATATATCTTCCTACAATTAGCACTATAAAATCTAAATTAAATAAATATTAATGCATTTTAAAAAATCATTAATTTATAATACATAAATTACTTCCCTTTACTGAGGGGAAAGCAAGATGGCGGACTGAAGACGCCACTCGGTGCAGCTCGGGTCTGTAGCTCCCTCAGCCTGATGCGGTAGCGGATGACCATACCCTCCGACAGCTAATCAGCTTAAAAAACGTAAAACTCAACTTGGAAGCGATAAGCGTTTGCTTTCCGAATCCTTATCTTACAAACTGTTACAAACTGTTACTAACTGCTACAAACTGCTACAATTCTGCTACATTCTCCACACGGAGGCAACTATCTTTGGCGAGAGTGACGATTACCTCTTGAGAGAATGACGGATGCGGCTTCTGCTCCTGGGCGGATACGCCGGACGGGATTACAGTCCTGGGACGAGCTGGGCTCGCTGGGCTCGCTGGGCTCGTTGGACGCTGTTTTCCTGGCTAGGCTCTTCTGTTTCGGGCCGCGGTTTGGACCTCCACCCCTGGCGGGTAACTAGCGCTCCTGGCGCAGAGAGAGCACTGGGGAGATCAAGCCCGGCCTTAAGTCTTAAAGAACAAGCAATGGCCCCGAAGAACCCTCCACGGGGAACACGGGCGGGGAAAGGCTCCCCGGCAACGACAGCGGAGGATGGAGGCAGTCAGGGGAGCTCTGTGGCCGCTTCGAGTAGTGCAGCGGCTGAGGCGCAGAGGATCCCTGTGAAAGCTCCGGTGAGCACGCCGGCTTCTGTCGTGGGGGCAGGAGCAAGAGCAGAAATGAGTCCACAAAATCTGCAAGGCATGGAGGCTGTGGGGAGACAGGAGAAGGCTGACCTTTCATTCGGTAAGCAGCAAATCATCCGACCCCCTTTGTTTACGGTAGCGGATAAAAATGCACTGATCAAACCGAAAAGGGCTACAGTTACTGTAACTGCTGCTGCTGCACTAATGAATGACAGTAAGAACAGTAAAAATAATACTGATCTAAATGATCAGTTAAATAAAAATAAAAATACAATTGTAATTGGGCAACAGGATTTAAGAGAGGACTGTAGCCAAGAAGCAACTGACCAAAGCAAAGTAATTATTAGTGATGAAGTGGCTATGGAGGTCCCAGCAGCAGACCAGGATAAAGAACAGGAGCTGGACTTGGAGATAGCAGACGAAGAACTAGAACTAGAATCGAGTGGTTCTGATCTGAACAATGTAGTAGATGCTACGAATCTTAGTATTTTGGAGCCGGCTAATTCTTTGCAGGTCGTTACTGTGCAAAAAGTCTTTGAGAACAACGAATTAAAGGGCCCTCCTAGTGACCTTCCTTTGGAGATTATTGAAAAGGCTGACGGTTCTAATGATGAATACAAGGAGTTGGTTGATGAGGAAGAAAACGGAGGGGCGGACTCTTCCATGAACATAATTAAGCAACTTGGTCGAAAAAAGGGAAGGGGTAAGGCCAAAAATAAAACTAAGAACAAGAAGAATATTAACCCCTCCACCCTTTCTACGGCTATAGCATTCGCGAATACCAGAGGCAAACCTATATTAGACGATAGTCCACTGCGGAAGTGGATGCAGGCTAAGGGGGGGGTTCAAAACATGGCCTTACGATTATCAGGAGGCAGTCCTACGGAGCTGCTTCTCCCCTCAAAAGAAACAAGCAGCAGCGCTAACTCTTCTAAATCCTTAGACCTACCTCCCGTAGATAGATCTTTGGGGGGGGACGCCCGCAGGTCGCAAGTGAGGGAAGAGAGGAGGAAAACCGTATTACTCCTATTCGCATTGTCAACCCCGCCCTTCCTACATCATGTTCTCTTGAGACAGTCTCCTGTACGGATATACTGCCTGATACACCAGAGTCTGAGAGCCCTTCTCTCGCTCTAATTCTCCACACTCTGACTGAACAACGGTATGAAGCTCAGCAATACTTCCTACAATTGAAAGAAGACAACACTAAGACACAAAATTTTCTACTCGAGGTTAATAATAAAATGAGTGGTATTACCCAAGAGGTAGAAGAACTACAGCAGAGGGTTGTATATGTCGAGGAGCGGTCGGTAAGCACAGAGCAAAAGACTATCCGTCATGATAAAGAGATCCGTGCTCTGCAATATAAAATTGAGGACATGGAGAATAGACAGCGAAGGCAGAACCTTAGACTTTTCGGAATTCCAGAGGGTTCGGAAGGCTCAGACCCTCGTGCCTACATCGTTAAACTTTTCCAGCGTGCCTTTCCCGATCTGGCGGACTGGGATTGGGACTCTCAATTACAGAGAGTTCATAGACTGCCGTTAGTAAACAGAAACAAGGGGAGTAAATTTCCCCGTCCTTTTTTGATTTTCTTTGGGAACTTTTTACTTAGGCAGGCGGTCTCTCTGAAAGCAAGACCTAATTCCCCAATAGTCACAGAAGATGTAACCTTCTTTGTTAGGTCAGATTTGTGTAAGACCACAATGGAGAGGCGCTGGAAGTTACGGCAACTAATTGACTCGTTTAAAGCAACAGGGGCACAGGTCTTTCTCCAGGAGCCGGCCTGCTTAAAAGTCATCAAAGCAGGTCATAAGTATTTCCTTAATCAGGTTAAGGAAGCGGAGAAGGTTTTAGTAAAAATTACTAATATATAAACAATTGAGTTGCTTAAACTTTCTGAATTACAACTATGGCTGACAAACTGATGACAGATTGACACTGTATGTGGAGGGTTTAGATTGACACATTACAGGGTGAGGGCGAGGGTTCTACAGGTAGCTGCACCTACAGGTGGCTGCCCTTCCAGCGGCAGCAGGTGCGTAAGGGGGGGTTTTCCTCATGGTATGGGGGGGGAGGATTTTGTAAGGGGTGGTACTGGAAGCGGATGGGGTGTGGAGGGGAAAAAAACATGACAAGTCTATGTGAGAGTAACATGGCAGGTATTAGATTAGAAATAAGTAGGAACTTAAGGAAAGGGACAGATCTTTATGAGCTTATTGCTATTCATAATGTCGTATTTTAGTTGCTTAGCATGGAATGTGTCAGGCTTGAATAACAAGATTAAAAGAAGCTTGGTCTATGAGGAACTGAAAATGTATGATGCACTTTTGGTTATGTTAACAGAAACGCATGTTTGTTTTAAGGATAAAAAACTTCTGGCCCAATTAGGATATGAGATGGTTGTATGCACTACTTTAAATGTTCCAATACGGGGAGTGGCAATTTTGAGGAAGCGACAAATGAGGGGAGACGTGATTAAAACTGCTGCAGATGATGGGGGTCGATGGGCAATAGCACAAATAAGGATAGAAAACTGTAATTATGTTTTTTGTGCCATTTACGGGTCAAACAGAGATGAACCACGCATTTTTGATTGGCTAAATATAGAACTACTATCTTGGGAGGGCAAACTTATCTTGATGGGGGACTTAAGCTGTGTTCTAAATTATGAACAAGATGTGACGAAGAGAGGGATATTTCCACGCATGCGTAAAACCAGAGCTGCAATTTTGGAATTAGCAAAGATACATAATGTGAAAGATATATGGCGCAATCTCCATCCGACCACACCAGGGTACACTTACTATTCATCCCCCCATAAACTATGCTCTCGAATAGACCTGGCGTGGGCCTCAGATGAACTAATTGAATTAGGACATATGGAGATTATTCCAAGGATATCTTCTGACCACAACCCTATTTTATTTACATTTCGCTTAGCTCAAAGGCCAACATTGCTACGACCCTTTACGTTCCCGAGATACTTTTTTATTTATTTTATTTATTTATTTATGCATTTTTATATAGCGCGGACTTTACCCGAAGGCGTCAGAGCGCTTCACAATTTGGAACAGAAATGAAACATAATGAGAAACATTACACAAGAACAGATTACAAAAGCATACGTTACGTTACATAAGGTAATAGTGACAATTGTGAGCAATCAAAATACATGAGTTAGTAAAAATTGTGAGCAACCAAAATACATGAGGTAGTAAAAAGTGCACAAGAGGAAAAAGTGACAGGTGTGCAGTTACAAGAGAAAACGAAGTATAATTTGAGGTATAATACTGCAATAGGTGCTAGACACACAGGCACAAATTAACAGATTTAGTTTTTGTAGCAGTCCTTAAGGAACATATAAAAGAATTTATTGAAAACAATATCAATACTGCCACTCTTTTATTAGTATGGGATGCTTGTAAGGCTTCAATTAGGGGGCTAGCACAACAATATGTATTCAGGCAAAATGCATTGCGCAGGAAAGAAATTAGGGCAGTAACTGCTAATATCTTATTGGTTGAAAATCAATTAGCTGACAATCTTAGGGCTGGTGGGTTGAGTAGCTATGATATTGAGCAATTGGAAAAGAAACTTACGATTTTACGCTCAACGATTAAAACTTCACTTAGGGAGAGAAATAGTCACAAAATACTTAAATATAAACTGTCACAATACGAGTGTGGGGATAGAGTAGGGAAGTTATTGGCCTACAAAGTTGCTGATGATAGGGCAACAACTTTAATTAAATCTATAAAAGGCCCTAATGATACCCTATACTCCCAACCTGCACAAATTATGGGACAGTTCGTCTCTTACTAGGAAAATGTATACACTCCTGAGAGTAGGAGTACGGAAGATCAGATCCAATCCAATATAAATGAGAAACTACCGCCAAAAGAATATTTAGATCAGGAAAGCATTGATAAGTTGGAAGAGAAATTTACAGTAGCTGAATTACGCTTAGCGGTTTCTTCTCTTCCATCTAACAAAGGGCAGGCGAAGATACACTTCCGATAGAATTATATAAAATTAGTGCAGATGAAATTCTCTCTTTTTTGTGTTTAGTGATTAATTCAATTGGTGATACAGGAAAGGCCCCGGATTCTTGGAAAACTGCCAAAATCATGTTCTTTAAAAAAAAAAAAACACCTACGGACTGTGGGTCCTACAGACCAATTTCTCTGATAAACGCCAATGCCAAGGCTTATTCCAAATTGTTAGCAATGCGAATGGCACCCCTTATGCCATATCTGGTAAATAATCAACAGCATGGCTTTGTAGTAGGAAGGGATACTACCACCCATATCAATATGGCCATCACAGCTTTTGATGTGGCCGCTACTAATCTCACCCCACTCGGTATGATACTTCTAGACGCAGAAAAGGCGTTTGACCGAGTGGGGTGGGATTATTTGTGGAGGGTCTTGAAGCAGTTTGGCATTAAAGGGCAATTCTTCAGAAGTATACAGGCTCTAGACAGGGACCCTAACGCTAAAATTAGCTATGCCGGGTTACTTTCTTCAACTTTTGGGATCTTAAGGGGGACTCGGCAGGGGTGCCCGCTCTCACCCCTGCTCTTTGCTCTCTCTATGGAGCATTTTATTAATGCCCTGCAAACTCAAGATAAGATTGTTCCAATGCAGCATGAAGATAAAATCCTTAAAATAACAGCATATGCGGACGATTTAGCTATCTACACCACTAATGTGGTGGATGCACTACTCGGAATAACAGAGGAAGCTAAAAACTTTGGAGTTATCTCAGGTTATAAATTAAACATCAATAAAACACAAGGTCATCATATACTACCTAGCTAATTCCGCAGTGTCAGGACTCTGTAAATCTGCAGTCTATCTAGGGGTAAAAATTTCCTCTAAGCATAACGAAATAAATATGCTAAATTATGAACCCTTACTAAAAGAGGTGACCACGCTGCTCAAAAAATGGCATAAGATTCCACTCAATTTACTTGGCCGAATCAATCTGATTAAGATGAACATTCTGCCGAAATTTTTATACTTTTTTCGCTCCATTCCTTTTCGGGTTAACAATTTATTCTTTCAAAAAATAGACAGAATCCTTAATAGTTTTATTTGGGGTTATAAGAAGGCCAGAAGGTCTATGACCATACTAAAACTACCACTTGAAAGAGGGGGTTTGGATTTTCCGGACTTCAAAGCTTATTTTTTTGCATCTTTCTTAGGCCGGCTTCGTAGTTTGTTCGTTAATAATCAATACTTTTTTATCATTTCATGCTTGGCACTAACTCAAAGCAGTTCTTGGCAAAAGTGCAAGATCCAAACTATTTTAAACGTGTAAAATTTAAGACGGCGAGGGATGCGGTATGTATTTGGAACTTGATCCTGAGCCATTGTGACACCTCTTTCTTTCATACTGAGCTACCACTCTGGGATAACCCAGGGCTTCCTGATATTTTTAGTGATAAAATTGGGCGGGACTGGGCCAAGTTTGGAATTAAGACACTAGGAGATTTGTATGGTTCAGATGGACTTCTACAGTTCACAACACTGCAAACTTTGTATAATTTGCCTGAGGTAATGATAAACAAGTATTTTCAAATTAAGGACTATTTGATTTGTAAGATGAATTTGAAACAAATAACCAGTTTAGCTATTTGGAGCAGTTTTTACTTTACGAAAAAGAAATCACTAATTAGTCTGGGATATAAATGTCTTGGCCTAAACAAATCAGACGATTGCCCTAGACTGGCGTCAAAATGGACAGTTGATTTGGGAATTAAAGGGACATCCCAGAATGTTTCAGCTGCTCTAGATAACATCAATAAAGCAGTCCATTCTTCTAGTCTGAAATTACAACTTTATAGGACGGTTAGCCAACTTTATCATACTCCATTAAAAATATCCAAATGGACACAAAATGCTACTAGCAGTGATCGTACAAAATGTCCTAAATGTGGTCTGGTGGCAGCAGACCTCATACATATGATCTACTCATGCCCTTTGTTAACTAAATATTGGTTAGAAATTGAAAATGTCTTACTCCAAAAGCAATTGATTAATACCCCAATTACTGCACCTTTGGTACTACTTTCTATATACCCTACGGGTATCACAAATAGGAGTTGGTTAGGTATAGCTTTGTCCTGCGCCAGACTGGTGGTAGCTAGGGCTTGGATCTCACAGAACCCACCTCATACGATCGAGTGGTGGAATCTTTTACATGAAATCTATACTACGGAAAAGGCACTTGCCAAGGGTAGAAGCTTAAAAGCAATTATCAAATTTGAAAAAATCTGGGATAACTTTTTGTAAATCTTACCCGGATCTGGCTAATGGAATTCTTGTGTTTTGGATGATATTACTGATTTTGTCAAGAATTTATATTTATGGTTGACTGCGATTAGTTTTCTTTTTATGTACCTTTTTCTGTTGAACGTTGATCTGTCCCGGCAATGATTGAAAATTATTTCTTTTTGTATGTATATGAAAATTGCTACACTCCTGGACTTGCTTGTCAAATAAAAAAAATAAAAATAAAAAAAAAACCTTCCTACCCTTTACCCCTATACCCTTTACCCCTATATACAACCCGCTACTAAAAAATGACACAATTAATATAATTTATTACCAATTAATTAATTAATAATAATTAACAACCAATCAAAAGTAATTAATAATAAATTACTTCCTACAATTAGCACCATATAATCTAAATTAAATAAATATTAATACCTTTAAAAAAATCCTTAATTTATGATAATTAAATCACTTCCCACCCTTTACCCCTATAAACCCAACAACCCGCTCCTAAATAAATGACACAATTACCATAATTAATTGCCAATTAATTAAATAATTAATACTAATTAACAACTGATTCATAATTAATTAATAAATAATTACTTCCCACAATTAACACTATAAAATGTAAATTAAATAAATATTACTAAATAAAAAGTAATCATTAATTTATTATAATTAAATTACTTCCCACCCTATTCCCCTTTAAACCCACAACCCGCTACGGAACAAAAAAAAACGGATAATGTAATTAAAATAAAATTGATAACTACTAAAAATGTAACACATAAATCAAAAAAGAAAAACAATACTTATACAAAAAAATAGATCACATGCATTGAAAATACATACTAAAATACATAACACTAATTAAAAAAATTGATTTTTAAACTACTACTACTATTTTTCCAAACGATATTAATGACTTCAATATTTTTAAAAACTATATTTCTTACCTTAAAGTCAATATACTTGACCACGATATTTTTGCTGTTGATATTTTTGTATCACGATATCTCCAACTCGATATTTGTGTAAGTCGACATTTCCAACTTGATATTCTGTCTGCATACTCAATAACAGTACTAGCACATCTACTAAGCATCACACTTCTACACGTGTGACAATTCAAACTATTCCCGACCCCCCAAAGCTATAAGAATGGCTTGGGAGGCAGGTATTAATCATTTTAAGGTGTATTGAATTAATAAACAACTGTTGTGCTCCTCTCTGAATTAGATAAACAGCACCACAATATGGCAAACTATCATAAGCGCCAGTGTTGACAAAGTGCCAGGGCTGAAAATCAGAAACCACCGGCTCAATTTAAGGGTGTGTTGAGCAGGGGCCAGGATGAAAATAAATCTTCCACGCCCTCATGGTGTGCTAGGGAGTGTCAGGGGTAGGATGTGAATGATATAGTGGAGAAGTGTGGCTCAAGTGGAGAATTTTTGCTCAATGGTTAGAGCGGCAGACCCTGATGCAGAGGTCTAGCCCGGGACCAGAGTTCAATTCCCCGCCTCGGCGGGTCTTGGGCTCAAAAATTCCACGGACCTGATAATTCTCGCCGCGGTGCCTATTCCAATCATGGAGTCCCACTCTGCAACTCTGGGCAATAGCTTGCTTAATCTCCACAACGGCCCCCTCAACGCTAAGGATGCCTGGCCTCCACCTTGGGGGTGCCCAGGAGTGGACTCCTCACAGGGAAAGCCAGGATGGGTTCCACAGCGGTATTCGTACAAGCACCTTGAGACCCTTGCGGTGAGTAGTGCGCTATACAAGTATCAATTTACATATATCACAGTGTGGTATTACGTGGGCTTAAATGCTTCTGGATATATAAAGGAGTATCACCAGCTATTTCTAGCTCTATAGTATGCAATGCTAGGCAGAGTTTCAAGTGAATACAATGGAAGTAATACTTGGCTTGGGCCATAAGATAACAGAACTCGATATTAAGGACGTCCTCTGGAATAAGATAGCGTTAGTTTTTAACAGCTTATTCTGCATTGCTTATTAGTCCATGCAAAACATATAAAGATGAAGAGAATTATGTTGAGAAACACTTTGGTGAGTGGTAGTGCAAGGCCACAACTAGTACGGTAATTGCTCAGTGTGTTCATCAATAATTGATGGCAGTAAACCATGTATAACAATATAAAATGTAAACATCCAGAGTTCACAAACTTCAATACCAAAAATGTAGTATACATGATCAAGTACCTGTGTGATAAGGCATATTATAGGAAAACATCTGAAGAAGTGAAAAAACGGATAACCCAGCATAAATCGCAAACTGAAAAGAAATTAATAGATTCTCCATTTGTACAAAAGTTTGTTGAACTTAAACATTCAGAAAATTATATTACTTGGGTAATATAAAACACATTGTAACAAGAGGCAATGACGTGGAAGGGAGGCGTGGCCAGCAGCCTAAAATGGCGGACGCATTCTGCTAACGCTCCGTGCCCAATCCCCAGATTATCCTGCACATCCTGCTGCCACGGAACTCCATCAGGCCCCAGTGCTTACCTGCTGGGCGTGCCTGGATTCGCGCTGCCTGTGGAGGGATTCCTGAGCCCTGTACTCGTTCCACAGCGACCCTGCGAGAAGCGGCCTTCTGCGTGGGCGGAGACCCGGACCTGACTGTGTGGCCGTGCGGCGGGATCCTTCTGCATCCATGCAGGGGGATGACTCCGCGGTGATCCTGGGCCTGCCTGGTGCTGCCGCGTCCTGTCCTGGCACTATCGATGGAGGTTCACTGCGGGAGCCGCCCGGATCCGGCGCCCTGCCCCGCGGCTGTAGAGTTCACTGGCCCAGCGCTACAGAGATATGGTGGGGCCTTCTAGCCGAGGTAGGCCCACGTGAGGTGCCTTTGGGGGCCGGGGGGTCTGTTGGGCCCAGGTCCCCCTGCTAAGCTGTGCTACTGCAAGTGGTCTCAGTGTGGGAGATAGCTGCGTGCCTGCCTGGGACGACCGCATCCTACCCTGGTGAGGCGGAGGAGACCCCGGGCTTCTGTTGAGCCTCTGCCCGCGAGCTGACTGCGGGAGGAGCCTAACCCCAGGGCCTTGTGCTGATCTACGGGGCCTTCTGGCCGAGGTAGGCCCGAGAGGGGCGCAGCGCGGTGCTTCCTGGTGATGGTGGGGGGCCACAGGGGTCGATCGAACCTAGGGCCCCCTGCTAGACTGTGCCGCGGGGAACGGTTGGGCCTGGGGTCCCTGCGGTGACTGCCTGGGATGACCGCATCCTGCCCTGGTGAGGCGGAGGAGACCCATGGCTTCTGTTGAGCCTCTGCCCGGGAGCTGACTGCGGGAGGAGCCTAAACCAGGGCCTTGTGCTGATCTACGGAGCCTTCCTGACGAGGTAGGCCCGTGAGGGGCGCAGCACGGTGCTTTCTGCCGACAGTGGGGGGGCCCCGGGGGTCAGTCGGACCTAGGGCCCCCTCCTAGACTGTGCCGCGGGGAACCGGTCGGGCCTGGGGCCCCTGCGGCGACTGCTGCCTGAGAGCGAGAGACGGACCCAGTGATTCTCCTTGTGGTGTGGCGGCCGCGCGGCCTAGGGGTCAGGCAGACCTAGGGGCCCTCACCTGCACCGGGGCTGTGTCGATACTGCGACTTTTGCTGTAGGCCTAAGGAGGAGACTATGCTTGCACCTGCTACACCCGGAATTGTCCTTGTCATCTGGCACTGCAACCCCTCCTGGAGCGATCGTGGCCTGCGGTACTGCCAATAGTGGCCCCTCCCGTGTCCGGGCGGTGTGCCGTTTCCTCAGCGGAGATCCAGGGGAGGTCGGGGCTCTGTGACGTGCCGGAAGGTTTGCTGAGAGGCTGATCTTGCTGGGGGGGCAGTGGAAGCTGTTCGGTCCCAGGGCCATTCCACATTTGGAAACTGTGGACTTCTCAAGACCGCGAATTGGGTCATCCATTGCGCTGTCTGCAGGGACCCTCTCTGGTTCACTAGGCACCAGGACGCCTTATGCGGGTTAGGGTCTGATACACTCCATGTCCGGTATTGAGAAGTGCAGCTGAGGGTGAGCGGGAAAGTGGCGGAGACCAGCACTGGTCGCCCTATTGGAGCTCTGCACTCCCTCACTGTCTTCTCTGTGTAACGCCATCGGAGGGCCCCATATCGCGTGTGGAGATCGTGACGACGGGGCTGAGCCTGGGGACATCTTGACCGCCGCACATCGCTACCTATCGGCCGGGTGTCGCCCGGTGGACCCGGACGCCTGTGCTCTTCGCAAGACTTCTCTTCTTCTGGGACTATTGCGGGGAGAGCATTGCCTACTGGAGACGCCCCCGGTGGTCACTAACCACGCGGTGGGGGTCATCGTGTGCTGGCGGGAGACTGTATACCGGAGGGGCTACTCGCGATCGCGGACGAGGCTTCTGTGTTGGGACCATAGTAGCATCCTGGCGGCCCAGTCCTACTCCCTATGAAGAGTCCTCAGCAGATTGTCATGGGCCGCTTATGTAACAACCACTCTCGCGAAGTGCCCCCTGGGGGCCAGGTTGGGACATTACCCACGACTCCTGGGTTGGCGGCTGTGATTAATCCACCCGATACTGCTACCAAACTGGACTCGGTATTGGCTGCAGTGAAGCGCATCGGCAGCGCCTTGGATAAGACCCGCGCATCTTTGGAGGGCCGCATGGACACCATCACCTCAGATTTCACCCTCCTTCTGGCCGACCACCACAAACTTTCCGACCGGCTTCGTGATGCGGAAACCACACTGGCGGATCTCCGACCCCGGTCTCAGAATTGCTCTTCCGCGCCCCAAGATCTGTTTGATCGAGTTTGCACCCTGGAGGATAAGGTGGATGATGCGGAGGGCCGCTCCCGCCGCAACAATTTACGTGTTGTCAATCTTCCGGAAGGGGCGGGGGGACAAATCCCGGAGACCTTCGCGGAGACCTGGATGAAGGAGCTCATGCCCCCGGAACACTCTCCTCGCACTTTGTGGTGGAGCGGGCTCACCGCATACCTGCTCGCAGGCCCCTTCCTGGGGCGCGCCCTCGCCCCTTCCTATTCCGAGTCATGAACTTTAAGGACAGAGACGCCATACTACGGGAGCTAGGTAAACATCAGGGCCCGAAGGTCCAAAAGGTTACAGTTTCTCTCTTTCCTGATTACACGGCTCAGGAGCAAAGGAGACGGGCCACCTTCACTGCCGTCAAAAAACAGCTATGCGACCGGAACCTTCGCTACTCCCTGCTCTTCCCGGCCCACTTGCGCATCATTAAGGATGGCTCTACAAAGTACTTTGACTCCCCTGCTGAGGCTTGGGACTGGCTTGAGGAGCTGGGTCTAGCGTCAGCGCCCAAATCATCTGATGAATCCCGGCTCCGTGACCGTCCTCATGGAAGGCGACGCAGATGGTGCAAGACCAGGAACACGGGACATGCGGTGTCCAGCCCCAGCCCTGACCAAAGCAGATTGGAACGTCAGGGCTGGGGCTGGACATCGTATGTCCCTGCGGGCGCCGGATTATCTTGGTTGGACACACTCTGATCATAACCCCTTGCTGATGCACCTGGCCTGGAGGGCGTCTACTCCTCCGGTTCCGACCAGGCGCCTACAGACGGCAGCCTTGGAGGACCCCTTTTTCCGGAGCTCACTGGAGTACGCAGTGGCCACTTATTTTGCACTTAACACAGGTTCCACAGAATCGATCCTCACTGAATGGGAGGCCTTTAAAGTGGTAATTAGGGGCCACTGCTTGGGCTAGACTTGGAGCATTCGCAGGCAGTTAGACACCTCCCTGACTGGCATTGAGGACCAGCTACTTCAGATCGAGTCACAGGTCATCACTGACCCGGCACAACAACGGCACCTCAACGCTGCCCATACCGAACGAGAGACAATCTTAGACCGCCTACGCTGCCATAACTATTTGGCACATTCGATCCGCTCTCACTCTACCGCAGACAAAGCTGGAAGACTACTGGCTTACCTGATTAGACAAGAACACCCCCAGCGACCCATACATACAGCGCTACGAGGCCTCCGGGTAGTAACGCGCTTTACAAAATCCAATTTCATTTCATACATTTCCTCCTTGACGACCTCTTTCGAGAACACAACACTCAGGAGGACATTCACATGCTGATGATGGACCATTATACCCACCTACACGACACCGCCCTGAGAGGTAACGCTCATGATGTGAGCTCCTTTCTGGACACAGTGAAGTTACCTACTCTATCATTAGATCAGACCCTAGAGCTGGACACTCCTATAACAGAGGACGAAATATGGGACGCCTTACGTGCCTTGTCCTCGGGTAAGACTCCAGGACCGGACCGACTCTCAACTGAGTTTTTTAAAACTTACGCGGAGCATTTGGTACCACAATTACACATTTGATGTTCCTGGAGGCAATCTCGAGGGGTGTCTGCCTCATTCTATGTGAACGGCTAATTTGGTGTCTTTGTTGAAGCCTGGTAAGGACCCCGCATCTCCTGGCTCCTACCGACGATTGCTATCTTGAACTCGGATTATAAGATCCTGACGAAGGTTCTGGCCAATCGGTTAGCCGTCCTAGTCCCTGATTTGGTACATTCTGATCAGAATGGATTCGTCCCACAGCGTAACACGGCCCTGAACTTACGGCGCTACTTCCGGGTGGTGGAATATGCCCCAACCGTCTGGCCGCGTTCTGATTGCATGATCTTAGACCTCGATAAAGCCTTTTATTCGCTGGCCTGGAATTTCCTCTTTGCGGCCCTGGCACGCTTCGGGATTGGCCCCTACTTCCTTGGCTTAGTACGGTCGTTATATTGTAATCCATCAGTTTGGGTTCAAACAGGCCCATATCTCTTAGATCCGGTTCAAGTACGGCGAGGGACACAGCAGGGGTGCCCGTTGTCCCCGTTACTATGTGCGTTAGCAGTGGAGCCGCTGGCGGCTCACATCCGCACTCACATAGATCTGGGGATTGAGCTGGGCGATGGTGTGCATACCATTTTGCTTTATGCATATGACCTATTACTATACGCCAGAGATCTTCATGACATTCCTCCCTCCCTTGACCGAGCCCTTAGTCATTTTTCGCGGGCTTCCGGGCTGCGGGTCAAGCCGACGAAGTCTATACGCTCTCCATTCTTAGGGGACATCCCAGACCTGGGATACAGACTTGGGGGGGGGGGGGTGGGCACTGGTAGCCTGGTAACCGATCCCTTTTGTTACCTAGGAGTTCAGTTCTACCGCGCCAAGGCTGATCTCTTTGACGGCAACGTTGTCCGCGCCACCACGGCGATTCGATCTCAGATGGGGTTCTGGAAAACCCTCCCCTTGGCAATATCTGGTAGAATCACCCTGGTTAAGATGGTGGTCCTCCCCGTCTCTTATATTAGTTGGCCACTCTACCCCTCATCATCTCACCTCCTTTCTTTAAACAATGGGAAGGAATTGTGTGAGATTTTATATGGGGAGCCTCAACTCATAGAGTATCCATGGGAAAGCTTTATCTGCCCACTGAGATGGGTGGCCTTGCGGTACTCAATTTCGAATATTATTATCCCAACTGCAGTGGGTCACCAGATGGATGTCCTCCCGCTATTTGCAAGACACGGCCTCTATGCAACCTTCCTTACCGTTGGCAATCCTCCTTCAGATTTTCCACCCTTGCTTTACCCTTAGGGCCCCAGATGTTTTTCTCCTCAATGTCGCACGCACATGCTTCCGGGGGTGTCTTTTCCTCACTAGGTCCACCATTCCATACGCGCCCGCCATCCCGCTCTTGGGAAATCCGCGGGGTGACACCTATACGACGGCGGCGGAGTTACATCACTGGTTCTCGGAGGAGATACAGGATGTCAGAGACTTCTTCCAGGAGGGCGTTCTCATCCCATTCCAGGAACTCATAACAGGGGAGAATGTGCATCCTGGGCAATTTCTACTACACAGAGCACTCATAGCTACGTTAACAGCTAGATGGGGAACGCTTGCCCAGGAACCACCCTTACATCACACACTGCAGTATCTACACGTGATGGAAAGGGGGAAACACCTCACGCACTGGTTCGCATCTTCACTCCGACAACACACTGAAACAGATCTCACCCGACTCCGAATTCGTTGGGAGGGAGCGCTGGGTAGAGAGTTCACAGAAAGGGAATGGTTGGCTGCCCTTGGCGGCCTGACTCGCATCCCCCGGAATCAGCGATTCCGACAGATACAATTTTTCATACTCCACCAGGCCTACCTCACCCCAGCCCACATCAACAGATACTTCCTCCGAGTAGATGCAGCTTGTCCCAGGTGCCGACAACTAGATGCCAACCTAATACACATGCTTTGGGGGTGTCCAGTTATCAAGGATATCATACAGCTGACAAAGAGAAATGAGTTATGTAGGAAGAAAGGACTCCAGGCTATGTTGTTGTCATATCATTCATATCCCAGTTCATTCCACTACGGGTTGCACTCCATTTCCGGTACTGCAAAGTTGTTTCCCTGTTCTAAGTTATTTCCTTGATGCCTCAAGAAGCATCGGAATTTTGATGGCTATGTTATTTCCAGTGAGGTGCATGAAAACATGGTTAGCTTCAAAGATAAAATGAGGAAAAGAATGATTAAGGATAGGAAGAGTTCTCCTAAGCAAAACAACCTGGTAGGCCAGTTAATAATGGTTTAGAGGTCAGCTGATAATGGGAAAGGTACAGCAATATAGTTTTGAAAAGCGCTGTGAGGGTGGAAACTAGTAAAGTTTAGAATCAAGAAAGGGTATCTTTTTGGAGAGATGGATGCCCAGTCACCTTTACTGGAACAAAAGATGTAGGAGAAGATGGGGGAGCACTCATTAAAAGAAATCAGTCACAGCCCATCCCCTGCCAAAGTGGTGGGGCAGGCCGGAGGAGTGACATGGTGGGGGGGGGGGGGACCGGGGGGGGGCATGGGGGAGGGAGTAGGGGGGGACAAAAAAAAGTAAAATAATGAAAATAAACTTAACTGAACCCCACCTCCGTCCCGCTATTCCTGATTCTGGGACAGTCTCCCAAACTGCGCTGGGCCAATCATGAGGCTGCAGGAAAACAGCGTCATGATTGGTCAGAGAGCGTCAACTTTGCGCTCCCAGGCAGACTGGGAGCCTGTGCCTGCTTCTTCAGGGGCTGGAGAAAGCTACACTGGGCATGAGGTAAAGTAAACACCTCATGTGCACTCCCCCACCACAGTACTATCCCCCTGGACCCGCTCCCAAGACTTGTCAAAGTCCTGGGGGCGGGTCCATGGGATTAAAAAAACAATAATAAAATGGGTTGGAAATCGGTTTTATTATCGTTTTATTTGCAGTTGATGGTGGAGGTGCCGCGCTCCTCCGACCTGATGGAGGGACCGATGCTGGAAGATATGTTTTCTTGGGGGCTGAGTTTTCATCTTTCGGTGGATCTCCTTTTTTAAGGCAAACAGTTGAGAAGGTCAATTCATCAAATGGTGCAGTCATAGATTCAATTGTGAATGCGTTTGTTTCAGGTGAGGTCCAAGAAGTTCCAAGAGCTAGTGGAGGAATGCAAGAATATTATTTAAGGTACAGTGCGCATTGTAGATGTATTACTAAACAATTGGATAGTTTTATTTTATAGTGCAGTTAAGTTATGTCTCCACTCAGTAAAGCCCAGCGAATCATACTTGAAGGTTTATCCCGGTGCTTGGCCTTTAAATAACCACCATCCAGAACCTAGAACAGCCAAGTCTTCAACATCTTATTAAACTTGGCAAAATCAGAGCAGCAGTGGAGATGGATTGGAACTTGATTCCACGCTGTGGGGGCAATTAAAGAATACGCTCTGCCATCATATCTAGAGACCGAGAACGGTCAGTAGTGCCTTGTTGCTGAATCTTAGCGTACGAGGGAGGGGTGGACAATAGTAGCACAGTTTGTCCTTTAGGTACAAAAGAGCTCTACCCATTGTGGGTAAGGCAACATAGTTTGAAAATGGTGTGCTTTCTGACCGCAAGCCAATAAAGAGCTCTGAGAATTTGCGCAGAGGGAGACCCTGCCGGGAGATTACAAACTAGGTGGGCAGCCGCATTTTGCACTTCCTGGAGTTTGGACAGCAGGGTGTCATTAACTGCCATAAGCAAAGCATTGCTTTAGTCAAGGTGGCTTATGACCAGGGCTTGGGTCAGCATTTTCCTTGCAGATGATGGTAGCGAAGGAAAGACGTTCCTCAGTAACTGCCTAGTGGCAAAACAAGCCTGGCAGATTGCAGTTATATGACGTTTCATGGACGGCTCCTGGTCTAATTTAACATCCACATTTGTTGCGCCTTGTCTTGTGAAGGGGGCTACTCTCAATTCCGAAGGCTACCAGTCAAGGGACCAAATGTGTTGAGCTCTGCCAAAAAGCAAAATTTCAGTATTTTTGCTGTTCAGCTGGAGACAGTTTATCATCATCCAAGCCACAGTTCTCCTCATACAGTCCAGGAATCGGATCTTTGCACCGTCAACGTCCTTTCCCAACAAGATGATCAACTGGGTATTGTCTGCATATAAAATTACATCAAAGCCTCAGGATTTAACAATGTAGGCCTGAGGAGCTATGTAGATGCTGAACGCTCCTTTATTGATGGCAACCGTGCAGGGTTTGAATGAGCCCAGAATGATTGTTTACGGTATCTAAAAAGTTAGCAAGCCACTGAAGGGCATTACCCCCGACATCGATCCCATGCAGTCTGCTGATCAGTATAGAATGAAAACTGTGTTGAAATGTAACTCTGCTATTTTGCACACATTTTAAATCGCTACAGGAACTTATTTTAAAACTTATTTTAAAATTGTTGCTTCACTGAGTGCTCTGCTTTAACAATCTGTGGATAACTTACTGCCGCTCTCTGTTCCACCGATACCCGCAGTCCAGTCCGCCAACTCCCGGGTCCACCACGGGTCTTTCCCGGTTGTTGTGGAGGGAGTGAAGGCGGGTCAGATCGACTCTTTACGGGTTAGAGGACAGGTGGTGGGCTTACCGCTACAACAGTATTTAGTGGACTCATGAGCACGACGCGCAGCAGAGATCTCACCAATTTAAGGCCGAATTGCCATCTGCACTGTAAATTGTTAAATCTTGAGTATCCTTCACCCCCTTGCCCGGGCTGTAACTTTTCTTTTTCCCAATGAGGGCAGGGAACAACAGGGGAGACTAGGTTGCATAATAACGCTAATGCAATGAAAAAGGGGATTAAACCTAGATTCTTCAAATTTCTCAGTACAAACTGCAGATTATTACCGAAACATAAAGAAGACATTTACAACAAATGATCTACAGCCGGATGCCTTCTTTCTGACAGAAACTTGGCTTAATGATAGCTCTGGCCCGGACATAGCTATAGCCCTAACACCAAATTACACTATCGTCCGAAGAGATCGTAAGAACAGAATCGGAGGAGGTCTAGGCATCATTTTTAAAAAGGAATTTAGCTGTAAATGGGAAGATCTACCATTAAATAATTGTGAAGCAGGCCTTTTCAAACTAACCCTTACACCCAAGCCACATTCTCAGGGATGTTGATTTACCGGCCCCCAGGAACAGCAGGAGAATGGGTGGCCGCTCTCCCAGATTTTATCGCCCCTTGCTTATTGGAAGCCTCCACCTTCTCCATTTTAGGAGATTTTAACTTACACCTTGAGGATTTAAACTGCTCCACGAGCTTGAACCTTATATCAGACATGGAAGCTCTTAATATGCGCTTATGCAATTCTGGACCCACGCACAAAGCAGGACAATTGCTTGACCCTGTATTTTCTAATGTTGATAATTTAACGTGTGAGCCCTCGTTGCCTTTACTCTGGTCTGACCACTATCTGGTTAGTTTTGAAATTATGCTGGCAATTTCACAGAGCGCGGACAGGACTGAGGCTACCTAGTCTAGAAACTGGAAAAGACTTAACATATATTGTCTCAACACTCAATTAATTAATTCAATGCCACATTTAAAAGACACCAGAGTCGCTGATACAAACATAATTATTAAATGGCTATTGGAAGCTGCAGACACCATTATTCCACTTACGAAGAACAAATCCAGATCTTGCCACCCTCCAGCCCTTTGGTTCTCAGAGCTGCTAAAAACAGAAAAAAGCAGATGCAAGAGACTAGAGAGACAGTGGAGGAAACACTATGACTTGGCTGGAAAAGAGGCATACAGACAAGCAATCAAGGCCTATCAATTATCTTGCAAGTTAGCAAAGTCAGATTTTATGAAAAAAAATATTCTGGCTGCACAAAATAATCCCAGAATTCTTTTTAAAGTAATAAAGAATTTAGAGGGTGCAGCACACCAACCCGAACCCCCCCCCCCACTGTCCACCGTCCAATGCAACTTACTAGCGAATTATTTTGATGATAAAATCTAAAAAATGTACTCTCAGTTCAGGAAAACTGATGACACAAGCCCCATTCCAACTTTAATTCCAACCTCTAGCAGATCCAATGAGCCGGGAGATTTGTCTAGGAATTTGCTTACCAGTTGGAAATTATTAGATCTCACATCCTTTACGGAGATTTTAAATAGCATTAGATCTGGTTCACCTAATGATCCCATCCCGGCCCACATCCTAAAACAACTTGACACACGCATCTTAAATGAAATCAGAGTGCTGCTCAATGCATCGCTGAAGGAAGCATTGGTACCAGACACCTGGAAACATGCTATGGTCCTACCGCTACTTAAGAAAGCGAATGGGGATCCATAGGTCTTCTCGAAATTTCGCCCAGTCTCACTCCTATCGATCTTTTCTAAAATTATGTAAAAACATGTGAACAACCAATTGGCGGAATTTGTTAACACCAACAATCTGCTGCACCCATCAAAGTCGAGGTTCAGAGCTGGATATTCAACAGAATCCACACTAGTGGGAGTGACTGAAACTATCCGTCAGACACTGGACGAGGGTGGCACGGTGGCACTCATTTTATTAGATCTGAGTGCCGCTTCGACACCATCTCCCATGAAACGCTGATCCAGACTCTGGAAAGGATAGGGGTGAGAAGCTCGGCCCTGAATTGGCTAGAAAATTTCCTGTCCAATAAATAATTTCAGGTATTTTCTTAAAACAATAACTCGAGCACTCTGACCTCCCCTTATGGAGTGCCTCAGGGTTCGATCTTAAGCCTGCTGCTTTTTAAAATTTACATAAGTCCGCTAGCGACTATAGCAGAGGAAGCAGGCCTCACAATATTTTCCTATGCTCATCATGACACTCAGCTTGTCTTTTCCCTATCAGCAGCAGAAAAGTCGGAGGCATATCCCCTTCTTACTGGGCTTCAAAGGATGGCGGAATGGATGCGCGCCAACAAACTAAAATTGAACGGCGATAAAACAGAGCTGCTTATTCTTGGAGAACAAAAAGAGCTCTGGGGTCCTTTACATTGGCCTATTGAAATGGGTCCAACCCTGCTACCTGTGCAGTCTGTTCGCAATTTGAGCTTTGTGATTGATGACAAACTGTCTATGCGACAACTAGCTGCAAAAATTGCCTCTATTTGCTTTACCATTCTAAAATGGCTGAGGAAAATTCTTTGGCAGCTTCCTGAAGGGGCACAAAAGACAGTAGTCCAGGCTCTCATTGGCTCAAGACTGCATTACGGAAACATCCTATATCTAGGCACTAACAAAGAGGTCACGCGGAAGCTGCAAGTCATCCAAAATGCGGCAGCCAGGGTACATTTCTCCGCCTCCCCAGGCAGACGCATATCTCTGACCATCTCCACAACTTACACTGACTCAAGATGGGCAATCGATCTAAGTTTAAAGCACTTTGTTTTATGTTCAGAATAAACACGGGGACGGCTCCAGGCTACTTATGTAAGCTGGTCCATAAATACATCCCGACTCGTAACCTTCGCTCTTTAAATCAGGCTAAGTTTGTAGTCCCTAGATTCAAGCGAGCGCGAATGGGCGGCCTCTCTTTCGCTCAGCTGGCTCCGGCCTTATGGAACTCGCTCCCTCTTCCATTGCGACTGAAACCGAGCTATATATGAAATTCCGGAAAGGCATTAAGACCTGGCTATTCAGTCAATAAGCCCTTTGATTTAATAGCCTAGCGATTCCTCCTGGTTGAGTACAGATCCACAGGAACTTTAAAAACCAAACGCCAGAGAGACTTCACCTGGGACGCTGCTATTCTCCTGAACACCTTCACGACTGGCCGCACCCGCTTCGCTGGTGCCGCTGCACGACTTGTGACTGCAGCCGAGAGTCTTCGCCGAGCTTGCCTGGGGTGAGAGGTCGGGCTGAACCAGGGGTGGTGCGCTGCAGGGACTCACATTCCCAGGAGTCCCTGCTTGACCTTTGCCATCTGGTCTGCGCCCCCTGAGAGCCCCGCCCCCTGGACGGCAAGTAGCATTAAAAGGTTTGCACACTTTGGAATCGGCGGGAACTTTAAAAACCAAACGCCAGAGAGACTTCACCTGGGACGCTGCTATTCTCCTGAACACCTTCACGACTGGCCGCACCCGCTTCGCGGGTGCCGCTGCGCGACTTGTGACTGCCGCCGAGAGTCTTCGCCGAGCTTGCCTGGGGTGAGAGTTCGGGCTGAACCAGGGGTGGTGCGCTGCAGGGACTCGCATTCCCAGGAGTCCCTGCTTGACCTTTGCCATCTGGTCTGCGCCCCCTGAGAGCCCCGCCCCCTGGACGGCAAGTAGCATTAAAAGGTTTGCACACTTTGGAATCGGCGGGAACTTTAAAAACCAAACGCCAGAGAGACTTCACCTGGGACGCTGCTATTCTCCTGAACACCTTCACGACTGGCCGCACCCGCTTCGCGGGTGCCGCTGCGCGACTTGTGCCTGCCGCCGAGAGTCTTCGCCGAGCTTGCCTGGGGTGAGAGGTCGGGCTGAACCAGGGGTGGTGCGCTGCAGGGACTCGCATTCCCAGGAGTCCCTGCTTGACCTTTGCCATCTGGTCTGCGCCCCCTGAGAGCCCCGCCCCCTGGCAGCCTAATCCTTATATCTAAGAACTACTCCCACGCTGCGCGTGAGCGCGCGGGAGCACCGGGTGAAGCCCGGGCAAAGGGCGGGTCCTCTGAGGTCCTCGGAGACCGCAGGTGACTGGGCTGGGCCCCCCCCCTTTCGCCGCACATATTGATCTTAAGACATTTTGTTAGTGTGGTGGTAAGCTGAGGGTGCCCGTATTAAGTTGGGTAGTTTGTCAAGACATTTTCTGATTGGCGGGGTATGCCAGTGTGCTTGAGCAAATCCCAACGGCATACGAGGATGTCGTCCCCCATTAAGGAGAAACAAATCCCAATAGGAGGGGCTAGCCAGCGTACGCTGGATAATTTTTTAGTGAGGCCCAACATTGGAATCGACAAAGAAATCACCCTTTCCGAACGACGGGCGGAGAGACGCCGCTCTATTGAACTGATTAAAAATAGGCGTTCATCCTTGGGATCGCTAAAGTTAACAATCTCTCCTATCCACAGTACCCACAGTATCTCCCCTGTGAATGGGGATTTTGAGGATTCTGGGACATTATATTACGTCAGAGGCTGAAGTCTTGTTAGACACTTTGCCGCCAGAAGTGGATTTAACTCACACAGTCAAAGCAACACCCAAAACCCCTAGACCTCAAGGCCCACCGCCTAAAAGAAGGAAAAAAAGGGGTGACTCTCTTAGGAAAAAAATAAATAAGATCACTAGCAATAACGAGGGCCTTATTAAAAACCCCACTCTGAGGGTATCCACACCATCCATAACGACTAACCCATCTCCTACGCTGATTAATGACCCATCCAGTAATAACCTAATGAGCAGAATAGAACTATTAATAAAAGCATTTACAACACCATTAGTGGAGAGAATGAAGGCGTTAACTAACCAACTTGAGAAACTAGATAAGGCCATTGGGGAAATTAAAGTCGCAGTTAAGGACTTAACAAAACCAGTCTTAGAGCCCCAAAAGTCCGTTTTGCCCCCAACCGTTAATGCCAAAGCCCAAAACGGATCTAAACCTATTAATCTACCTACACCAAAACCTCGCAATATATTGCTCTCCAATGTAGCTGGGCCAAATAATAATGATAACAATGCTAAGAAGACAAAGGAAGGAGAAATAGTAAAACCACTTAGACAAGCACCAAAACTAAACCCTCCTGGATTTTCCCCCAAATCTATTGGTCAAGGTACATTTGACAGGCCTTTTCTAGCTAAGAGGCATAGAGTAGAACTACCTCCGGAAGCGGCCCCGTATGTAGTCATTCTCACCGGAGTGCCAGTCTTATCGGATGGGTGGGGAGAAGATCAACGAGGGCTGAAAAATAAGACCATACACTGGTTGAGACAGAATTGCCCACTCCCTCCACATTTAAATGGGCTAATTCTTAACGTTAGGCGTCTCCCTTGGCTGGGCCAAAGAACTAAGGAACTATCAGGCGACATTGTGATAATACATTTCCAAGATGAAAAAGTCGCCAGATACATTGTAGATGGGTTTTCCCAAAATGTTGGTAGTTCAATCACTGCACGAGATTTGACCTACTTTTATCCCAGAGAACTATTTGCTCCAGTTATCAATTTTAGGCCCCCAATTTATCAACAAAGGCATTATAGTGACGCCTTACCTGGTCACCAGAATTTTGGTTTTGGTCCCCCTTTTCAAATGCAGGGCGGCAGTTTTAGACCATTTCTGAGGCACGGGGCTGATTACTCCCTGCCTACCTCTAATCGTTTTTCTGTATTGGCAGGTTTGGAGGGAGTTGATTGACTTTGTATAGCAGACAATGACACTGCTGGCTCACAAATTGGTTCCCCCACACTGGTAGAGTTAAGCCAAAATAGTTATGCCCACGTCCCTGTTTTAGAGCAGTCTTGCCTTCAAAATATAGGGATGGGAAACGTGGCTGAACATAATATGCAATTAACTTCTCCGCCACTCCCAGGTTGGGGAGGCAGAAGGGGGAGGCAGGGGACGAGGCAATTAGAATAGTTTCGTGGAACATAGCTGGTCTGGCTGCGAAATTTAACAATAAAGAATGGCGCCAGTACATAACCAAATTTACCGTAATTTGCCTACAAGAAACTTGGGCAGTTGATAATAGCACCCTACACTTAGAAGGGTACAAATGTTTCTTTGTCCCAGCAAGGAAATCTAGACCAGGTAGGGCGGTGGGTGGGTTATCTGTATATGTAGACCTGAACCTCCACGGCACATGGTCAACCTCAAACCGCAACTCGCATGACATCCAAGAGGTGCGGTTTAATGGTAAAGGACTTAAATTGATAATGTTTAATGTTTACAACAATGTGGCGGGTGGAGGATGTGATGTACTGATTAAAGAACTGGAGGACAGATAGTCTCAGGTTCCCACCCATGAACAAAGGGCCCACGCACAAAACATCTTAGTAATGGGAGACTTTAACTGTCATCTTTGCCCAGCCCTTTTCCCAATAGATGAAACATGGTCTCGATGCCCAGAGGAGAGTGGAGCCCATTTTGAGCACTTGCCAGAAGTTCAAGCTTTAACAAAATGTTTATATGACTATGACCTGGTTCACACCATGGACATGGTGTACTTACCGCAAGATGAGACCTTACCACCAACCTTCAAGGGTAGAGGCTGTTCGTCATATATTGATTACATTCTCGCTTCAAGGGTTTTTAAAAATAGGATCTCCAGGGTGGGGATTGAATGGAACCCATTTAGTGACCATAATCCATTGGTATTAGATGTTCCCTATCGTACCGATTCCAGCAGGACTAAGCACGTTGCAATAATTGAGAGGGCCACCGATCAGGGTAGACGCCTTAGGTGGTCTAAGATTGATGGAGTTAGGTTCTACAAATCACTGATGGAGAAGGGGAAGTCACCTTTCGAGGCATGCTTAGACATGGCAACAGAAGGACAGCAGCTACTTACAGCATTTAAATATATTATTGATTTAGTAGATGGGCTGTTAAAAACTAGTGCCCGGACAAATGTTATTGGTAGCCAACCACGTTGGTTTGACAGAGACTGTTCAAAAGCCTTGAGGGAACTCAAAGAGAGTATTAAAATAAGGCCAAGAGATGCCATACGAGTTGCCTTATGTAGGAAAAAGTATAAGAGGGAGCTGAGTAGGAGGAAAAATGCCCTACAAGCAGAAGGTTGGGCGGATTTAAGGGAGGCGGGGGAAAAGAGGGACATGACTGAATTCTGGAGAATCATCAATAGGCCCACCTTCCAGGAGGATACAGTCCCTAAATTAGGAACAAATATAACACCCGATTCGTGGATTGCTCATTATAGGGCCTTATATAACCATGGAACGTGCCCATCGCTTGATCAAGGGAATGTTGATCAAGCCCAGCCCGTAGCCTTCTCATTAAAGGAGATTAAGGTCGGGATTGAGGGGCTGTCTAAGAACAAGGCCCCAGGTCCAGATGGAATCCCGCCAGATTTATTCCTAAACTCAGTGGAATTATGGGCCCCTATAATGACAAGAGTCATTAACACTGCAATTCGTCAGGGTTTACCGCCCTCTTGGTCAACGGCCATTATTGTGCCGATTTTTAAAAAGGGTAATAGGGACGACCCGCAATGTTATCGCCCGATCTCCCTGATTGATGTATCCGCCAACATTTTGGGGAGGGGGATATTAAACCGGCTGGCGGAGTGGACTGAGGTGAATAATATCATCTCTGATACACAGTACGGTTTTAGGAAGGGTCGGTCCACGAGTGACCAGTGCTTGAACCTTTATATGTTAGCAGCAAAGTACACCAAGGCCAGTACGGAATCCATTTATATGGGATTCATGGATCTGGCAGCTGCTTTTGACCACGTTAATAGGGAAAAGCTCTGGGACATGATGACCAATATGGGGATAGAGGCTGGCCGTATTAAAATCTTAAGAGAATTGCACAGTAACACCTCAGCGCAAGTAAGGTATAACACGGAGGGGGAATGTTCCGACTCTTTTTATTGTAGAAGTGGGGTTTGCCAAGGCTGTATTTTGGCACCCTTTTTATTTTCCCTGTATATTAACAATTTAGAGCAGCACCTTTTACAGCTAGGATCAGATTGCCCACGAGTAGGGACGCGTCATGTTCCTATGCTGCTTTACGCAGATGATGCGGTCCTCCTTGGGCGAACACCAAAGAGCCTACAGATTTTAATTGACGGTTTTGTATCCTTTATGTGTTCTTTGGATCTTTTTGTTAATTTAGGAAAATCATATGTTTTATCTGTCGGCAGTAAACCATGCAATAAATGTACATTTACAATAGGGAGCCATAAGATAGAGAAGGTCAAATCATTCTCGTATCTGGGCCTACTATTTGATGGGTCTTTAAGATTTAACCACCTGGTGGAGGAACGCTGTCGAAAGATGAATGCCACCAATGGAGCTATTGCAGGCTATGGTAGGAGGTTGGGGAGGTGGTGCCCTGAGCAGGTGCTGAACCTGTATAACTCCATCTGTTGCTCTAAAGTTACTTATGGGGCAGAGGTGTGGGGCTTTGTGAATATTTGCCAACTTCAGCGGGAGGAGAATAAACATCTACGCTCCATCCTGAAAGCCCCGCACAGTCTAGCTGCAACCATTGCACACAGGGAGCTAGGGATATCCTACCTTGAGGACTTGGTGAAAGTCAGACCCATTTTAGCTTGGTTAAAAATCTGGACAAATCCCGAGGCAACCCTAAGTAGGGAAATAATGAAGGATTGCTTGGATAGAGAAAAATGGATGTGAATCCCGTGGCTCAGTTATGTCAAGTCCGTTTTAGACACGCTGGGCCTCGGGAACCTTTTTTCTGACCCGGCAACAATCACCCCTAGCCATAAGACGACTGTCAAAAAAGTGTTTTGGGCACATAAAGCCGCCCAAAGAACAGAGTCAGATAGGGTCAAAACCACGGTGTGTGCCTATAACCTTGTAAAGACTAGAGAAGGAATGGAACCCTATTTATATTTAATACACAATGCTCAAGACAGGTTTTTAATGAATCGTTTTAGGCTCAATCTTTTACCATATTTATTGGGATCACCTTTAGGGTATTCCACTTCAATTGAGCAGAAGGGAACCTGCGGCTGCGACAATAGGTCTCCGCAGGATTCCCTTCATTTTGTATTGTTATGTTCATTTTATTCTTTACCTAGGCGCAGATTTTTGGTAGACATTGTAAAAAAATCTAACATAAAAAGTGCCCGTGAGGCTTTGATTTATTTACAACAGGCGAATGATCCATTTACACTGTGCTGTATTATTAATTTTATTAAAGTGGCTGCTCGGTTGAGGGCCACTAAGGGGGGGGGGGGGGGGGGAATTGTGAATTGTGAGATTTCGGATTCTGGTTTTAAAGTTCCATAATGTCCTTTTTCTCTTAACATACTGTGATTTAGTTGTAGCAATAACAGGATTCATGTCAATTTAATTGTTTTTTAATGATATGAGTGTATATTGTTTGTTTGTACTTTTTATGGTGATTTTTAATCATCGAATAAAGAATCCTGACTGACTGAGTACAGATCCAGGGCACCGGGAAACCCTCTGGGTAGCTGTTGCACCATAGAAATTCAATATATAAATAAATAAATAAAATAAATGCATGGGGTGGTATATTTTGTGTGGGAAGGGAGATATGTGATAGCGGCGTGTTTGCAAGAATGATTCTGTGTCAAACTTTGTATGTGTTATGATGGAATCTGGAGGTTGCTGGGGTTTGTGAGAGGAAGGTTGTGTGTGGATGAAGAGGAGCTGCATCAGCATTTCTTTGCTGTGTTATTCTGATCTTTTTTTAAACAAAAGGCCCATGATATTTCCTCTCTGCATGGTGGCATTCTGCTTGCAGTTGACATGCTAAAGACATGTTCCATGAATCCCAACAGAGTCAATGGATGATCATATTTATGAATTACTACAAGCATGGGGGGTTTGGGGCTAGTTTGGTACCCAAACTCAGATCTCAGCAGGAGCTGAAGCCTATGGCCTGAGGAGGGCTATTGAATAAACCTCAGCCAAAATCTGCACTTGAAAACGCAATAATCGGTCCTATGTACATGTATGTATGTATGTATGTATTTTAATGCTTATTAAGCGCAGCTGTCACCCAGCGGGTATCCTGGCGCTGAGATCAGTTCCACCATCTGGTCAACGTTTATTCTGCCCTAGGGAAGAGATAAGTTTTAAGGTCCCTTTTAAATGAAATCAGATTTTGTCTGCTCCTCAGTGTTAAAGGTAGAGTGTTCCACATTGAGGCGGCCGTAAAACTAAAAGCGCGGCCGCCCATTCTCACTCTATTTATTCTTGGGATTTTCACTAAGAAAGCTGAGGCGGATCTCAGAGGTCTGGCAGCCTGATACCACGAAAAGAGATTTTGCAGTGGTATTGGTCCTTGACCATGCAGAGCTCCAAAAATCAGGCATGAGGCCTTATAGGAGATCCTCTGCTGGACCGGTAACCAATGTAAGATTGCCAGAGCTCCGGCAGAAGAGGCCGAGCGAGGCAAGGACAGGGCTAGTTTAGCCGCCATATTTTGAATCCTTTGTAATTTAAGGATCAAGTTCTTTGGGGCTCCTAGAAGTAGTGCGTTACAGTAGTCTAACCTACTGAGAATGGTACTACGCACTACTTCTACTCTAGCTTCCCAAGGGAGAAGCGGCAGTATCTTCCGTAGAGCACGGAGCAGACCCATACATGTCCCAACGCTCCTGTTCACCGAGGCGTCCAGTTGTAGGTTCGATTCAAACATGACTCCCAGATTGCGGGCCGAGTCTGCCGCCTCCACCGAGCCTGGAATGGAAGTAGGCCAAAAGTCTTCCGGCAATGGGCGAGGGAGTCGGTCTGAAGAGCAGTGCAGTATCTCCGTCTTTGCGCCATTGAATTGGAGTGAATTGGCTTGCAACCACTCTGCTGTGGCCGACATACACTGATGGAAAGTGTCCCTCGACACTGCCTCTGAACCCTCAAAAGAAAAAATCAATTGGGTGTCATCGGCATAATTGATGACTTGAATGCCGAAAGACCTTATTAGTTGTATCAGGGGCTGGAGGTACAAATTAAAAAGAATCGGACTTATCGCCGACCCCTGGGGGACACCCTGGTTCACCTGGCGTATGTCAGAGCAGAAAGGTGGCAGTGTTACTGCCTGTTGTCTCTTATCCAGATATGATGAAGACCAGGCTAGTGCCGAGCCCGTTATTCCCGCATTGCAGAGACGGCCCAGAAGGATCTCATGGTTCACCGTGTCGAACGCGGCCGACATGTCAAGCAGCACTAAAAATGCTGACTTGCCCCTGTCGACACGCGTTCGCAGATCATTCAACACGGTAACCAGAGCAGTGCATGCAGTACATGCAGTGAATTATTGTTTGCCGGACAGGTTTTATATATGGACAGACACAGGTGGTATGGGAGAGGAAAGGGTGAGTTTAATTAATTTAATTGAAAATTGATAAGTTCTTATCTATGAAGGATTAGGATACCAGTCACGAATAGTTGAACGGGTTGATAGTCAAGATGATATGCAATTTTGCAAGATATCATCATTTGTTTATTTTGTATAGAATGTTGTGACAGCTGCACACTTGTTTGATTTGTACAGTTTCTCCGCCCTTGGAGGAGCTATGTAAAAAAACAAAAAAAAAAAAAACAAAAAAAATTCTTTGGAAAAAAATAAAAGTTTTGGGGTGGTGGGATGGGGTCTCGGTTGGTATTACATTTAGTGGCTCACCTAAAACATACTATATCCCATTGGTATAGCATGTCCCATGGTACAGAGTTAACATGTTTTTACTAGGAAACCAAACCCTTCTCCTAGCCCTAATCTATATAACACTAGCTCTTGCAAGGAACAGAACAGGGACTGGGATTAAGGAGGAATCGGCGATCAAAGTGATACACTAACCGGGAAGCATGAATTGCAGAAGCTACCTCCCATGACCTTTCTTTGGTACCATACCGCATCTGAGCGATTAACTAATGAAGAGACACACAAACTCCTCAGGAGCCCAGAATAGCATGGACCTCCTTCTGCTGTTTGGGATCTACCAATAGGGGCATGTGCTTCTCATGTATTCTAGGATCTTTGGTGTACCTCTTTTTTTCGGTATTCTCTGCATCGTACATAAGTCCTGAAACTGGATCCTGTATTTTGGGCAACCACCCCTTATGAAGGGGATGCTCACATGCCTCATTTTTTAAAATTAATCACGTTCGATTTGCGCGATGAAGAGGACCACTACCTGAAAAACAAGGTGGATAAACATCGTAGACAGTGTTAGTGTAAACCATTGTGTAACCAGTGCCTAAACACATTCCCATCTAGGATGCAAGGTTCTCTCTTTTACATCTTGGCTCTTGAGACGAGAAAGTGTTGACTACCTTGCACAGTCAAGAAAGTTGGAATTCTTGTTACAACTGACGGTAGCTTGCTTCCTTCTCATGCTCCCAGTCTTCATCACCTGTGTACCTACTTTATTTTCTGAATCCATTTGTATCCCTTAGACGGTAAGTTTGTTGAATACTATATATTTGTGTCTTACCATTGCTTACTACATTATACTTGCTGGGGGCTTGCTTGTCAACTAATTCTCTGATTTCAGATGTATATATTTGTTTGTTAATAAACATTTTAAGACTTCAATTGACCTGAGCTCAAAGATTATTTGGCAAAGGGAGTGCCAACCACATCTTCACTGGATTTACAAGTCAGATAACTTAAGGGCTCGATCAAGCAGGGCACAGTCTTAATCCTTCAAGACACATTGTTAAAGCCCAAAAAAGTGCAAGTGTCTGAACAAAAGAAGTGCAATAATGTGAACAGAGTATAATAAAAACTCTAACATAATCATTGGACTTTTGTAAGGAACTTAATGATTTGGCAACAAGAAACAGAGAAGGAAAGAAGTAATTACTTTCACATTTTTTGACTCGCATTAGGGATGTGTTATTCATTAGGCCTGGGAGTATTTCAAATTAGCTGGTGACCTGGTTCACTGAGTTTGCATACCCATACTTGCCCATTAGCTGGATCGACCTTGAGAATGAAACGTCAGTGGTGATGTTTTTGCTAACACAAAGCCGATAGTATGATGGACATCTTGAAATCTGGCAAACCCGTGTGGATGGGGCATCACCCTACCCCAGCAGGACTTCTGGCTGGTATCACTGGCCTGCAGGGATGGGCCTCCCTGGTGAAAGTCATGGCTTTGTCTGCCTCTCACAGTGGATTGTGGGAGCTGTCAGATCACAGGAGCCCCAGACTCCTCCTCGGTTCGATGCCACCCTGCCACGGTATCGTCCCACAGAGGTCCACTGTCCGCTCCACATCCTGGAGGGACACAGGAGTCCTCCTCAGTCTGCAGCCACCATGCCCTGGGAAGGGACTGTCATCCCAGTCCATCGGCTAAGGGTGCCCGGGGTCAGGGCCTTCTACCTTCCTGGTGTCCAAGCCTGGGGAGCTAAGGAGAGTTAAGTCCGCCTTGCCAGCCTGCATCCCTGCTTTGACTTGCCTGGGAAGTCACTTTCTCGTTGACTATTAAGCCCCCAGGAATTAGGGGCTTACAGAGCTTGGGAGGAGACACAAGTCAGTTAGCTGTGCCGGACAGCCTGCCGGTCATCTGGTCAGCCAGCCACCGACTGGTCATCTGGTTGTCCAGTCACGGATTGCTCATCTGGTCGGCCAGTAGGGCAACAAGATGGGCTGGGCAGAGATGGTGATCAGAGTGCCTAGGATGCAGACGATGACAAGGCCAGCACTCAGCAGACTCCTTTCTAGAGCCACCTGCTAGCTTCTTGCCACCAGGTTTCTGGTGCCTGCAGCGGCCATCTGGTCATTCTGCAGACCTCGGAGAGATCGTGCTCCCCATCCCTGCACCTCGTGGTGCAGGTTGGGAGGGGAAGGCCCCTTGCCGTTCTGCATATGGCAGAGACACCATCCATGTGCCTGCACCCCCATTCCTCCCACATGCCTGGAGACAGAGGGACAAAGGTACCCATAGACAGAGACAAAAGCTTGGCTCATAGGATGACTTTTAATAGATTGCAGCAAGGTAGCTGCTCTGCTACTTATGAAACTATGACTCAGAATCAGGTCATCTATGAATGATTTTGCACTGGGTGCCCCACAAACATGCAGTGCACTAAGAGCAATGGAGGTGACCCCCTTTTGTCTGCACTCCAGTCCCCAAGTGAGCAGTTCTATGCACTGGCCTAAGAGGTTAACTATCGCAGGCCAACCAAAGCTCCACAGCACTTGGGTCTCATTACGGTTTAGGGGGATTCTGACTGAGAATCGTTTCTATCATAACCCCACAGAAGGTAGCTTCACCCCATTGGTTCCTCAGTCAAGCACATCCACCAAATATCCGAACCTACAGTTCCTCTTGTACTGAACACATCACCTGCAGGGTAAAACTAACCTGTCTCACAATAGTCTAAATCTGGCTCTCATTCTCTGTTAGAGGGTGAACAATGCAACACTTGCTGAATCCTGCTTCACAATGATAGGAAGAGTTGACATCTAAGGATCAAAGAGCACCGTCACCATGTACATAAGTCAGTTATCCCTGTGGTAACTTTTCTGACACCTCCCGCTTTAAACCATACAGAAATATGAGGCTCTACTTTCACAGTCTGTATTAATATTGAAAATAAAGTTCAAGCAAGTTTTTGCCCTTCTGCTTCGCTAAAAATTCTAACCTACCTGAGCTCACCTCAGGACACCTGCATTATCATTTGGCATGTGTACCACCCCAGTCAAACTCCCTACCTTCCACTGTCCCCTGATCAGGTTAAGCCAGGCAGGTGCTGGGCACTTTGAGCCATAGGCAAGAGCCCCACAGTGCTTATTTTATCAAGATTGGACTATGGTAATGTCCTGTACTTGGGTCTACCAAAGAACTTGATCCAAAGATTGCAGGTCGTTTTGAACGACGCTGCACGCCTAATTTTTAAACTTCCGAGAAGCGCTCATGCTTCCCCTCTGTTGTCTAAACTTCACTGGCTTCCTATGAAACAGAGGATAGAATTCAAGAGCTTGTGCATTGCACACAAGGCAATTCATGGACGTGCACCTGGCTATATTAAGGATCGTCTAAAGCCCTACAATCCGAAACGTATCCTAAGATCATCTGACGCTTCACTGTTGACATGCCCTCTAGTGACAAAAGGAGGTAGATCCTTTTCCATACTTACTCCAGTGTTATGGAATAAGCTACCAGTGTCTTTGCGTAAGGAGCCGAATCTTCTCTGTTTTAGGAAACAGTTGAAAACGATTCTGTTTAGAGAGGCTTTTGGTCACATAAGTTAAACCGACAAGCTGGTCTAAGTTCTCTGTGAGTAGGAATAAAGTGTGTTTTCTTTGGTCTGGAGCGCCTTGAGACCTGGTGGTGAGTTGGCGCTATACAAACCGGAGTAACATAACATAACATAACATTATCCCTGCATCACCGGGTAAGTGAAAAAATGATAAGCGTAGTGCTATTTCACCGACGGCCCGAGGGCCCCCCACTTCCACTTATCCTACACCTTCATAGTGCCAGACTAGCTGCTTACCAAAAGGGGCCCACAGGGCACGCACATTTGATGCCTGGCTCCATACCATTGAGCAGGGCTTCTTATCCATTTAAAGTTTGAGAATAGGGTGAGATCGTTTTGGCCCCAAGACCTCTAATCATTCGCTTACCAGATAAACCTGTGGTTTCCGTGTGCCAGCTATCCTGAAGGAAATTTAGGAGGGTACCAGCTACTACATGGTATGATTAGTCGTTCACCACTATACCCAAGAGAGATGACAGATTTGCAAATCAGGACCACCAGTTTTTCCTTTGGATTTGCCCTGCCCAGGCATAGTTCACAATCTTTTGGGTCCTATCATACATGCTAATGCCCCATCTCCCTGACAGAGCAGGTGAGAAGCGCCGGTAGTGCGTCTGCCACAGAGCCATGGCCTGATACTAACTTAGATGGTGCGCACCAGCTCCAACCATCATTGTGCCACAAGGTTTTATTCATCCCTTCAATTTGTGCACGTTAGACCCCTTGGTCCGGGTTTCAAGATGGGTCAGGTGGGTAACTGGCACCACTGCAGACCACTGGCACCCACTATGAACCTTCCCACCCTGTTGTATGACGTGGTCAGGAAGTACTGACTACAGTCCACCCCAGTTGACAGTCACAATGAAGCAAGGCGCCCTGTCCACCCTCTTCCGTCACTTCTCACCTTGAGAGGGGTCAGGGTGGTTGCTAGGGGAGGACATGGAGGCAGTCAGTCTCACTCGGACACTACAAAGCTACTGCAAGGGGGCTGTAACATTCTCTGCCAGAGCGTAGTGCCACCTGCCCCCAAGAAGCCTTTGCAGCTGACCCGCAGCCTGACGTAGAGTACTGCAGTGAAGAAAATGAGCCCTGCGGGGTGAGTACATCAAGATGGCGGTCTGTGAAGGGGATATGCCCTCCTGGGCAACCAACCATCCTGCTATATTAAACCAGCCGGGTGGCCACCACCGGTTTTCCCTCTTGACATATTCATGCTCTCTTGAACTCTCTTTGCAGAGTTCCTTTAAACATTCCCTTTTGCCACTTGTTAGCTATCGGCAGGGCCAATAGAATTATGCGATTGTGTGGCTGTGCTGATTTTTTCATAATTATAGATTTGGCACATTTGCCATATAATCCTTTATCTGCTGGATAATCTGCTGATTTTAACAAAAAATTTATTTCTAGGTCAAACGGTTCAAAAGTTATTAAAATGCAGCGACACGTTGCTGCGCAGTGGAAGACCCTTTGCAAAGCTGGTCTGGTCACCTTTCTGTTGCTTATTGCTATTATTGCTATATTTGGGTGTTAAAAGCAAAAAGAACAAATGATGGATGGAATGCTGAACAAATCAAACATTCACCCCCAGTCACAGATCTGGGTTTAATCCATTGTTTTTTTGCTCACCACACCACCCCAGTTTGGACCCAAGCATGTGCAAATCACTCTTGACCTGCTATCCGCTAGAGCGAGCGTGGCAACACTCATATAAGTCGTCTGCAAAGATAGAGTATCGGGCAGCTATCAAACAGTACTACAAAGGCATCCGCAGAGCCCGTGCTGATTATGTGGCCAATAAAATTTTAACTAGTTCAAACCCTGCCAAGACTATTTTTTCTCTGCTTAACGGTATGAAGAGTGCGTGGCTCAAGAGGGCTTCTTCCATCAGCTCTAACCAACATTGTGATGAGCTTGCACAGTTCTTTCTGAATAAAGTTGAGCAGATCTACAGGGGCCTACCAACGACGTCCTCCCCTTTGGAAGGAGGAGTGTCAGACACATTTGGCAACCCAGGGGTGGTCAGCCTGTCCTCTTTCCCTTCTCTGACTCTGTCAGGATATGAGGCTTTGTGTTCTAAAATCAGATCTGGCTCCCCGGTGGACCCTTTGCCACCTGCCCTCCTCCGCCAGCTACACTCCTCAATTTCCCTGGTATGTCTCGGTCTGGCCAATCTTTCCTTGAGCTCAGCTCCCGTTGTTCGGGCATGGAAGCATGCTAAAGTGGTTCCATTACTAAAAAAGCCTTCACTGGACCCGAATGACCCTGAGAATTATCGACCGATTTCCCAGCTCCCATTTCTGGCCAAGTTGGTGGAATCTCACGTGAACTCTATCCTGGCCAAGTTCCTTGAGCAGAATGCTATTCTTGATACTACTCAGCATGGTTTTCGGCCGCAGCACGGTACCAAGTTTGCTCTACTCACTGTGTTAGAGAACATCCGAGGCAGTCTGGATGTGGGGGACTCTGCGGCATTGGTCCTTCTGGACCTAAGTGCCGCCTTCGATACAGTTTCCCATGATATCCTTCTGAAACGCCTCAAGGAAGTGGGACTGAGAGATGTGACATTGGCCTGGTTTCGGTCCTTTCTTGAAGACAGGCCCTTTCAGGTTCTCAATCAATCAATCAATCAGGGATTTGTTAAAGCGCGACTACTCACCCGTAAGGGTCTCAAGGCACATGGGGTGGGGGGGGGGTGCAGGTTCCATTCCATCAAGGAGGGGGTCTGTCGAAGAGCCAGGTTTTGAGGTTTCTTGCTAAGATGGGGAGCGATGTTGTCTATCTGAGGTGGAGCGGAAGGGCGTTCCATGCTTTGGCCGAGAGGAAGGAGAAGGAGCGGCCTCCCGATCTGGTCTTTCTGGTGCGGGGGACCACGGCGTAGGGGAGCTGGGCTGATCGTAGGGTCCTTTGGGGTGCGTGGAATTTGAGTCGGCTGTTCAGGTATGCTGGTCCGGTGCCGTGGAGGGCCTTGTGTGCGTGGGTGAGCATCTTAAAGGTGATTCTCGCCTCGACGGGGAGCCAGTGGAGTGTGCGCAGATGCTGGGAGATGTGGCAGTGTTTTGGCAGGTTGAGGACCAGTCTTGCAGCGGCGTTCTGGATGTTCTGTAGCTTGCAGATGAGGTTTTTGTTTATTCCGGCGTAGAGTGCGTTGCCGTAGTCGAGCCTGCTGGTGACCAGGGCGTGAGTGACTGTCTTTCGGTGTTCGAGGGGGATCCATTTGAAGGTCGTACGAAGGAGGCGGAGGGTGTGGAAGCAGGAAGATGAGACAGAGTTGATCTGGCGGTCCATTTTGAGCTCAGAGTCCAGGATGAATCCCCGGTTGCGTGCGTGGTCTGTGGGGGTTAGCGGGTTTCCGAGGGCGGTGGGCCACCAGCTGTCGCTCCAGGCGTCGGGGTTTGGGCCCATGATGAGTACTTCTGTTTTGTTGGTGTTTAGTTGTAGGCAGCTGTTTTTCATCCATTTGGCGACGGCTTCCATGCCTTCTCGAAAGTTGCGTCTGGCGGTGTTGGGCTCGTTGGATAGGGAGAGGATGAGCTGGGTGTCGTCTGCGTATGACACGATGTTGAGTCCGTAGGTTCTGATGATGGGGGCAAGTGGAGCCATGTAGACGTTGAAGAGCGTCGGGCTGAGGGAGGAGCCCTGGGGGACTCCGCAGGTGGTAGGTGTGGGGTCCGAGAGGAAAGGGGGGAGTCTGACCCGCTGCGTCCTGCCGGAGAGGAAGGAGCAGATCCAGTCGAGGGCCTTGTCCTGGATTCCTGCGTCGTAGAGTCTGCCTATTAGGGTGCGGTGGGAGACTGTGTCGAACGCAGCTGATAGGTCAAGGAGGATGAGGGCTACTGTTTCTCCTTTGTCCAATAGGGTGCGGATGTCGTCTGTTGCGGCGAGGAGGGCGGTTTCCGTACTGTGGTTTTTTCTGAAGCCGATTGGGAGGAGTCGAGGATGTTGTGTTCTTCAATGAATGTGGCGAGTTGGCTGTTGATGGCTTTCTCGATGACTTTCGCTGGGAACGGGAGCAGGGAGATGTGTCTGTAGTTTTTGAGGTTGGTGGGGTCCGCTGAGGGTTTCTTTAGGAGGGGGTTCACCTCGGCGTGTTTCCAGTCGTCGAGTAACGAGGCGGTCGCCAGGGAGCGGTTGATGGTGTGGCGGAGCATGGGTGCGATGGTGTCGGTGGCTCTGTTGAAGATGTGGTGGGGGCAGGGGTCCGTGGGGGCCCCTGAGTGGATTGACTTCATGGTCTTCAGTGTGTCTTCGGTGGTGAGGGCTGACCAGTCATCAATCGCTGGTTTCCGGGTGTCGGGGGTTGTTGGTGAGGGTTCAGTGTGTTGGTTGTCTTCGTCGAAGTTGTCGTAGATGCTATTGATTTTGTGGTGGAAAAAGGTGCTGAGTTTGTCGCAGAGGTCTTGTGAGGGAGGGATGTCGGTAGACTCGCTGGTGGGTTGGGCGAACTCCTTGATGATGCTGAAGAGTTCCTTGCTGTTGTGTGCGTGGGTGGAGATTCTGTCTTCAATCGTTTTTTTCCTCGTTTCTCTGATGAGTTGATGGTGGGCGTTGGTGGCGGCTCTGAAGTTGTTGTGGGCTTCTGTGGATTTGATGTTTCTCCAGGCCTTTTCGAGGCGGCAGCATGTGCGCCTGGATTCTCGAAGTTTGGTGGTAAACCATCTGGCTTTCTTGGCACGGGTATTGTTGTTTTTCTTGAGGGGGGCTATGGTGTTGGTGCTGTCCAAGATCCATCTATGCAGGGTTCGGGCTGCGGTGTTGGGGTCGTCGTTTTCCGCGATGGTTGGGGTGGAGTTGTTGAGTGAGGAGGTAAGCTGGTCGTCGGTGATTTTGGTCCAGTTTCTTTGTGGAAGCAGGTGCTGGTGTCTGTGGATGGTGGGTGTTCTGAAGGTGAAGTGGACGCAACGATGGTCGGTCCATGGGAGTTCGGTGGTGTGGCTGAAGGTGATGGAGTTTCCTGTAGTGAAGAGGGGGTCGAGGGTGTGTCCTGCAGAGTGCGTGGGCTCGGTCACGATCTGGCGGAGTCCAATGTTGTGGAGGTTGTCCAGGAGGCATGTGGTGTTGGGGTCCAGTTGATTGTCGAGGTGGAAGTTGAGGTCTCCCAGCAGGGTGTAGTTGGTGGATGCGATGGCCTGCGGGGTCCAGGGGGTCGGTAAATGAGGGTTCCTCGGAGGGCGGCGGTGGGGCTGGCCAGTATCTTGAAGTGAAGGTGTTCCATCAGTTCTGTGGACTCGTCAGGGAGTGTGCTCAGGCGGAGGCTGGATTTGTGGATGATGGCGATTCCTCCTCCTGGGTGGGTGGGGCGGTCCTTTTTGGAGATCTTGTATCCTTGGGGGATGGCGATGGCGATGTCTGGTCCTGAGGTGGTGTTGGTCCAGGTTTCGGTGAAGAATGCTACGTCCGGGGTGGTGCTGTCGAGGAGGTCCCAGATTTCTGTGGCGTGTTTGTGGAGGGATCGGACGTTGAGGAGGATGCATTGCAGGGTCTTCGGTTGGGTTGTGTTCTTGTGGGCGGGTTGTGCTGGATCCGTGTTCTTGGCGGTGCTGCAGGTGTGCCGGCAGCGGTGACAGCTGAAGGGTCCATGGGTGTCGGCTGGTGATGCTAGCTTGCAGTTGTTGTTGCAGCCTGGGTTGAGTGCGTGGAGTGCTGCTGGGTCGTAGCGTTGGAGGGGCGGAGGTCCAGGGTTCCTGGTGCTGGTCGAGGACGGGTCGCAGACGGGCGCAGACGTGCTTGCCTTTGATGCGCCTTCGGTGCACCAGGGGCGCAGTGGACGCCATTAAGTAGGGGTCGTGGAGGGCTGGGCAGTTCCTCCATACCACTCTCGCGAGGCTGTTCTACATCGGGAGTCCATCAGGGCTCCGTTCTGAGTCCTCTTTTGTTCAATCTGTATGTCAGACCCTTGGCAGAGATGGCTAAGAGCAGGGGGCTGTCCCTGGTGTCCTACGCCGTCGATACCCAATTGGTGTTTGCTTTCTCGAAGAAGTGCAACACCAATTTGGGTAAGTTTAAGGATGACCTCTTGGCTATATCGGACTGGATGGCGGCTAACTGCTTACAGTTGAACGCCAGCAAGTCGGAGATTCTCCTCTTTGGCAGGGATCGTGAGCTGTGGACTGAACAGTGCTGGCTGGATCGCCTTAAGCCCGCCCCGCCCCAAAGAGGCAGTGAAAAACCTGGGCGTGTGGTTTGACAGCAACCTGACCTTTGATAAACAGTCGAAGGCCGTTGCGGGGACTTGCTTTGGACTATTGCGCGGTCTCAGGCCACTGCTCAGTTTCTATCCCCCTAAGGTGCGACAGACTATCATCCAGGCGTCTATCGTGTCCAGATTGGACTACGCCAACTGTCTTTACCTGGGCGCCAACAAAGCGAGCATTAAACGCCTTCAGAGGGCTCAGAATGCGGCGGCTCGGCTTTTGGTAGCACTGCCTAGATCTCACTCGGTTGCCCATGTGCTTCCTAGGCTCCATTGGCTGCCAGTTGATCGGTGTATTGAGTTTAAGGCACATTGTTACTCTCACAAGATTTTGTCACGACAGGCCCCTTCAGGGCTATTCCACTTGCTGGAGTACTACGAGCCGGGTCGCCTGCTTCGATCTGCTGACCTTGCATTGGTCCGTGTCCCACGCGTCTGGAGAGCGAGGGCCGGTGGTCGCTCCTTCGGTTATTTGGCCGCGAAACTTTGGAATACACTCCCTCTCACTATGAGAGTAATGCCGAATCATCTGGCATTTAGTAAAGTCTTAAAGACCTGGCTCTTTCCTTGTAAGTAGTCTAATCTGTTGTCGTTTACTGACCGGCCCGGGTTCTTGGGGTTTCTGATAGCGCTGGGACGCCTTGTTGCTGAGGCAGCTAAGCGCTTTACAAATCCAAAAAATAAATAAAATAAATAAATAAATATCCATGGAAGCAGTCCAGCCCGAACTGCCGGGCCCGGTCATCCCTGGACCGGGAATAAGCATCCTGGAACCAGTATCGGGGCATCACTCCTCATCAGCCAGGCTAGCTTGAATCTAGTGGCACAGTGAGCATAGGACCCATGTCTAGGCATACCCTTCCCACTTAGGGCGACAAAAGCAAAAAGAACAAATGATGGACAGAATCATGAACAAATCAAACATGCCCCCCCTGTCACAGATCTGGGTTTAATCCATTGTTTGTTCACCATGCCACCCAGTTTGGACCCAACCATACGAAAATCAGTCTTGACCCTGCTCCCAATGGGAACAGTCCTGCCCGAACTGCCAGGACAGGTCCTCCCTAGACCAGGAACAAGCATCCTGAGACCGGTTTCGAGGCATCACCCTTCATAGCTGTAGGACACCGCAGACAGTCATGGACAGCACACAGCCCAGTAGCCCAGGTTTTTCAGGCCCAGGGTACCCATCCGCCCCACCAAGTTGGTGAAGGCCAGGTGACCTGGTGGTTTCCTCTGCATTGGAACTGGGCGGGGCCCTGTGATGGGCGATCAGGTGCTTGACCTTGAGAGAACAAAGGACCCGAGCCCACTGTGACAGCCTCAGCTGCACTCTAGAAGAGATGGTAATTGATATTCAAGCAACTCTCAGACGGGTAGGACTGGGGGAAACCTCGGGCCACATGGCGTGTTCAAAGTGTTAGTGATCAATGTGTCATGTAGTTCACAAGTATTGCTGCAGCTAGCTGCATTCTTTATTGATGTGTGAGCCAAGTGATCCACCGCCAAGGGTTAAAGGCAACGTTTGTGATATTTGCCCACCTGTGGGTTCAGAAGAGGCAGAACGAAGTCAGCGCCGGCCATCCACTGCCTAGGCGGTAAGACAGCCCAGTACTCCAACAGGCTTCCCCTCTGAAAGTAAGCCTCCAAAATGTCAAGATTTTTTCCAGGCGTTAAAGCCCGACCCTGCCGCTATGGCAGTCAGAAAAGCAAGAAGCTCCCAAGGCAGCAAAGGCAGGCTGCTCCAGCACTCACCCTCTAGGGCTGCACGAGTCTTGAATTCCCAATTTGCCCATGGCTCGACCCCTGCACCCAGCTTTAGGCAGCAGCCCTGAGCCTTGCTGGTGGACTGGGGTCTCTCTTGCCCTGGTGGGAGGCACAGAGGGAAGGAGAGCCAGGTTGCCACATATGGTCAAAGTGATTCACCCGCTGCCGATATACATGTGAAATCTTGAGCAGCCATGGGCAGCTTCTCCTACTACCCTTCAAAGCAGTTCACACTGGATTCAAGGGGAACTGCATCTCCAATAAGAGGAGCCAGGGTTCTCTCGTTGCCTCAGCTCCTTCTCATCCAGGCACCCAAGACAGGCCACTCCTCAGTCACTCGAAACCAGGGTGGTCTGGGGCCAGTCATGAGAGGGGCCTGGAGGCCGGGCCTTAAGGGGGTTCCAGCCTGGGGATGCACTGCAATTCAGCTGCCCTAGGTGCATGCTGGGTGAGCCTGAGTTGTCTCTTGCATCATATCCCTACCAGAGGGTCCAAGGGTTCACCTGTCTCAGTCCTTCACTTGTCAGTTGGGTCCTTCTGAATGGAGGAACCCGCCAGGGCCCAGTCCTCATGGAAGCACCTGGTGGCCACAGACCACTCCTCTGTGCCAGGACGCACAAGAGGAGGACTGGGCCCTATACCGTCTGTTCTGTTGGGGAGGTAGCTGAGGGTTCAGATTAGCACCATCAATTTCTCGGGCTGCTTCGCTTTTAATAATCCTTCCACATGTTTACCGTACGGAAATCTTGTTCCAGCTTTTACTTCCTCTACAGAGTTAAATGTGATCATCTTCTCAGTGCTCCACTAGGGTTGTTGCTGACCCTGGCAAGGCAGATCTGAGGACCTCATTAGACCACCCAATCTGAAGTAGCAAGGGGCGGTGTATTCAAAGGGCAGGGACTTAATAAATGGGGTATTTCTCATTCATTGGAAATAATTGGAATGCCCAATCCCTATCATGAACGAGGTTCAGTGGGTTACCCGCACCTGTTGGTGAAGGATAGACACACGCTGAGCCATTCAGTTTAACGTGAGTACAGCCCCAGACATCTAAAGGCATCACAAACCTGTTATTACTCGATCTTGTGTGGCTGTATTCCACTTGTCCCTCTAGGAAGTTGAACACTGACTGCTGGGAGTAACTAATTAGCGTGAAGAAGTCTCATTTAATATTGGAATTAACCAGACACAACGCTCCACCAACCAAGAATGGCCATGCACTATCAACTACAGAATAAAGAAAGTGCCATCAACCTGCCAATTCTTTCTGTTTCCGGGCTGGGAGGCTTCCAGTAATAAGTCAATTTAGGCCGCTGACTCCAACCCTGGTATTGCCCTTCCATAAATTCTTTTCAGGTTCAGCTTTACAAACATACTCCTCCTGGAACATACAAAAAAATGGTTTCCCAGAAGCTGCTCACCAGGTCATGGGAATAACGCTGTTAGATCGCTATTTGGCATCGTTTATGATCAGAACTGCGACAGTATCTAATCGTCTTTAAGCCTCCAACTTTCATTCTTGATTAATGAAAACATTCTTGGCAAATGCTTTTTCTGTGGCTAGTCTTGCACTGGTCGAAGATGTTTACCTGTAGTGGCAGAATACGAATACCCCGGCTGTCCCTCTTAACATGGCCCCAGTTCTTGTAATGAATGTGATTTTTGCTAAAAGAACACACCCTAACCCAACAACCCCGAAAGGCAAGGCAAAATCCAGCGCTTCCTTAAGGCGGGGTAAGAAAACACACCCAAATGTAGGTAAAATAACATATACAAGTTTATTATTGCAACAGTTTAAAAAGACAGGCCAAATATATCAATCATGGCAGACTCCCACATATCAAGTAAGTAATTAAAATGAACGATTGAAATAGAATGCAATATGTACAGAGGTAGCAAAGAATAGAAAATATATACAAGAGAGAGAGAGAGTATGGTTAGGAACACCTCATCAATTGATTCTGCAACATCCTTGCCAACTTTAACTAGGGGAAGTCCTTGACGGAAGAGGTGTGGCGCCGCGGCCAGGGCGACTGACGCTGGAATTTGGGGACCACGGTTCGATCCCCGGCTCCAGCGGCAGGTCAGCCCAGCACCATGTGACTCTGGGCAATAGCTCGCTTAATCTTCCCGACGGCCCCCCAGCGCCTAGAGACCCTTACGGGTGATTGTGCGCTTTACAAATGTGGACTTTACTTTACTTTACTTTTCAACAGCCCAGGAAGGAGTTAGGTCGGGACCCAAGTCCCAGCACCAATCCATAGCAATAAGTCTATTCTGTGGTGAACCTCCACCTGGCCCACGAAAACTTCCAGCTTTAATACCATTATTCAACATGGGACTAAGCTTCTAGAAAACTCTGCCCCTTTCCGAGCTGGCTGGTACCAGTCTTCGTCAAGGCCAATAAAGTGGCTGGCCAAGCCTCTGTAATTTGACTCAGAGACAGAGTTGTACATTCCACAGATAATATCCAGTTCACTCTGGTCAGTAAAGAGCAAAAAATAAGTGAAGAGTGAAAAACATGCAATCCCCACTTTTGCAGGTATGTGCGAGCACAGAACATGGCATACAATTAAGTCAGTTATGCAAGCACTATTATGCACACAAAAAAGCTTAAAGCAAAGTAAAGTCAGAGAGCAAGATGACATAAGGCCATGTCAAAGCCAATAGTAAGAACCCATTATATAATGTACTGTTGTACTCCGTGACAGCTCCCACTGATACAGGGCTGTCCTACATTAAGGCTAGGATAAAAAAACACACAAGGCGCGTTTAAGATGGTGGTAGTAGACGGTCATCACGGCGTGCTCAACCACAAAAGTGGCTCTTTTACCACATTCCATATCATGACCATCGACTATTACCATCAACATATACCAAGAAAATGAACCTCCAGTATTTAAGCAATAACTCATATGAAAGCACAAGTATAATACGGTGGAAACATGAAAGCATGTAACATAACATAGACTTATAATGGTCCTTCACTTGACCAATGACTACTATAACATATTGGCCTAAAATCAGCTGCCTGGGGACAAAGCGTAGATAAGAGATTAGGCACACACTGAATACAGGAAATAAAGATATTATAATATATATCGCTAATGCTATACCACCTAGAACAGTGCGCAGCTGACCAAAATCTAGCAACCACCCAAACAACCAATGCCACCACCCCTTTTCTACATCCTGCTTGACATCTTTAGCTACCTTGTTTAAAGCATCAATGTGGGATTGAATTGACTTAGAATGATCTGAAAGATTAAAACAACACATTCCCAAGAGTCTGAACATCCATGATCATGTTTCAGGAGTAAATAATTAATAGCAGCTCTGTTCTGCAATATCGCTTTTCGTGCCCCCCGCAGGTCTAATAAAAATTCTGCGAAGGCAATCGATGCATGATTAATATTTTTCACCATAACACATGCTAATTCACTAACAGCTCTAGAATTTTAAACAGCTAGTCCTGAAATACCTACTATTGAAGCAGCCAAACTAATATATTCAGATTTGGATAATAAATGCACTTCAGAATTACAATGTTCATCAAGCTTAATAGCTTCTCTCGTATTTCGAGTATGAGATGATGGGTCTAACGGGAACACCATGAGGCTTAACCTAGTAAAGGCACACGGTCCACCTGTGATATTCGCTGGAATATACGTATAAGTCACATTCCCACATGAGAATAGCCACCCAACAGGCAACTTGACATGCCTGAAATGACTGGCAGCAGATACCACATTTTTGCACACCATGTTGTTTTGCACATTTGCACAAATGTTGTCATGTCTATATTAACATAAAACTTTTTCCTGCCAAGACATAGAGAATGTATTTCTGTCAAGTCGAATCTGAGCACATTTACCGATGATAGTTTGGTCGCAAGTTAAATTGTAACAAATGTCACCTTCAGTAATTTTAAACGTGATTACTTGTGTCATGTTTTTCCAATCATTATCAGTAGTTTCTGGACAAAATCGACAAAATTCATAAAGTGATAGATGAGATCTCACATCATGTTCTTCTACAGCCCCACCTGCATTTGTGACATTAAAAATCTGAAGAAGCACATTAACAGGGGTAGGCACAGTTACAAGCAATGTGGAAATGCCATCCAAAGTACTTTTCACATTTGACATGCAGAAATATGATCTGTTGAGAACAGTCGGTCGTAGGTATGACCAGACATTGTCACGTTGAGTCAGCAGCGCTGTCAGTCTGCGTGGTCGGCTGGCCACTTCGGGGTAGGGGGCTCCTCGTCCCCCACGGCCCTACCCGCACGCGACCAAAAGGAGTCCAGTGAGTGCAAGCCGAGCACAGACATGCCATACTGTGATCTAAAAGAACAGAAACAAAACAGGTATTACTCATTCTCGCAAATATCATTTGTCAGCTGGCACATGCTCCCACTTCTCGTGCCCTGGCTTCATGATTAATAGGACATTGTCCTTTCCTGTTGCAATGATTTCTGCCTGTTCGGGGGGGTCTATTTGGAGACTCTACCCACACTTTGGCTTCTGGATTTTTATCAGTTGAGCCAAACCCTCCTTCCCCTTGTACGGTGAGGAGGTCTGGGGCAGTCCCCTTCTTAACTACCCCTCCGTACACTGGCATGATCACCATTTGAGCATCTCTGTCTCCAGATTGTATCATCAAATCGGCATCTCCACTATTAAGTAGGAGGACTTTAATTTCACCTTGATAATCTGCATCAATGACTTCTCCCAGCACTTGGCTGCCCTTTAGAGCCAATACAGATCGAGTTCCCAATCCTGTCTCAATGAGTGTAATGTCTCTTGGTTTCAGTCTGTACAGTTTCAAGGCTCTGTATGGAGCCAAAGCTCCAGGAACTGTCTCCCAATAAAAAATGGTATTAGTGGCCACATGAGGCTGAATCTGCAAAGCTGAAGTTAACATTTGCATTAAAGGTGTTTCTGCATTTGCTAAAGGTCTATTATTTAACATTTGCAATGCTTCACTCAAACA